>NW_012267224.1:26305004-26364915 GCF_000151885.1 Dipodomys ordii
AAAAAAAAAAAAAGCCGGAAGTGGCGCTGTGGCTCAAGTGGTTGAGTACTAGCCTTGAGCTGAAGAGCTGGAGGACAGCGCCCAGGCCTAGAGTTCAAGCCCTACGACTGGACCCCCCCAAAAAAAATAAAGACATACAGATTCAATTAAAAATTGTTTTTATGTCTAGGAACATGGCTCAAGTGATAGAGTGCCTGCCCAGCAAGCACAAGGCCCTGCTCAAATCCCAAATTGATATAAAAAATGACTTGCTGTCCTAAGTATGAGAAACCTCCAAATAAGGAAACAATGGGTAACTCTTTGAAAGCCTGAGGCTACTGACGCATGAACTTGCATGTTCATTCTCAAAAACCCATGTGAGAATAGAGGCAGAGGCACAATAAAGAGAAAATGAAAATTAGAAGGGCAAAGAAAAGACAAGGAAAATGACTCCATATCCAACAGTGATACCCCACCCCCCCCATCATCAAATGAAACCAATCCTTCTCATGCCAAAGAAGAGGAAGATAAAACTAGAGGACTAAACAACTAGAGGAAAATACAACTGAGGATGCTCAGAAGTGAGGATGAATGACATCAGTGTCCATGTAAACATTCTGACACACTGTGATGATTTGAAAAGAACTACATTAGAAAATGGCAATATACTGTTTTGTTAAGAAAAAGAAAGAAGGAATTTCATCTGAGATTAAAAAAAAAATCCTTGCTTGGGGCTGGGGGTTTAGTGCAGCAGAAGGGCGCTCGCCCGGCACGCGCAAGGCCCTGGGTTCGGTCCTCAGCCCTGGAAAAAAAAAAAAAGGAAAAAAAAAATCCTTGCTGAGGTAGGAAGACTAGATATAAAAACCATGGGTCCTCTTTTTATGACTGAAGGTCTTTTGAATAAGTAAACTAAGTAAGAGATTAGGAAATACAGGTGCCATTTACTATGATTCCATCACACCAAAAAAACTTAGTATCTTCTTCAAGTTCACGTCATTTCCAGGATTCCACATAACCTGAAGTTGTATGATATAGACCTTTTAGAAGAAAAGGTCATTATGGGCTGATCAGAAAAAGCCTCTTTTAAAAAGTATCCCTCAATGGGTTGGGTAGGTGGCTCAGTGGTTAGAGCGCTTGCCTTGCATGCATGAGGCCCTGGGTTCCATTCCTCAGCATCACATAAGCAAAAAGAAAAAGCCGAAGTGGCACTGTGGCTCAAGTGGTAGAGCGCTAGCCTTGAGCTGAAGAGCTGAGGGACAGCGCCCAGGCCGAGTTCAGGCCCCATGACCGGACCCAAAAAAAAAAAAGTATCCCTCAAAAGAACTTGCCAAAGGGATTTGTGTTAAAGCAGAACCACTTATAAAATGGTTGAAGAAGGCAGAGAAAGAATTGTCTGGTGGAAAGATGAGGAGGATAAGAACATCAAGGTGGCATATATAAATCTGCCAGTGAAGTAAAGTTGAAACTATGACATTGATATGTTACTATTTAAAAGAATAGATGCAACTTAGTTTAACAGTGCAATGCTACAAATTTTATCCATTATCAGTCAGAGTAGGGCAAATATAAGCAACATCATGTTTATAACATCATGTTATAAACTTTACACACAAAAGATCAATTACTGTGAGTGGTCTATAATTAAGCCTAATGAAACATTATATACATCAGTAAACATATATAATTTGCTTATTTATAACGTTTCTTTTGGAAAAACTAGTAGTAGGTATATTGGGCTCATATTTATATACTTACAAAATCAAAGATTTGTTTTAATCATCACCAAAGAACACATACAACATCACTATTCATTACAAAAATGAATACTAAAACCTTGTTAACATTGCCCACCTACTAGAATGGCTGAAATTTTAAAGACACATGAAATATTGATAAGGATGTAGGCAGAATAAAATCTCATACACGTGGTTGTGAAATTGTAAAATACTACCACATCTTAGGCAGTTTGTTACTTATAAAGCTAAATATAGCCACGGGCCAGTGGCTTACACTTGTAATCCTAGCTCCTCAGGAGACCTTATCTCTACTAAACTACATAAAAAATGCTAGAAGTGGAGTTGTGGCTCAACTGTTAGAGTACTAGCCTAGAGTAGTAGGATAGCATGCAGGCCAGAGTTCAAGTCCCAGAACCATCAAAAGAGCTAAAAACAAATTTTTTTAAAAATGTTAAATATAGAAAGCAGCATAAATCAAGTCATTCTACTCAGGAATTTTTACTCATGAGAAGTATATGTCCATAAAAAAGACCTGAACAAAGATATTTATAGTTTGATTTATCCATATCAAAACAGGAAGAAACATAAACCATCAATGTACACAAAAGCAACAATACTGTATCCATATAATAAAACATCATTATTTCGCTAAAAAAGGAACTGAGTATTAATTAAGAATTAACAATATGGCTAGGACTCAATGAGTAAAAAAAGAAAAACAAGGGCTGGGAAGGTGGCTCAGTGGTAGAGCGCTTGCTTTGCATGCCTGAGGCCCTGGTTCAATTCCTCAGCACCACATAAGCAAAAAGAAAAAAGCCGGAAGTGGTACTGTGGCTCAAGTGGTAGAGCCCTAGCCTTGAGCTGAAGAGCTGAGGGACAGCGCCCAGGCCCAGAGTTCAGGCCCCATGACCGGACCCAAAAAAAAAAAAAACAAAAAAAACTTTCCATTTAGTGATACAATTTAAATAGGTGCAATTTGTTATATGTCATTGGTAAGCTCAATGAAGCTGTTAAACTTTAAATACAAATTTAAGACACACATACCAAGAAATACTAAGTTCTAGGCTCTAACATAAAACCTATTCTCAAAAAACAAAACAATCACACACAAAAAAAAATCACAAAGATATGTTCTCTGACATTAACAGAATTAAACTAAAAGAGAAAGGTTTCTAGAAAAATTTCCAAATACTTGAAAAATAAACAACACTTAAAAACTCACAACATTCCATACAATAAATAAAAAACTATAACTATGTGAGATTTGTTTATGTGTAAATCTAAATTAAAAGATATAGTTCAACTTACTCTTTTACTGAGGCAAATAACTGGCCACATACTGCAGCCTAATGTGCAGCAGCAACAAAGGCAGCCACAAAGGAGCCAGCGTACATTAACAGGGAGGTTCTTCTTAAGACAACTGTTAACTCTGTTGATGCTGGCTTTAAATTCTTCAGGAGCTACCTAAAGAAAAAGTTTAAGAGATAATAGCATCGTGGTATCAATTTCAATAGCCATGACTCATTAGTGTACATTTTTCTCTATTAGTGAGATAAAGTTTTGAGACATGTAAATAGTAGACAAATAATTGACAAACTCACTTTTCCAGTTAATGAAGAAGGGAATTCTGATTCAAATTTGTTGCTCAGTCCAAATCTATTAAAAGAAAATAAGAATAAGTTATTATATATCATTGTTATTATATATAATAGTTATTATATATCACTGTTGCAAAAACATTGCGCATTTAACTAATTAAAGCTCAAGTAAACAGAATGCAGAATCCTAAAGAGAGGAAGTTGGAGACATGACCAAAGTTTGACACACAAAATCACCCTAATATGCAATGTAAAATGTAACAATTATGATGGCAGCTAAATCTAAACTTTTATACAGTGGCATGAGGCATATATCAACTAATCGGAAGTACACAAAACAACAAACAAAACAAATGGTTCACTTAATTTGAGCTACACCTGTACCACAACAACTTCAACAACATTTTTTTTAATTTTTTTTGTTTTTTGGTACCATCCTGGGCTTGAACTCAGGGTCTGGGCACTGAACCTAAGACTTTTGGCTCAATGCTAGAGCTCTACCACTGGAGCCACAGCTCTACTTCCAGCTTTTTGGTAGTTAACTGGAGGTACCAGTCTCACAGGGAAACTGGGAATATGGCTTAGTGGTAGAGTGCTTGCCTAGCATGCATGAAGCCCTGGGTTCGATTCCTCAGTACCACAGAAACAGAAGTGGCGCTGTGGCTCAAGTGGTAGAGTGCTAGCCTTGAGCAAAAGCAGCTCAGGGACAGTGCCCAGGCCCTGAATTCAAGCCCCATGACTGGCAGAAGAAAAAAAAAAAAAGAGTCTCACAGGCATTGCTGCCTGGCTGGCTTTGATAGCTAGAATTACAGACATGAGCCACTGGTGCCCAGCTCGAGAGAGTATTATTTTAATAGAATCTCTAATTTCCTAATTTCAGCAATTGTTCTAAGTTTTAATAACTATCCTCAGTAGACACAAGAAATAAGAAGCACAAATGTAAGGAATACAGTAAGGAAAAAGTAGCAGGAAAAAGGGTCAGAAAAAGGTATCAAAGTAGGATTTGGTCAAGTAGGATTTAACAAGAATTGTCTTAGGTGCCACTGAGCATGCACTTGTCAGCACATTTGATGGTGTGAAAGAAAATGTAGATATCTGAAATAGCTACATCTATTTCTAACCCTTAAAAGGTCTTTTGTTTCGTTGGTTGATTTTGGGGTTTTTGTCGGCCGTGGGGCTTGAATGCTGGGTGTGAGGGCTGTCCCTGAGCTCTTCAGCCCAAGGCGAGCACTCTACCAATTGAAACACAGGGCCACTTCCGGTTTTCTGGTGGTTAATTGGAGGAAAGAGTCTCATGGACTTTCCTGCCCCAGCCTTTGAACTGTGATCCTCAGATCTCAGCCTCCGGAGTAGCTAGGATTATAGGTATGAGCTACCAGCACCCAGATCTTTTCTTGAATCATGATTATGGTACTACATGTCTTTAGAACTGATTTTTTTTTTACTTAAGATATTTTCAATAATAAAGTTAACTCACTTTGCTCTTACCTATTAGAAACATACATAGCACTTGAAGAAAAAAGCATTCATTCAAAACTCAAAAACTGAGTATCTTCACAAGAATAAATCACAATATCCTGAAAATAGGCTTTTTGAATTTGGTAGTTTTTTTCTTCTTGTTGTATCTGTGAAACACAGCCAGGGTGGCTTCAAACACAGGATCCTCTCATCTCAGTTTCACTACAGGGATTATAGACATGCACCACCACAACCAGGCCCAAGTATTCTTTTCTTTTCTTTTTTTGGGCAGTACTGGGGTTTACGTTCAAAATCTGCTTGCTCAGCTCGCTTGTCTAGCTGGCATTCTACAACTTGAGTCATGCCTCTAGCCTTGCTTTTTCCTGGTTATTTTGGAGATGGACTCTCACAGACTTTTCTGCCTGAAACTTTTTTTTAGTACTATTCTTTACTGCATTCAAGTAATAACATGAAAAGCATTAAAATTGCTTTCAGAAATAAACTTCTCTTTTTTCAGAACTATTTAACTTCCATGTCTTTACTTTTTTTTTTTTTGTCGGTCGCAGGGCCTGAACTCTGGGACAGAGCGCTGTCCCTCAGCTCTTCATGTCAAGGCTAGCTCTCTATCACTTGAGCCACAGCGCCACTTCCAGCTTTTTTTGTATATATGGTGCTGAGGAATTGAACCCAGGGCCTCCTGCATGCAAGGCAAGCACTCTACCACTGAGCCATCTTTACTATTTTAAAGTTTGCTCCTGATTCTATCTTTAGTCTCCTCTGCAATCCACTGTATTTCTTCCTCATCTTACAGACTATAAACTTGGATAAACCTCCTAGTCTTAATGTTTATATACTTTTTTTCTCTTCCCTTAATGTATGAGGCCATCCAGTGCTTTTCCCTCCTCATTGTCTTAAAAGAGTTCTTTCACACTCAATATCTTCACCTTCTCACTCAGTCATTATTCAAACTACTACACTGCAGGGTTTTGCTCATTTCTTTTTTGGTGGGAGGCAGTAATGTGGTTTGAACTCAGGGCTCTGGACTTACTGGGAAGGTTCTCTAGCTTAAGTCATGCTTCTAGTCCTCATTCCAATCTGTCTACAGATGAAACTGCTCATCAGAGAAGCTGGAAAAAAACTTTCAGCAAGTGTTTTTCTGTACAGACACTTTCTTCTGGCAAAAAGCCTGAGCATCAGAATGTCTTACTCAGCATAAGCCACAGCAAATACTTCCCCCTTTCTTAAGTCCTTCATCTATGCCAAAGCTTACCTTTACAAATGTAGGCCAAGCAAAACAATCATCATCAAGTTTTTTAACAAGATCATCTTAATTTATTAAGTAAATTTTAAAGCCACATTTCATATTTTATAATATAACTAACTGATTAGTTTCAATGCTACCAAAAAGTAGTTCTAGTAGGAGGCAGTCATTGTTAGAAAAATAGTGCATTTCAGTTTCAATTGACATTATAAATTATTCTTAAATATTATAGAGAAAAAAACACCATAGTTTAAAGATAGGATGTAGCTCAGTGGCAAAGTGCTTGCCTAGTGAGTGCAAATGTCCTGGATTCAATCCCCGGACTCAAAAAAGACAAAAAAAAAATACAGTTAAACAAACAAAAACAAAAGTACTTTATGCTGATAAATTGTTGGCCTGAAACAGTACTGAAAAGGCCAAATATCATCCCATAAAATGATAGTTTGATGTATGTGAATAAAATGCAATGATAGAAAGTTGAACTCCCCTCAAATTCTAACAATCTTGTATTCTATTAGTACAAAAAGCTAGAAGTAGCACTTAATTTAAAAGGAGATACTCAAGGTGAGTAATATCTTAATTATCTACAAAGACTAATAAAAACATTTTATGTGGACAAGAAAGCTTTACAGTACAAATTTCATGTATTGTCAGAACTATAAATTATTACTAACACTTCAGAAATCAATTTGGCATTAAAAATATTTATACTTTTGCTAGAGTGAATTCTCTTTTAGGACGGTAATCTAAGAAATAACATGGCCAGTGGCTCACGCTTGTAATCCTAGCTACTCAGGAGGCTGTGATTTGAGAATCGTGGTTCAAAGCCAACGTGGGAAGTAAAGTCTGTGAGGCTCTTATCTCCAATTAACCACCAGAAAACTAAAGTGGCATGGTGGCTCAAGCGGTAGAGCGCTCCCCTTGAGCCGAAGAGCTCAGGGACAGCGCCCAGGCCCTAAGTTCAAGCCCTACGACTGACAAAAAGAAAAAAAAAAGAAGTAACATGATATGTGGAGACAAATTTTGCATGAATAAGTCACAGAAACTGTTTACAAAAATAGTTCGTATTTTCAGTAATGTTTAAATTGCTACATGAACACTTTAAATACCATTACAATTCTATTTGAATATTTTACTTGGGATTAACTACGTATTTTGTCAGAAGTGAACAGGGATGTTAAGGTCCAAAAATCAATTTTTTATGCATTTCAAATTTTTCCATAACCCAGGTCTAAATTAACTACAGTCTTTTTTATTTCAATTTTAAATTCTCCTTTAGTCCTCATACATACAAAATATTAATGTCTTTCAGAATTGATTAGGTACATTGTCATTTTGAATTATTTTGAACTCATGGTAAATTTTGGCTCTTACAGAACTACAAAAATCTAACTTCGTCAATTTGTTTTACCTTTAGCCAGAAATATTTGCTCAAGTTTATTTTCGTTGATTCTGAAATGCTGTGCTATTTTTAACAATGAAAGTTTTAAAACAAGTGAAATATTTTACAATTACATTCATTGTAACACATTAATCTGAAATGGTTTTACAGCTTAAAATTATGCTAGAAGAACAGCTTGTTACTCTGAAAGCCTAGAAGCTCCCTATATTCTGGGTAGTGAAACTACAAAGGAGCATTTGCTCTGAGGACAGTTAATCCCTAGACTACCTAGGGACTACCAGGCTGCCCAACTTAGGCAACCATAACCAACTCATAGTTCTTTTCTCTTACAAAGTATCTGAATACAAGACAAAGAGTTGATACACAGACTACAAAGAAATACAAAGAAATAATTTAAATTGGAGTTAAGATACAGTAAAGTCATGAATAATTAAAAGTTAGGAATAATTTTTAAATGCCAAGAATTTTTTTTAAAAAGGCAAGTATGAAGTTCAGGGGAGGAAAAGTCACATTGCAACAGCTGAGGCTAGAAGTGAAAGTAAGTGAATCATAGTGGCAGAGGAAGCAAAGGACATATGATGCTGATAAAAATGACAGAAACTGTATCACCAGAGCAGCACTATATCCTCAGCAAGCATTTCCCAACTTCCCAAAGCCTGGCTGTACTATGGCAGTTTCCTTGTCTTCCTTAGTCTCTATTCTTACAATAAAACTGCACTGCTTAAGGCCATGTGGGTAGCTCTGCTCTCCGAAATATAACAAAGCCTAATAATTCATACCTGAAGAACCTGTAATGATAGCAACCAATGATCCCAATATAATCTCAGATGAAAAATATAGAA
This sequence comes from Dipodomys ordii, assembly GCF_000151885.1. Taxonomy (NCBI): domain Eukaryota; kingdom Metazoa; phylum Chordata; class Mammalia; order Rodentia; family Heteromyidae; genus Dipodomys; species Dipodomys ordii. The sequence goes on from NW_012267224.1 coordinate 26,313,281, forward strand.
AACAAAATATGAGTCTCAATGTTTAACAAGAAAATATGTACACATAAATAGACAAACATTTAATCTATCAAAATAGAGGTCCATTTTATTTTTGTTTTTGTTTTTTTTTTGGGGGGGGGGTTCAGTCGTGGGGCCTGAACTCTGGGCCTGGGCGCTGTCCCTCAGCTCTTCAGCTCAAGGCTAGAACTCTACCACTTGAGCCACAGCGCCACTTCCGGCTTTTTTCTTATGTGGTGCTGAGGAATCAAACCCAGGGCCTCAAGCATGCAAGGCAAGTGCTCTACCACTGAGCCACCTTCCCAGCCCTAGAGGTTCATTTTAGATGCTGAAATTATGGATGACATTTTTTACTTAATTGTATTTATTTGTTTATATGGTACTGAGGAATCAAACCTAGAGCTTCATGCCTAGATGCTAGGCAAGCACTCTACCACTAAGCCACATTCGGAGCCCTAGATGACATTTTTATATGCTCATATTTTCCAAATTTTCTCTATCAAAATATAGTAGTATTTAAATCTAAACAGTTTCTAAAAATAATTAGCAAAACTAAGAATAACTACATAAAAAATTATTATGACTTTTGTTTCTTAATGACTATGTATATTTCTGCTTTACAGGCACATAAAATTCCCCAATTTTTAAATAACCTTCCCATTTTTCTTTATAATTAGAAAAGGATTAAAATCTCAAAAAGTTTACAAATATTGTTATTGGACAGTTTATCAAAGTTAACTGAAAAGGGTTTCTACCTTTTTACAAACCAAGGTCAGGAAGTAGATGAGAAAACAGGAACACAGAAATGCTAGTTTCTTACAGGTAACAAAGGCAAGCATTTGGTGATGAATTTAGGATGAAAAATCGAAAGACACAAAAAAGTTGTAATCAAAACAAAACAGCTAAGCAATGGATGGATATAATGCCTGCTAATTCTGGTGTACATTATCAACATGATATATTATTTTAGAAAAACACATCTCCCTTTTGGTTCTATCTCAGATAAGGCAACAGACCAAAGGTCAAATGCTGTCCCAAACTGTCTGCTTTTATACTGCTAAGGATCAAACCCAGTGTCTTGTATACAAGTCCTCCACTGAGCTATATCCTAAGCCCCACACATTTTTTTTTCAAGTAGGGTCTCTTTATGTATCACAGCCTGGCCTTGAACTCATAATCCTCCTGACGTGAACTCCCAAGTCATTTGTAAGTATGCACAACCCAGCATGCCAAGGTCACAATTGTGTGTGTGTGTGTGTGTGTGTGTGTGTGTTGGCTGTGGGGCTTGAACTTAGGACATGGGTCCTGTCCCTGAGTCTTTGTGCTCTACCATTTGATCCACAGCACCTCTTCCAGTTTTGGGGTGGTTAGTTGGAAGAGTCTCATGGGGGACTTTTCTTCATGGGCTGGCTTCGAAGCATGATCCTCAGATCTCAGCCTCCTGAGTAGTTAGGATTACAGGCATGAGCCACTGGCAGCCAACACAAAATCTGGGGCTGGGAAGGTGGCTCAGTGGTAGAGCACTTGCCTTGCATGCCTGAGGCCCTGGGTTCCATTCCTCAGCACTATATAAGCAAAAAGAAAAAAGCCGGAAGTGGCACTGTGGCTCAAGTGGTAGAGCGCTAGCCTTGAACAGAAGAGCTGAGGGACAGCGCCCAGGCCCAGAGTTCAGGCCCCATGACCGGACCCAAAAAAAAAATTTTTTTTTAAGAAAAAAGATTAAAATGTTTTCTTCTGGATTCATTTTACAGCTGAGGACAGCTACTATACAGTAAGAAAAGTTTTAAAACTTCATTCTTATTTTTTAAAAAAGTTTACAGGTCAGGTATGTTGGCACACACACACATGTGATCTCAGCACTCAGGAAGATGAGACAAAAGCATCATCAGTTCCAGACTGCCTCCAAAATAGAAAAGTTTGTACTCTAAGAAGTCTGGCTCAGACCTGTAAGAATACAAAGTTTGGGGATTTTTTTTTCCTGACAGAGGAAACAATATTAAAAAAAAAAAAAAAGTAACAAGTAGATGCACTTGAAATAGGGAGGAGGTTAAGACTCATTAGGCCCATAAATGACAAAGATTTGAAGATGATGAAGAACCTAGACACAGGGTATCTGAGGGGAGTACACCAGCAAAAGGACCTAACCCAACTAGTACAAAGTCTTTAAACTAGAGTAATTTAGCTATAAGAAATAAGTCAGTGTAACTAAAGTGAGGTAGGCAAGTGAAAGAGAAGGATGGAAGTGGTCAGGGAAGGTCTTGAAGGCCATTAAAAGAACTATACAGAAAACGAGACTTTATTAGGGGAGCTGAAAAAAAAAAAGACAACAGATCTGATTTATATTTTAAAATCCTCACCATGGCAGATCAAGAGGTTTTTAAGAGGAAAGACAAAGGTATTAAGAGGGACGAGTATTAAGTAGAATTAAGTATTAAGCAGAAGAGAAACAATGGCAACTCACACCAGCCATGAAAGTAACAAAAAGTGATCAATGAATTTCTGCACTATAGATAGAAATGCTATGATTTGGACCCTGAGTATCCCCCAAAGGTCATGTGTTTGAAGCTTGGTGCCAGAGAAGACTACGGTGTGAAAAAAATTTCAAGGCCTAGTGAGAAGAGTTTAGTCGTTGCAGAACACACTCTTGAAGGGTAAGGGGACCCCTGTCAAGAGTTTCAGATTTTTTTTTAATGTTCTATAGATATTGCAAGATCTATGAACATAGGAACTAGAAATTTCAGAAGGAAACTGAACCCATGGTTATGAAGACAGTAGTATTTCCTAACACTAAACTCTGAGCTCAATGGAATCAGATTTTTTGCTGTTTTTGGATATGAAACTATAGTTATAAAAAAAATAACAGATTCTGAAGCTGATGTTTATCTGGCTGCCTCAGTGTGTGTCTGAGTATCAATATAGCTCAAAGAGGAAGGACTGGAACTCAAAGTGTATTCCTAGAGTTAATGACACATTTGAACAAATATAAAAGTATAAAAATTTTATATCAAAACAAGTACAAAAATGTTAACTTTGTGATCATATTTTAACTAGCATTTCAGTTTATCCGGATCTGTGAAAATATAATCTCATTCAAGAAACTAGTCAAACTAAAGACTAATTTAAATCATACATCAAACTAAATTATATTAAGTGAAGTAAGCCAGGCCCAAAAAACATAGGTCCCATGGTTTCCCTTACTTGCAATAATTAGTGTATGTCTAGTACAAGCAGTAAAGTTCAAAAGCTATGTATATATGACCATATAAGATGATGTTAAGTGAAATGAACCCCAAGATAGGGTTTTTTTCTTTCTTGGTATTGTTTTTAACTTATTTATAATGTACTATGTGATTTTTTTTGTTTCTTTTGTATGTTCTTTCCCCACAGTATAACCCCTGTTTTCACTGTATTTGATTCTGGTGCCCTGCATCTTGTATATACATTGTTCTAATTTGGGGAGGAGAAGGGAAATAACAAAATGCTAAAATAAGGATACATTGACCCATTGTAACAATGAGAGAGGTACAAGACACTATGTTGAAAACTTTACAACTTGGGGGGAAGGCATTGGGGAGGTGAGGAGGGAAGGTAGGGGAATAACAAAAGGAGGAAGTAACAATGCTTCCAGAAGGAAATGTACTCATTACCTTACTCATGGTAACTGTAACCCCTCTGTACATTTTTTTTTACATATTAAAAAAAGCTCACTATATCATAAGCCATGTCACTATGGTCTTACATTCTAGTGTTAGCATTTTACTGTTTCAGTTTAAATTATATTGCCAGTTATTAACAGATTATACACGCTGTGAAGCAGTGAAAGTAATGTGAATCCCATGGAGTAAAATTCATTTTATTAACTTTTTTTTTTTAAGTCCTGAGGCTTGAACTCAGGGCCTTGTTTGCTCAAGGCTATATATAGCCACTCTACCACTTGAGCCACAACTCCACTTCTGGTTCTTTTGGTGGTTTTAACTGGAGATAAGAGTCTCATAGGCTCTCCTGCCTGGACTGGTTTGGAACTACGATCCTCAGATCTCAGCCTCCTCAGTAGCTAGGATAACAAGTCAGCCACGAGCACCTAACTTGTATTAACTTTCTGATACTATAAGGATTCAGCTAAGCTAAGCTATTCACTACCAAACCAAGGTTAAGATTTTTATATATCTAAATTTATTCGTATTATATGTATGTATGTGTATAAATATATATAAATACATATAGAAATATATATCTATAGAGATATATATAGATACTTTTTTTTTTTTTGGTTGTGGGGCATGGGCACTGTCCCTCAACTATTCAGCTCAAGGCTAGTGGTAGAGCACCACTTGAGCCACAGCACCACTTCCAGCTTTTTCTGCTTAAGTGGTGCTAATGAATAGAACCCAGGGCCTCATGCATGCAAGGCACTCTACCACTGAGCTACCTTCCTAGGCTTATTTATATATTTTAGAATATTCCTCATATTGCAAAACTCTGATAAGCAAAACATTGTCAATTATGTTCATTTATGAATATAAATTACGGTATATATACTGCGGCTTGGCTTGGACATTGCCTATCCTCCAAAGGCCCTTGTGTTTGAAGCCTGGAGCTCAGACCAGTGCTATTGTGCGGTGAAAACATTAAGAATAAGGCCCAGTAGGAGGTTTTTCAAGTCATTGGAGGACATGCCTTTAAAAAGGCCTGGGGAATCTTTGCTTCTTGGGTTTGTTTCTTCTGATTCTTTTTCCTTTCCTACTGGTACTGGGGCTTCAACTCAGGATCTTGCTTAACATTCTCCACTTAAAAGTTGGTCGTTATCACTTAAGCCATACCTTCTCTTCTGAATTTTTGCTGGTTAACTAGAGATGATTCTATAGGATTTGTCTGCAATCCTCAGATCTCAGCCTATTAAGTAATTAGGATTACAGGTGTGAACCTAAATCCTGGACCTGACTCTCTTTCTTTTTGCTTCCCAGCCACATAAAAAGATTTGTTCCACTTTTGCTCCCGCCATGGTGTACTGCCATAGTCAAAGGCAAGAAGGCTAACCAGTCATGGACTGAAACCTCTAAAATTGTAAAGCATAATAAAGCTTTTTGTCTTTTTAAGTTTATAACCAATAATTTAGATACTTGTTATAGTAATAGAAAGCTGACAAACACAACTATCAAAAATGTTAATTCAATTAACAATTACAATTGAACAGTATAGAAAAGGAAAAGCTGACTGAGTACAAAGGACTCTTCACTGAACAAAACAAGGACTCCACCGCAACTACATGCAAGATGAAAAAGAATAAAATAAGTAGTTCTTGCAGGATGATTATTATATATGCATTCATTTAGTGTCTAACCAACTCTACCCTATGCAAATTTCATAGGACACAGCTTAAGAAGAAAAACAAAGCAAAATTTTTATGGCTCTTAAATATGAGAACATTTCAGCCCTGGTGGCTTCAATTTAGTTTTGAGTGGAAGATCTTTTCCTTAAACCTAATAAACAAATAATTACCAAATACCACACATCTTAGAGCTAAAGCATACTACTATTTTATGAAGGAAAGCCCTTACTTCAAAATCTGTGATCCTATGGGAGAGCCATTCTCCACTCCAGCACATGTTGCTCCCTTCTCATACACGCTGCCCCTCAGTAACAGAACAGCAAGGGCAGCAATGTCATCAAAACAGTCTCCAGTTCTATGACCTTACCTTCATACAACCAAAATTAAATAAAATCACATGCAACAACTGGGAAATCAGAGGGCAAAATGGCCATTGCTATGTTTCTATATCTCATAGGAAAGTTACAAAATTTGATTTGTTTACCCAGAACTAAAGACCACCACCCTAACAAGGCCATCATCATCCTTCAACTAGACCATGATGACCTCCTCAATTTCAGTCTAATCATTTTACAATCCTCTCTGGCCCCACTGAACTCATCAACTTCAAGGCAAAATTATTTTTCTCTACTTCCTAGCCATATTACAGAAGTACTCTTTCAATTAGCTCCCAGGAAATCCAAGCATGGCTTAAGAGTCTTGGCATATGCTAGTCTCCAAATGAAGGGTACTCTTCACACAATTCTTTCATTCTTTTGAACTGTTATTCTCTCTAATCACACTAGTATCTATCACAGTACCACTGATAACATTTTTTCATACATAATTTGTCTACCACTTATAAATTCCATGACAGCAGAAAGTATGTGCCTTTCATTCACAACTATATACATAAAACCTTGTAAAATAAATATATGCTACAAAATAGACTTGAAAAAGGACTTGTTAAATTACTGAGAAAAATTCATACCCGATCATGAATAAATGAGCAAAAAATATTGTAAAAGTATTAAAATGTAAAACATCTAATCTCAACATTTGGAATAAACTTTCCACTTTACACAGTTCAAATTGAATTGTTTTACTTCAAAGTACAGATTGGGGCTGGGAATGTGGCTTAGTGGTACAGTGCTTGCCTAGCATGCATGAAGCCCTGGGTTTGATTCCTCAGTACCACATATACAGAAAAAGCCAGAAGTGGTGTTGTGGCTCAAGTGATAGAGTGCTAGCCTTGAAGCAAAAGGAGCCCAGGGACAGTGCTCAGGTCCTGAGTGCAAACCCCAAGATTGGCAAAAAAAAAAAAAAAAGTACAGAAGAATTAGAAGAAGGTAAACAGAAAAGAGCATCTAGACTAGAAAATTCCAAAGAAAGTGCATTTAGAGAAGATTCTCAAACTCCAGCTAACCTCAAGGTCCCAAGTCATCACCACATACCCATCTTTTTTTTCTGGGGGGGGGGGGGAGGCCTGGTCATGGGGCCTGAGCTCTGGGCCTGGGCGCTGTCCCTCAGCTCTTCTGCTCAAGGCTAGCACTCTACCACTTGAGCCACAGTGCCACTTCTGGCTTTTTTCTTTTTGCATATGTGGTGCTGAGGAATTGAACCCAGGGCCTCAGGCATGCAAGGCAAGTGCTTTACCACTGAGCCACCTTCCCAGCCCAACACATACCCATCTTATATAGGCTTTGGACTAAATGATTCAGGTTTTTTTTGGTTTTTGTTTTTTGGCTAGTCCTGGGGCTTAAACTCAGGGCCTAGACACTGTCTCTGAGCTGCTTCTTTTTTGGGGGGTTGGGGGGGTGGTCATGGGGCTTTAACTCTGGACTTGGGCAGTCCCTGAGCTCTTCAGCTCAAGAGTAGTACTCTACCACTTGAGCCACAGAGTCACTTCCAGTTTTCTAGTGGTTCACTGGAGGTAAGATTGTCTCACAGACTTTCCTGCCCAGGCTGGCTTTGAACTGTGATCCCCAGATCTCAGCCACCTGCGTAGCTAGGATTACAGGCGTGAGCCACCGGTGCCCAGCTCCCTGAGCTTCTTGTGCTCAAGGCTAACACTCTACCACTATAGTCACAGCGCCACTTCTGACTTTTTCTGTTTATGTGATACTGAGGAATTGAACCCATGAGCTTCATACATGCTAGGCAAGCATTCTACCACTAAGCCACATTCCTAGCCCCAATCAGTCAATCTTACAATTCATACCTATGCTAAATAAGGCATGTCACATTGTAGAATAATTTCCAACAAAATGGTAAAGATCAACCAAAAAGTGTGCAGGCAAAAATGCCAAAATATAAGGTAAGTAAAAATTTTGTTGAATGCCTATATGGCTCAAGATCACTAAATTATTTCTGATTCTCACACCTAACCACTAAGGCAGATATTTATTTCCTTTTTCATATGAGAAAACTAAGGTTCAGAAAGGTAAATATGCCTGTGGTTAATTAGAGCATCTGAGAATTGAAACAAGACTGATGTCAAAGACACTTCCACAGCACTATGTATTTTTTTCCAAATGTGTCTCATAGAAGACTCACTTAAGGTCTTATGGATACAAATTCCTAGAGTAAAATGTGGTGCCACATGCCACTATCCCTTGGTACTGTCCCTTCCAAAGGAAAAAAAAAAGCCACTTATTTTTTCAATATGATAGTTCTCTAGTTTACCTTCACTAGAAAATGCAGAAAATGGTAATTAATTTGGCAATTCAACAAGATGCAAAAAATGTATGCAACTACTTCATTCAGAGACTATTTCAGTACCTATAATAATCTAAACATTACACTAAACAATGCAAAAATCAAGGCTGGTAAACACAATCCTCATAAAACCTTACAGCCTGTAAGGAAATATCAATAGAAAGTCTTCAAAAATCTCCAGAGTTTAATCTCTGAAATATGGCAAGGAAGACATACTAGCAAACACGTGTAGTCCCAGTATTTAGGTTTTTTTTTGGGGGGGGGGTCCCATCGTGGGGCTTGCACTCTGGCCCTGGGTGCTGTCCCTCAGCTCTTCAGCTCAAGGCTAGTGCTCTATCACTTGAACCACAGCACCACTTCCGGCTTTTTTTCTTTTTTACGTATGTGGTGCTGAGGAATGGAACCCAGGGCCTCATGCATGCAAGGCAAGCGCTCTACCACTGAGCCACCTTCCCAGCCCACTTAGAAGGTTAAAGTGGGAAGACCACTAAGTCCAGACGCTCAAGAGCAGTCTGAATACAGCAAGCCCTTGTCTTTAAAAAATAATAATTAAAATGGAATATGCCTTATATTGAGTGGAGAAAATGGTGGGAATTAGTAAGTTTTTCAAATAAATGATTAATTGAAGTAATTCTGTAATATGGGCAAATTGTGTTCAGCTTTTTGATAGCTAACCACAGAATCGAGTCTTGAGATGTTGAAACATTTCAAGAAAGATAGCATTTTATTAACTGTACTATATGGAATATCAATAAACACGAAGGTGTTCTTGGATATCTCCTATACAAAGATCATACTGCACCCTAAAGCCATTTCCAAACTTATTTCAAGTGACATTTCAATTTTCCACAGATATCTTAAAAGACAAGCAAAAAGTGATAGCCCAAAGCCATTTATAAAAACTGGTGCTGAAGAATGAGAAATTGTTTGTGTAGATGGAGATAGTAAGATCACAAGAAAGTATATAAGAACAGGTAAGTTGGTAAAATTAAAGGAGTGCATTAGAAATCAGCAGCAAAATAACTTGGCTCTATGACATGGCTTAAATTAAAAGTCAAAGGTTTCATATATTCTAAGAAAGTCTCAAGTTTGACTCTGACAAGGGACAGATATGAAGGAAGGAGATGTAAGCAAAACACAGCAGTTATGATAGCTTAACTGGTTAGTACCAGCTTCTAATTACTTATACATTGTAACTTTTAGATTAACACTGCCTTGGAGTTACTATCCTTGTGAAAAATCAAAGTCATCAATAAGTCATCAATGTTTTATACTAACTTATCCTAAGAGATTACAAAAAAAAAAAAAACTCCAAACTTCAAAAATATCAGTAAGTCTGGCCAACAACTAACCTGACAGGTTAGCCACTTTTCCCCGTTTCCCTCCTTTTCATTACACGGGGAGTCATCCAAGGAAGGAAAAACAAAAAACCTACTTTCAGGCATGGCCTCAAGCATGCTAAGCAAGCACTCTACCACAGAGCTTTGTCAACAGCCAAGGCTGAATTTTTTTTTTTTTAAATAAAATGCTGTCAGCTTTTCTTTGACATAAGGATTGTAGAGGACAGCACAGATAGTATGAAAAAGTTTGTAAATCCTTAAACACCTACATACCCCATAGATTTAAAACAAGGCAAAAATAGAGAACAGTCCTGAGTGAAATTGAATATTAAGTGGTAATTTGAGACATTATAAATGGTTTAATTATGTGTTAAAATTAGTATCTATGGTATTAGTATCTATGATATTTTCTTAATTAAGCTGGTGATGACAGTTAAAAGAGTAACTGTAGTGATAAAACCCACTGTCTGGTCAGGTGCTGGTACAATGATTATTCAGTGCTTTTACCCTGTTAGGTCACCTAAATACAAACTAACAGGTGCTAAAGGAATCAAAACATTACATAAGCATACCCAAATGGCAATATGACTAGTCAGTATGTCAAGTCTGGACAATATTGGGATCTAAGGATTTCGCTGACAGTCTTATAAGAGGTCTGTTTTACTGAGTTATTCACAGCACATCCCACTCACCCTGTACCAAAATATGACAACAAATGTCCCAGACCCTCTCAGTCTTGCTGGCCCTTTTGTACTAGTGGAAAAGTGAAACAACAGACGTACACTACTAGTACAGGAGACTGGCCTATGTCTTCAGCAAGCAACAAAATAAACGAGTATCAAGTTGTACACAACTCCAGGCTTCTCTGGGGGGGAAACATTAACTTCCTGCTTCCGGACAGCTCATTGCTTGCTTCAAGTCTTCACATCCTTTTATTAGTCACATCCTTTCAGAAAGCTTTCATTCCTCATTGTTTGAAAAATACTGGACTGTTGCTGTTGGAAAATGACAAGGGGGGGTGGGGTGGGGTGGAGGCAGTTCAGACCCAAGGAAGGATTTAAGATTACAGGAAGCCCTGACAGTAGCTTGTAGATTTTTTTAAATTCGTTGTAAACATACACCTCCATATCTCAAATGTATGTTCATCCATAAATTCTTACTGTACACAACTGCAGGACCTTGCACTGGTTGCAGAAACTAACCTGAAGAGACGGGGGGGGGGGGGGGGGGGGGGGAGGGAAGACTTGTGGGTTATGTGTGAGACACACACACCCCACCGTGAGCCTCATTACCGACTGTCACTGGGGCCTTACACGGCCCAGATGTGGCTTCGGAGCCATATGTCACCGGGCTCAAAGGGTAACTAGGGGGGTCATAAATCCGCCTGTGCCACTCCGAACCTGGAGGGGCGGCCAGACCCTAAAAACCACGTTCCGCACTGGGATCCGGCGGCCCGGCCAGGCCCGGCCCGGCCAGGCCCGGCCCAGCCAGGCCCGGGGGGTGGGCGGAGGAGGGACGGTGTCCGTCCCCACTCACCAGTCCTAAGGAACCGAGAACAAGGCACGTCCTCACTTCCTGGTCGCCTGCCCCTGGCCAAGGCCGCGGAGCCGGGACCGGCGGCGGGGCAAGGGGGTCCTGCGTGGCTGGGGCCCAGCCGTCCCCGTGCTCGCCTCCCATCCCCGTCCTCGCCCTCCGCCGGGCCTTACACGGTGACGTGCCCCGAGCCGCGGACCACCACCGGGTCCGGCGAGTACTTGAGCAGCTGCTCCTCCAGGGCCCGCTCCTCGTCCTCCTCCTCCTCGTAGATCTCGTCGAAGTCCGCCATCCTGCGCCGGCGGGCCCCCTGCCCAGGGGCCTGAGTCCAGGACGGGCGCCGGGGGGCCGGCGGGCGAGGCGGCGGAGGCTGCGGGAGCCGCGACGCCGGCGCGGAGGCCGCCGAGTTCCTGTCCCGCTGCCTCGGCTCCGGCTACTGAGGAGAGGGGGTCCGGCCCGCCCTCGCCGCCATTACCATCCGCAACAACAACAACGCGATGTCAACATCCGCCCCCGGGGCCGACACCGCCACCAGCTCCGCCGCGGCGGCCGCAGCAGCAACTCAGGCAACCACAGCAACAGCCGGAGCCACCCGCTGCGGGAACTGCCGACTACGGCATCGCGAGACTTCCCGGGAGCGCGGGCGGCCGGGCGGGCTGGCGGGCGGGCGCGTGCGTAGGCGCGCCGGATGAGATGACGGGGGCGCGCGCACGTGCGGCCTCGCGCGTCCTCTAGCCTCCCGTCCCTCTTCACTTCCACCCTCCCGCCTGCCTGGGTGCGCGCTCCCGCCGGCGCGACCCCGCGCCTGGGCCCCGCCCCCCTCCGCCCTTCCACGGCCTGAATCCGCGGCCCAGGAGAAGGCGGAGTTGGACGGCGAGGCGATGATCCCAAGTGAGAGGGCTGAACGGGGAGGATGGGGAGGCGGAGGGGAGGCCACGGACAATTCCCCAAACAAACTGACAATGACATCCCTGGCTGGAGGATTTATCATGAGGGTGATTGCCACTTTAATAGTCTAATGCCAGTCTTTGGTCAGCTTTCCTCTACAGTGAGAACCAGACTCGATTTACAATACTGCAACAATTCTTGTCTACTAGGCTACAGGATTTCCCGGTACATCTCCAAATTCAAACATCTGGTTCCTTCAACAAGTCCAATATACAAAGCTAGCAGGGTACTATTTTTTTTCTTTCTTGTTACAAGAAATCTTACCAGTAGTGCTGTGAAACAAAACTGATCATCTGGATTCCAGGCTCCCCAACTCCCTCGGCAAGCATAACCTGTTTTCTTCCATCAAAACCTTAGGGCATCTCTTCCTTTTCTACTAAAGAAAGAGAGGGGGGAATTGATTTATCTGCCTAGGGTCACTTTGGATTTTTATTTTCCTAGTCAACTTTTCAGGCACACGAGGGCAGAAATGGGCTCTTGAGATTCTGGATAGTGAGATTCCACATTGAGTAGAAGAAAGGTCAGCTCTACTGAACCCAGTGCTCCTCAGACTATTCTCTAAGTACAGTGTTTATGTCTTAAGTCCACTCTATGTGAGTATTGTCTGAGCAGAAAAAGTGCTAAGATCACATGGACTGTGAGAAATGCCAAACAACCAATTTACTATGGATTAGAGTTGAAGAAAATGGACACAGTGAACTAAGACAAAACAAAGGAAAAACAGATGAATCAAACTTGTCTACTTCCACAGATATATTCACTCAACAAATTTTTATTGAGTTCCATCTATGTGGCAGGCACCGTGTTAAGTGTGTTTGCACCTGTGTGTGAATATGAATGAGGTACATAGCTTATCTATCCTTTCCAGTAGCTTATCTATCCTTAAGGCAAGAAAATGTGATTCTATCAGGTGCTCATCCTTATGCCAAGAGCACTAATGAAGCACAAAGGAGGCAGCTTAGTCTGATGATTAACAGTGGGTTCTTGAACCTGACCTTGAGTCTCTGTCACTTACTATGTGACTCTGCACAAGTCATTTAACCTCCCTGTTCCTTCATATGTAAACAGTGGATATAATAACACCTACTCCAGCTACTCAGCAGATTAAGTGTCTTAATATATGTCAAATTCTTAGAAGAGGGCCTAGGCACACAATAGAGTAACAAGAAGAGGAATTTAAGGCTTCAACCAGATCCTCAAATGAGAATTGCCACCAATTTTTGCTTTGTGTAATGTTCAGCTGTTTATGGAGCACATACACAATATATCATTTAAGGCTGAGCATGATGTTATCTGCCTATGGTCCCAATTAGTAGGGAAGCAGAGGTAGAAGGATTGTGGTCCACAGTCAGCCAGAGCTGACCTGGGAACAAGGCAAAGAGGAGTTAGCCTCTGTACTTTGAGAGAGACTAATGTGAGACTCCCTGAAAACCAATGTAAGGCTAAAGGACTAGGGGAGTGGCTGGAGTAATAGAGTGGTTAAGGCCCCGAGTTTAATCCTAGCACTGCAAAAATTACTTCATACATACATGCATACAGACAGACAGACAAACATCATTTCACCATCCCCCAAGACTCCCATTAGGTAAGGAAGAGGGCATAATTTATCCCTTAATTTCAGAGATACCAGTGACTCTGGTATTCAATGGCTATATGGCTATTAAATGGTCTCACTCACAGCTCCAACACATTGTACCAAACTCCTGAGTTTCCTCCTTGGCAAGCACCAGGTGGTCAGTGGCGATGCTCAAAGCAGTGGCTGCAAAGAGGAGGAAGAGTAGGAACCATTGGGAGGAAAGTCAGTTTGCTCCTGGCACTGCCTATACCCTTCAGGCTGTGGCTGAGGATTCATCTTTCTGAAGATACAGCATCCCTGATGTTGGTATCCCCAAGTTTCTTAATCACCATGTGGTTGACAACTTCACAGCTCAGTATTTCTCCAGCAACTTCTACGATTCAGACAAACAGCCCCATGAATGTTATCTGAATTGAGACGTATCATTACTGGTGCTATTTCCAGACCATTTTGAGTTCCTTAGGCTTCAGAGGGCTGTGGGAATCTCACCCTTATCTTAACTCTTGTTCGATGTGGGAGAAATGTTCCTGTTCTAAGAGCTATTCACCAGAGAGATCTTTGTAATTCCCACCACTTGGATATAAAGGAAGAGCTGCTTCTTTTCTCCCACATCCCCCTCTTCTTTTTCTCTTTTCTGAAAAACGGTGCCAGTGTGTGGAACATAGGAACAAGGCCAAGAGGGTAAAGGAAGATGCGTCAAACATTGCCCATGACAGTTGACATCATAATTCCAACTTCCACCCCAACCTTCCAGGGTCCAGTTTCCTGTCAAACTCCTTCCCCAAGTCTTTCTTGAGGATGAACCAGCCTTTTCAATATCTTTCTTTCCTCTCCACATCAGGAGCTTTCTGAGCCCTGCTGAGCTCCTACCCTTCTAAACACGGTTTTGCTTTATGTTCTTACCTCACCTGCACTACATTTACCTTCAGAACAGACAGCTCAAAACAGGATAATGTCTGGGAGCCTCCACAAGCAACAAGTCTTCAGTTGATTTAAAAGCAATTATTCCTCAATTTGAAGCCCTTTAAGTTCAGTCACTCCTGAGCTGAGTACCATTGGGAAAATTTAACTTCTTAAGCTTCTTTTCTTTCACTCAAAAATGGAACCCATGTCATGGGTTTCTTGGCATCAAGTGAGATAATGTATATTCTGTGGAAGGGTATGATTCTCCTCTTCCCAAATTCATAGCCCTTACTTTAAATGTGACCTCAGCTGAAGCATTTGGAGATGAGAACTTTGGAAACTAATCAGACATAGCTGTGTTCATGATGGTCGTCAGATGGGACTGGTACCTTTATATCATCAGACGACAGGAAGAAGGTAGTGGATCGAAAGCTAGGAGAAGAACCCTTTACTAGGAACCAAACAGGCTAGCACCTTGATCTTTTGCTTCCTAGTCTCCAGAACTATAAATTTCTGTTGTTCAAGCTATCCACTCCACATGGATGGAATGTTTATGACCCCACAAAACTTGTCAGTCAGGCCGGGTATTGGTGGCTCACGCCTGTAATCCTAGCTGCTCAGGAGGCTGAGATCTGAGGATCACGGTTCAAAGCCAGCCCGGGCAGGAAAGTCTGTGAGACTCTTATCTCCAATTAACCACAAGAAAACCAGAAGTGGTGCTGTGGCTCAAGTGGTAGAGCACTCACCTTGAGCTGAAGAGGTGAGGAATAATGCCCAAGCCCAGCGTTCAAGCCCCAAGACTGACAAACAACAACTTGTAGGTCAGGCTGAGTGTGGTGGCACATACCTGTAATCTTAGTTCTTGGGAAGTGGGAGGAAGGATTGTGAGAGGACAGCCTGAGCTACATAATGAGACTCTCTCAAAAGAAAAAGAAAAAACCTTGTATGTTGCAATCCTACCCGAAGGTAAGGGCGCTAGGCGGTGGAGTCTTTGGAAGGTGATTAGGTCATGATAACAGGGCCTTCATGAATGGGATCAGTGTCCTTAGAAATCAGAACCCCAGAGAATTCACTTGCCCCTTCCACCAAGAGAGGCCTTACATCTTCCAGCCTGTTGATCCTGGACTTCTTAGATTCTACCACTATGAGAAATAAATGTTTCATTTTTAATAAACTATCCAGTTTATTATATTCTTTTATAGTAGCTTTAGTAGACTAAGACTGAAGAGATGGCATTCTGTTACAGTAGCTCAAGATGACTGCATTATATGAACTTGTATTTGTTCATTCACTCGTTTGTTAACAAATATACACTAAATGATTCCCATGTACCACACGGTGGGCCTGAGCTAGGGACTTAGCAGTAAGGGAATAAACAGAATGCAGTCCCTACCTTCAGGGAGCATTAAGTCTACTGAAGAGTGCCAACAGATAATTATAAAAATAAGGAACTATTATAGGTTTGATCAATCCTGTGGAGAAGCACAGGGGAACATGAGAGTAGAAAACAGACCTAACTTCCTCTTACAAATCAAAATTTCTTCTCTGGGGAAATAGTTAAGCTGATGAACTAAGCAAAAGTTCATGGGGAGGAAAAAAAGAGAGAGAGAACAAAGGAGAAACAATAGAATGCCTTGTTTAAGACCATGAGACAGAAAAGGGGCTTTCTCAAACTCACAGCAAGCCAAATTCAGTATGACTGGACCATAGTGAAAAAGAGAGCCAGATTTGAGATGCCCACAAGTGGTATGGCTGGGTCATGAGGGAGTTCTATGTTTACCAAAAAACTAAACTTTAAACACACACACACATTCTCTCAAGTCAGTATTACTTTCTCTTAGTGATGTGAATCATGTACGGAAATGCTTGAAGGATTTCAGCCTGTGAGGATCATCTAGGAA
The DNA here is from genome assembly GCF_000151885.1 of Dipodomys ordii. Lineage (NCBI taxonomy): Eukaryota > Metazoa > Chordata > Mammalia > Rodentia > Heteromyidae > Dipodomys > Dipodomys ordii. The sequence continues at coordinate 26,329,505 of NW_012267224.1, forward strand.
CTCTGTACTTGGCATATGTAAAGACACCAATGTGTTCTTTGAAGCTGTCATGGAGTATGAGGTAATCTGTAAGTTCCGAAAATTAAATGCATGTTGCTTACCAAGGGAATAACTTAGAATATCCACATATTTCTAGCTGAATCATCTCAGAAATCCTGCTGTTATCTTTCTTGTTGCAGTTACTGGTGTCCATTGGAAGACATTTGGAAATGAACTAGGAAGAAATGACTATTTAGAAAGGTAAGGGAGATGTGATAGCTCATGCTTACAATCCCAACAGTCAGGAGCGGGCTGTGTTTGAGGCAAACCTGATACACCTAGAAAAATCCTGTCTTACCCAGGCAGTGGTGGCTCATGCCTGTAGTCATCAGACTCTTTTCTCTAATTCATTACCAAAATAGCCCCCTCATCCCCGAAAAAAAAAAAAACACATAGAAAGAGAGCTGTGTGTAGTTCAAGTGGGAGAGTACTAGCCTTGAGAAAAAAAAAATAAAAAGCTTAGCGATAACCCCAGGCCCTGCATTCAATCCCTAGGACCAGCTAAATAAATGAATAAATTATCCTGTCTCAACAAGAATAAAAAGGGATAAAATGAAGCAAAGAAAAAAGTAGAGGCAGCACCAGTGGCTCACACCTATAATCCTAGCTACTCAGGTGGTTGAGATCTGAGGATCGCTATTTGAAGCCAGCCTAGGCAGTAAAGTCCTTGAGCCTCTTATCTCCAATTAACCACCAGCAAGCCTGAAGTGGCACTGTGGCTCCAGCAGTAGAGTGCTAGCCTTGAGCATAAAGAGGCTCAGGGACAACACCCAGACTCTAAGTTCAAGCCCCACCACCGACAAAAAAAAAAGCACAAGTCATATTTATATCAGTGTATACATAGTGTTTTACATTATCCAAAACACATGCACTGAAGAGTCACATCTGACTCTCACAACATCTTAGGGAAATAAGCAGAAGGGTATTTTTCCCATTCCATAAACTTCAGACACAACTGGAATTAAATGACTTACTCAAAAAAAGTAGCTCTAAGTTCTTGCCTTGCATGCATGGGGCCCTGGGTTCGATTCCTCAGCACCACATAAGTAAAAAACCTGGAAGTGGCGCTGTGGCTCAAGTGGTAAAGTGCTAGCCTTGAGCTGAAGAGCTGAGGACAGAGCCCAGGCCCAGAGTTCAGGCCCTATGACCGGACCCCAAAAAAAAAAAAAAAAGAAGTGGCTCTAAAAGACTAAAATGCAATTAAGAATCCCTAGTGTTTCTGTGAGGGGGAAAAAAAAGTTTCCACTACAGGGAGACAAGAAAAAATATATACCTTTATGAAAAAGGGAAGTGAATTGCTTTTTATCAGTATAATGAACAATTCTTAAGAGGTTATGAAGAAGTTCACATGCTTCCACAAACATTCAACCATCCTAGGGTAATCTATCAGAAACCCTGGAACGGTTGACTCAACATTTGTCCTCATCTGTGCCAGAGAGCTAATTATATAGTACTGGTGAAGTTGTATAGTTGTAATGGGATAATGCACATAAATTATGACATCCTTGCAACCACTGTTAGTTGTTATTGATAGTGATGTTGTTATTAACCAGGAGGGATAGAATACTAGACAAAGAGTAGTATACTTGGGTTTTCATGCAACATCATAATCATCCCACTCTAAATTGCCTAACTGCCTAAAAATAAGCCTAACTGCCTCCTTCACAGAAACAATTTGCCATAATGATCATTCTGAGCACCTACAAAGACTTGAAGAAACATAAGAAGATTCTGCAACTGGTCTTTCTCCTTCCCATTCTCAGCAGAACTGTTTGTGGACAGTGGAAGGGTCCATGAGCATCCATTCAGATGGGAGGTTGTCTGGCAACTTCCCACACAGGAAGTTGGTAGACAGGTGCTGGTGGCTCTTGCCTGTAATCCTAGCTTCTAAGGAAGCTGAGATCTGAGGATCACGGTTCAAAGCCATACTGGGCAGGAAAGTCCGTGAGACTCTTACCTGGTGCTGTGGCTCAAGTGAAGAGCCCAGCCCCATGACTGACAAAAAGAAGGAGGAGGAAGAGGAGGAGGAGGAGGAGGAGGACGACGACGACGACGAGGAGGAGGAAGAAGAGGAAAAAAAAGTCGTCTATGACTGAACAGGTAAAGACTAGTAAGTATTTTCCAGGAATTGAGGGCAGATTCACATTATCTCTGGAAGGCTCATTGGGGTGATAAGCCACAGGTCATCTAGAACAGTAGACAGGTTATTTAGCTGGGGTGATCACAGTGACTAGCCTGTGCGAGGATTCTCAGATGAGTGCTCCATGCATATTCACAAAGCTGTTCTGGCTGCTGTTCAATTTACATGGGATCCCAGTTAAGCCACAGACCCCATTGTGCCAGAGGTTCTGTCCTTTAAGAAATGAGCACTAAGCCAGCACCGGTGACTCACGCCTGTAATCCTAGCTACTCAGGAGGTGGAAATCTAAGGATCACAGTTCAAAGCCAGTCAGGGCGGAAAAGTCCATGAGACTTTTATCTCCAATTAACCACCAGAAAACCGGAAGTGGCGCTGTGGCTCAAAGTGGTATAGCACTAGCCTTGAGCGAAACAGCTCAGAGACAGCACACAGGCCCTGAGTTCAAGCCCCACAACTGGACCAAAACAAAGAACACTAGCAAGGTACCAGTAGTTCACCACAGTAATCTGTGTGCCAGTAGCTCACACCTGTAATCCTACTCAGGAGATTGAGATCTGAGGATCATGGCTCACAGCCAGCCTAAGCAACAAAGAACATTAGACTCTTATCTCCAATTAAACAGCAAAAAGCCAGAAGCAGAGGTATGGTTCAAGTAGTAGAGTGTTAGCCTTAAGCAAAAATGTGTAGGGTCAGTACCCAGGCCCATAATTCAGGTTCAGAACCAAGACAAAAAGAAAAAAAATTAAACTAAGCACTAAGACATGCTGTACTGTCAAGATTATAAGCCACAGAATCTAGGACCTTGCAGGTGCTAGGCAAATGTTTTACCACTGAGCTACATCTTCTGCCTCCAAACATGGTTGTACATACATATACAGTCAACTAATCTTTGACAAGAGTACCAAGAAAACACTACAGGTAAAGATTAGTCTCTTCAAGAAATCCTTTTTTAAAAAAAATGGGTATGTATGTACAAAGGAATAAAACTGAACCCTTTCTGGGCACTTGTGGCTCATACCTGTAATCCTAGCTACTCAGGAGGCTGAGAGCTGAGGATCAAGTTTCAAAGCCAGCCCAGACAAGAGTCACTCATACTCTTATCTCAATTAAGCACCAAAAGTGAAGCTGTGGCTCAAGTAATATAGAGTACTAGCCTTGAGCAAAAAGCTCAGGAATACCACTGGGGTCTTTAGTTAAAGTCAGAGGGTCTGCGTACTCTTGCCCCACCCCCTACACACACACACACACACACACACACACACACACACACACACACACACACACACACACACACACATGTATGCTTTAGGCATATACAAATGGGTCCATTGTACCCTAATTGCTAAATGTGAAATCACACATAGTTTCTCTTTCTATATATGAAGGAGAGATCCAATTCAAAGGAAATTTGGCACAATTTGGAAGGAAAAATGTTGTGAGAGAGCTAGTTGCAATTTTTGTTTTTGTTGTTATTTTTTGACAGTCCTGAGGCTTGAACTCAGGGCCTGGGCATTATCCCTGAGCTTCTTTTGCTCAAGGCTGGCACTCTACCACTTGAGCCACAGTGCCACTTCCATTTTTTTTCTGTTTATGTGGTACTGAGGAATCAAACCCAGGGCTTCAAGCATGCTAGGCAAGCACTCTACCACTAAGCCTCATTCCCAGCCACTAGCTGCAGTTTTGAGTACCAGTTCAAATATAAAAATGAGGTAAAAAGAGCTGGGTAGGTGGCTCAGTGGTAGAGCACTTGCCTTGCATGCATGAGGCCCTGGGTTCGATTCCTCAGCACCACATAAGCAAAAAGAAAAAAGCCGGAAGCAGTTCTATGGCTCAAGTGGTAGAGCGCTAGCCTTGAGCTGAAGAGCTGAGGGACAGCGCCCAGGCCCAGAGTTCAGGCTCCATGACCAGAGCCCCCCCCCCAAGAAAAAAAGAAGAAAAAAAATGAGGTAAAAAGAATAAAAGCAATTAAAGTGGAAAAACGGTATCAGCAGGCTAAGCTGCTCAGCCAGCTACTTTTGTTATGGAGCATACAGGCCTGCCTAGTTGTAGTGGGAAGTTAATACAGAATGGAATGAGATGATGGCAGACATGAAAAAGGAACAGCTAAAGCTGAAGATACATAGTGATGCTGTATTTAATTTTGCCCATTGACTTACCATTTCTTTCCCATGTCTAGCCTCTATGTGGGCCTTGCAAGCACTTAGGAAACAAAAACAAACATCTGTGACCTAACCAGTGACTGAGGATGCTGACTCAGACTGAGAATCTGAGCAATGCCATGAATAATTATCCACGTGCAGGCCCTGACATCTGAGTGCGCCAATCCATAGATTCTTGGCAACTAAATTGTCAACAGGCCCCATGGATATAAAGTTGACTCAGTCAATAAACATTAAAGGCCTACAAAGAAGGAAATCTTGTGTAAAGAAAAGAAGGCAGAGCATCTGAGGACTACATCAGGATTCTGTTTCTGTGGGATGGAATGAAAAAGAGTGCTCAGGGCAAACTTTACAGGGAACCTGGAAAAATGAGGCCATTTGTAACTTTAATCTCATATCTTACCAATTTTTTGACTGTAATCCCATATTCATATCACACTTCCTTACAACCTCAATTTGGTGTCCTCATTATAATCCAGTCCCACTGGATTACCCCCTTCGACAGACTCACAAAAAGATTATACATTCCTGACAGGCTCTGGGAGTGCATGCCTATAACCCTAGCCTCTTAAGAGCCTGAGATGTGTAGGGTCACAGTTGGAAGCCAGTGTGGGTAGAAAAGTCTACAAGACTCCATCTCCAATTAACCAGAGGAAAAAGCCAGGTTAGAGTCATGGCTCAAGTGGTACAGTGCCAGCTATGTGCAAGTAAGCCAAGTAAGAGAGCAAGGCTCTTGAATGAAAGTTCCAGTACAAAATGTGTGTATGTGTGTGTGTGTATGTGTGTGTGTGTGTACACTTTGAAAAGCAGACAAGTAAGGTTCTCTAACCCATTCAGTTTTCAATAAATGCCACACAGTATTGTGAACTTCTGGAACAGGTAGTGAACCAAATGACATGACCATCATCCTAACCATCACACTAACTCTGGGTAATATTCATGCTATTATTTCAGTTTAAATACTATAAAATGCCATTTTTATTTATTTTATTTACTTTGTCGGTCATGGGGCCTGAACTCTGGGCCTAGGTGCTGTCCTTCAGCTCTTCAGCTCAAGGCTAGTACTCTACCATGTGAGCCACAGAACCGCTTCCAGGTTTTTCTGCTTATGTGGTGCTGAGGAATCGAACCCAAGGCCTCATGCATGCAAGGCAAACACTCTTCCACTGAGCCACCTTCCCAGCCTTATAAAATGTCATTTTATTTCCAATCCCAATTTCTCTATGTTCAGATCTGTATTTGCAACTTATACACCAAAAAAATTCCTTACCTGATACTAATGGCTCAAATCTGTAATCTTAGCTACTCAGAAGGCAGAGATCCCAATAGAGGATCACAGTTCAAAGAGGATCACAGTCAGATTAGTCTGTGACTCCACCTTAACCAGCAAAAAATGGCAGTGTGACTCAAGTGGTAGATTGCCAGCCATGCAAGCAAACTTAGCAAATACAAAGCCCTGAATTCAAACACCAGGACAGAAAAGAAAGAAGAAGGCCTAGGAAGGTGGCTCAGTGGTAGAGTGCTTGCCTTGCATACATGAGGCCGTGGGTTTGATTCCTCAGTACCACATAAGTAGAAAAAAGCCTGAAGTGGCGCTGTGGCTCAAGTGGTAGGGCACTAGCCTTGAGCTGAAGAGCTGAGGGACAGTGCCGAGGCCCAGAGTTCAACCCCCAAGACACACACAAAAAAAAAAGAAGGAAAGAAAGAGAGAAAGGGAGGGAGAGATGGAGAGGAGGAGGGAGGGAGAGAAAGGAAGGAAAGGAGAGAGAGAAGTAAGGAAGGGAGTGAAGGAAGGAAGTAAAAGAGAAATGGGTTGGAGGTGTGGTTCAATTGGTAGAGAGGTAGCCAATGAGCAAAAGCATCAGGTGTTGAGTTTGAGTCCTGGTCTTAGACAAAAAAGAAATTTTCTGATGGGTCAAGCATGGTGACAGCAAGCCTAAAATCTCAATGCTGAGAGATAGAGGCTGTGGAATTTCTAAAAACTCAAAATGTTTTAAACCAAATACTTTATCTTTTTTCTTTTGCATCCCCTTGGGCAACAATTCTATCCAAAGCATTATTCCAACCATAACCACTGTATTTGTTAACACCATCATCATCAACAGATACTTCAGTAAGAAAACCAAGACTATACTGACTCATTTCTCTTTCCATACTCCCATTTAACTAGTGGCCAAGACCTGTTGGTATTGCCTTCAACAGATTAATTGGACCCTTGTATTCCTAAATCTAGACTTTTGTATCATCTCTTTCCCCCTAATCTATCCTTTATAATAGTTATAACAGAAAGACAGCTTCCAACTTTCAATGACTTGATTTACCATTTCTCAATGTACCATGGTGCAAAAGTAATCCATATTTAAGAGGAATTGTATTTGGAATTTTGATTTCTTGTATAAAACAACATTTTGTGATGATGCTAGTGACAAACCATAGCTCCCAGGCAGGCATATTTTCACAAAGGTTAACAACACTGTACAGTGCACTATATAGCTATATGCTACAGTGTTCTGTAGATTGGTGTACTAAAATTCATGTTTGGCTCAGTATTTTCAATTGATAATATGCTTATTCGACAGTAACGCCATTGTTAAGTCAAAGAGTATCTATCCCCCTCTTGATTTTCTCCTTGGATCTTCTAAAGACTACTTAATACAGACAATTTGATACAAAGATACCCTTCACGTGCTGTCCAGATCCAGCTGTCCTGGATACATCCTTGTTTTGCATGAGTATTTTGTCTCCACCAACATGATGCACATTCATCCTCTGGGCCAGGGCTCAATCATGAACCTATGGCCTAGACTTCTCTTCTGCTATTGTTTTTAATTCAGAGCACCTCCTGTGAACAGTTTAAGTCTCAATCTTAGCATTCCCACTGCCTGCAGGAAGAAAGCGCTCTCCTCCCTGGTTCCACAAATATGCTATCTCACACCTATTAGAATTCACTGATGGCTGTGTGGTCTAGCATACCTCAGATGTGGGAGTCTAGTAAATAATGATGAGTTAAACTGGAAAGTTGAAGCAGGAGGATCCTGACTGTGAGGACAGTTTGGTTAAATGCTGAGTTTAAGGCCAGCCTCTACTATATAGACAGACCTTGTCTCAGAAGTGGGGGAGAGGGCGGGGAAGTAAGAAAGAGGGAAGGGGGAAAAATGCACAGGCAGAAAGCTCTCTCAGGAGAAAGCAATAGAAAAGGTATTTGAGTAAAACATAATATGTTAAAAAAAATCCCTCCAGGAGAATGTTGCCTTGTTTGATTTTGTTATCATTGCTTTTTCCTGATCTATACCTTTTCTATTCATTATTATTTCTGCTTCAATAGAGGAAATAAAGCAGAAAAACTGTGTATAGATGAGACATGTACTAAATTAAAAGAGTTGAAAGTTGGGTGTCAATGGCTGATACTTGTAGTCCTAGCTACTCAGGAGGCTAAAATCTGAGGACTGCAATTCAAAGTCAACCCATGCAGAAAAGTCTGTGAGACTCTTATCTCCAGTGAAGCAGCAAGAAAAAGCTGAAAGTGGAGCTGTGGCTCAAGTGCCAACCTGGAGTGAAAAAGCTAAAGGATAGCATCCAGACCTTGAGTTTAAGCTCAACTATCAATACAGAATTAGCATGGCGATAACAAGTCAATAATCAAACAGTAAATTAATATTCCAACAAACAAATGTTCTTTACCTTGCCTTATCTCAAAAATACTTAAACACTACATTCCTCATTCACATAAAAAAATAACAATTTGGGCTGAGAATGCTGCTCCTTTGTCTAATACATATAACCTCTTGGGTTAAACCCAGAACTGTCTAAGAAAGTAGCAATTTATAACATTTGATTGAAAAAAAGTAACTCATTTATTTTCCTACAAATGAACATCTTTGAAGGAAAAAAATATCCTTAAAAAGGTGTTTGAAATTGATTTTATGTCTTCTGGGTTATTATCTTTTTAAAAACAATTGTTACTATAAAGATAATATACAGAAGGGTTACAGTTACATATGTTGGGTAAAGAGTACAATTTTTCCTGGGTGCTGGTGGGCTCATGCCCATAATCCAAGCTAATCAGGAGGCTGAGATCTGAGGGTAATGGTTCAAAGACAGCCCGAGCAGGAAACTCTGTGAGACTCTTATCTTAAATTAACCACCAGAAAACTGAAAGTAGTGCTGTGGCTCAAAGTAGTAGAGCACTAGCCTTGAGAGGAAAAGCTCAAGGACAGGGGCCAGGCCCTGAGTTCAAGCCCTACAACATACAAAAAAAAGAGTATAGTTCTTTTTGGACAGTGTCACCCCTCCCCTTGCAAGTTATTACCCTTTAAAACTACTTTTGTGGTTTACTATGACAAATTCTTCTCCAACAACAGTTCCTAATGGTTAGTGAGATAGATACCAAAGATCTCATAAGAGGATGCTGATTATAACCAAACAACTGTGCAAAACAATGTAGCTATGTGAGCCAAGAGAATTAGGAACAGTGTCTTGCTCAATCAGTTTGAAGTCAATGAGCTCATCAACTAATTCTGATGAACTGACAGAGAGCCCAAACATGAGGAACTGTTAGGCCCTGACTAAGGCAGTGTGTTGATTGCCCAGAGCAGTCAGACCAGGGAGAGCAGTCAAACAAGGGACGGCATAGTGCCAAGCCCAGAGATTCAGGCCAGACTCCAAATAAGCTCTGGAAAACAAAGCAATATCTCTTGGTTCCCATGTTGTGTACATTTAAAAAAACAAAATAAAACAAGAGAATGTGGCCATTGTGCTGTGTTTCCCATAGCGCAGCTACATAATGCTTCAGGTAGATAATGGAACAAAGATCAAGGCCAAGCTTTGGATGAACCCACAGTGAATCCACAACCTGTTTGTGTTCCTCATTTAGTCAAGAGGTCTAGAAACAGAAAATGAAAGTTTTAAAAAATGATGCTTTAACTTAGGTACTGGTTTGGGATTGGGGCAAATCCTTTTTACCACTCAATAGTTCATTGTAGAAATAACAAAGTGCTGGGGACCTATCTCAAGTAGTAAGTACCTACCTAGCAAGAATGAAGCCTTGAGTTCAAATTCTAGAACTACAAAAACAAAGAAAGAAGAAAGAAACAGTAGGTCTTACCTAGCTTATATAATTATGCAGATCCAATTACCTAATTTATCCAAGAGTATGTATAAACCCCAAAGTGCTGTGCAGCCGTAAGACAGAATTATGTAGGCGTCTGCCTACAACTCTGGTATTCTTTTTACCCCACATCCAATATGGACTGAGTGACTACTGTTCAGGTACTGTTCTCACTGCCCCTACTAGACATGTATCTCCTCCATTCTAACAGAGAGGTTTTTGGCAATAAACATAGAAACAACACATTATATGTCATGTTGGAACATAATATGTGCTACATACAGCACAGTAAAGAGGTCAGAATGCACAGGGTCTAGTAAGGACTTTATATATATATATATATACATAGTTCTGGGGATTAAAACCATGCTCTCTACCACTTTAACTATGCCCACACCCATTGTTTTTATTTTCTTATTAATACAAGGTTTAGATAACTTTTCTAAGGCTGTCGTTGGACTTGAGATCCTCTTGTTTTGTTTCTCTTGTATCTGGGATTGCAGGAATAGATAGATCATAGACACCCTCCAGAGATTTGGATATTTTAAATAAGAGTGTGGAAGTGACTTTGGAGGAAAGACCTGAAGGTGAAGAAAGAGACAGTTGGCTTGCAGGAGAAGAATTCTGCACAGAGGGCAGGATCAGACCAACAAGAAGAAGAAGTCTAAAGTTAAAGTAGTCAAAGATAAAGCCATCACCAGCTGATCTTTTGGGTCATTGAAAAAGTCTTTGGGTTTTGCTTTGACTTTTGTTTGAAAGGTTCTTGGTGGCTCCTTGGATGAGAACAGATATGTAAGAACAAATATGGGAAGGAGCCCAATCAGGAGGCTGAAGAGTCATGATGGCTTGGAGCAGCACTGTAGTGATGACAGTGCTGAGAAAAGGTCTGTGGTTGAAGACTGTGCTATGAGGACTTCCCAGTAGATTAATGTACAGAGTGAATGAAAAGAAAGTTTCAAAGGGTTTGCTTCTGAGCTACTAGAAGATGAAGTTGCCAGCAACAGAACTGGCAGACAGGGTATGGAGCTGGTACTCCTCTTTCTTTTCTCTTCTAGATTCCTAGGATTCTTCTCCAGTGTAAAACTGTGGGTAGAAGAAGAAAATAGAGACAGTTCTACTTGGTGACTTCAAGGCAGGAATGATCACTTAAACTACTTAACCTCTCTACATTTCCATTTCTGTAGTTGTGACATGAGATAGATAAGGGCAAAATTCATTTCCAGCCATGAAGTTCAAAAACCTATATATTCCAATTGTCAGTCTACAAGGTTTCTTTGTCATTTGTCTGTCCCACCACACACCTTTAGAAAAACATCTTTATTTGGGGGGGAGGGGGGAGGCTGGGAAGGGATGTGAAGGGTAAACCAAAGGAGGAGGCTGCAATGCTTGGTAAGAAATGTACGCATTATCCTGCCCATGTAATTGTAACCCCTCTGTACCGTATGTTCACAAATAAAAAATAAATAAATTTTAAAAAAAGAAAAACATCTTTATAAGGAAGCCCAATCTTTAAATATGTTCTCTTTTGGTTTAAACCCAAATTATTTTTACTGTATTTAAAATTTTTTTTAATTTTAAGACAGACTCTTTAAAAAAAAACAGTCCTTCAATTGTTTAAACAATATCTTGCTTTAGGAAAGTATAAAATAGCTAAATCAGGAAACTTATTTCTTGTGTCATGTTTAATTGGAACTCTTGCTCACAAAGTTAAATGACTAAAAGTATTTTTTGTTACTATAAAAATGTTCTCTTTCACTTTAATGGTAGATGGAAAAGGCTCTAAAGCTGCCTAAAAGAAAACTCTGGTCTTACAGCTTCTTCTTGCAGTTTCCCAACAATATTGTGTTTTGTAGGGTTTTTTCCCCCCGCCCATTGATAACTTTAAAAAAAAAATTTACCCAGCAATCAATGAAGAATAAGCATCAGATACAGACTAATGCTAACAAAAAATGTAATATAAATGATACACAAATTAATTTAAATCCACAATCTCTTAAATTTTGTGGTCCACCAAGGAAGCTTCTCTTTTCCCCCACAATAATCCACCTGACCTGAGAACAACATCAACAATATCATCATCATCATCATCATCATTATAAGCTTTGATGGTAATGAAATAAATTGAGGGCTAACTACATACAAGGTATTGTGTGAATCGTTGTTACGATCTAATGCAATGCTAACAGAAGAGTGTCATTATTGTTTCCATTGTTCCATTGTTAAAGACAAGGAGGTTTCTCATCCAGGAGTTCCCATCTCCAAGCCCAAACTCCATGCCTCAGTGAAAGGATTAAGACTGGGATGACCAGAGAATGGCTTTGTACTTGTTTTTGAAGCATTATCTTATTACTCCCACTCTCTGTTGTGTCGGCTCCCGCGTGAAGGCAGAGGCCAAATTTTGTGTTTCCATCAAGACCATCACAAATTAAACATCTCAAAGACCCAAGGGAAGCTGTGTGTGAGGCCTGAAGCTATTCTGTTCTGTCTTCCTGAAGTCTGGAGCCTGGCTTACCTCAGGCGCAACATGGGACCAGTGAGCAAAACTGGGGCAGGGTGAAAGAGAGGACTCAGGGTGGGACTATACTCCGGATCTCCACCCACTCAGGAGAGTGACTCTCCCGCCCCCTTCTTCCTCCTCCCTCCTTCCCTCTGGATGGATGACACTGGCTTTCCAGCCTCAACTCGCCCAGGGCCCGGCTACCTGTATTGACTGCTCTCTTGACAAGCACCTGCAGCCCACAGCCTCGCGCGTGCGCGAGGGGCTGACTACGCATGCGCCGCCTCCTCGACGCAAGCGCCTTGGCATTCACACGCCACGCGCCTGGACTCCACGCTACACTCACCTACATGCACCCCGGTCCTCTTCCCAGCGCACCTCTTCCCACGCTGGTGAGCACAACTCTGCCCTTCACGCAGCCTCACACACACTCACCCCTCCCTCTACACACGCTCACTCTCCGCACGCGTTTGTGTTCGCCCACTCCTTCGAGGTCTCTTCGGTCCGTCCTGCGCGTCTCAGCCCCACACGCATGCGTGTTAGGCTCCGGTGCCTGGTGCTCACTCACGCATGCGCAACCACCGCAGCCAGGAGGCTGGTGCCTGTGTGTGAATGCCGCCGTGCTGAGGGCTGGTGCTTAGGAGTGTTCTGAGGCTTTCTGCAGTCGTCTAGGTTCACTCGCCTCTTCTGGAAGTGGGGAGATAGAGATCCACCTGGAGGGAAGTGGGGGAGTAAGTTGCGATGCTTATGACAGAGGTTAGAGCAAGGTGGAGCCGGTGATGCATCCTTATCCCACTCAGTCCTAGAGCCGTCCCCACCCGCCACAGACAGGGCGCACCCCCTCCCTGGTCCAGGGTGCGGCCTCTCAGCCTCTCACAGATCGGCCTTGCCCACCCCCCACCTCCCTCCCACCCCTGTCCGATCGGCCTTGCCCACCTCCCTCCCTCCCACCCCTGTCCGAGGTGCAGCCTCTCACAGTTCGGTCCCGGTCCCGTTTACCCCTCCACCCTATCCGGCCCCTCCCCAATCCCCACTTAGGGTATTGCCTCTCACAGATCTGCCTCGAAGGGACACGAGTGAGTGCTGATTTGGGACCAGCCATGGCGCACAAGCAGGATTTAGGCTTCTTGTCCATTTTGGCCCAAGGACACAGCTACTGGAAGCTAGAGAGTTGAGTAAAGAGAGAATCAGGGTCTTAATGCCAGAAACCCAGGTTTGAAGGTGTCGGCCATGGCCGCAGTGACACATGCTTATTATAATCCTCGCTCTTAGGAGGTAGAAGCATGAGTTTGAGGTCAGCCTGGACTATGCAGAGATTCTAGCTCAGAAAAACGAAACCAAGACAACAGCAACGAAAGAAAAACTTGAATCTTTCCTCTGCTACTTCCAAGATATGAAGCCTTGGACAAGTTATGGTAGTACATCAGAGCCTCGGTTTCCGTGTCTGTAAAAGGAGGACTTAGGTGTTCCGTAAGTGTGAATTGCACTCCTGATTTATGCTGGCTCTGGGTTGGACACCTAACCAACACTGGTCAATAAACAAAAAAGACCCAGGAGTTTTCTGTCAACTGGGAAAGGTACCAAACTAGTGGCTAAACCAGCAGAAATACACACTGATTGCAAAGAAGGCTTTTGAAGACAGAGAATAAGATACTGCTTTCCATCCACTTTTTACAGAATCTACAGTGTTCTGGGCACAGGTGCATAAAGACAATCATTTTTTCTATCAGCAGTTTATGCCCTTTGATATAGTCCACATTATTGATTCTTGGGACCTTTAGTCTATAGGAAAACTATACAAACTGAGAAGGGATTAAATGAATAAATCATTATGAGAAATAAATGATGTATTTTAAAGTCATAACCAGTTGCTAGGCATATAGTAGGTGTTCAATGTACACTAAACATTATCAGGAAGTGATTGACTCCTAGCCTACACTAATCAATTCTGTGTGTTTTGGGGTAAGGGTTTTTCTCCCTTTTCTCTTCCCCCTCCCCCAACCAATCCAGTACTTGGGTTTGAAGTCAGGGCCTGTGTACTGTCCCTTAGCTTTTTCACTCAAGGTTGGTGCTCTACCACTTGAGCCACAGCTCCACTTCTGACTTTTTGATGGTTAACTGAAGATTAGAATCACAGTTTCCTGCCAAGGCTGGCCTCAAAACCTTTTATTCTCAGTTCTCAGCCTCCTGAGTAGCTAAAATTATACATGTGAGCCACTGGGGCTTGGGTTAGTCTTTGGATTTAGAAGTCTTCTACACAAACTGCCATAATTAAGGCACTTTACCTAATAGGACTGTTGGGTCATATGGGTAAGGCTCCCAGTTCAGCACCTGGCAAGGACTTCTGGGAGGACTGGCATAACATTCAAGTAGTGCCTGTTTCTTCTTATGCAAAGCAGGTGGAAGAACCACAAAACTAGAATGTTTCTGGGACAAGAGGAATGTTTTGAAAGTTAGAATGCAGTCCCAGTTAGAGACAGCAAGGTCCAAAGGCCTTAGATGATGGAGAGAGAAAGGTCTCCCAGACAAGCCTAAAATCAATGGGGCTGCTGAGTAAAGGTAAACCAGAAACCTAAGGCTAGATAATCGCCCCACAAAGCACCTTCCTTGTGGGGTTCAATCTGCAAATGTGAGACTGAAAGATAATTGGGGAATGCTGTATCCAATGTCCATGTTCCATGCTCCCTCCCCCAGATCTCTGATGCCTCATCCCTGAGCATGAAAGGGCCCTGGCAGCTGCAGAGCCCACATGGTAATAAAAACCAGGCCCTATGGTAGGCAGTCCTCAATTCCTCACAAAAACTTGAAGATGGGGGCATTTATCCTAGTTCACTGACGCAGACACTGGAATTCTTCTTCCACTTTCTGAGACTTCCTTTCAGTTCCCGCAATCAATGAAGAGAAACTTTGGGGTCCTGAACTTATCCCTCATCCCACTTTCCTAGGCCAACTCTTGCTCACCTTGCAGGTCTCTGCTTAAATGTCACTTCAGTGTTTGTTTTTTACCCACTTCAAGAGCTCTTTCAGCTTTTCTTTCCTATTCTCATGACCTTGTATAACTCACCGGGTTGTTGATTCACACACTGTGCTGGAAACTCCCAAGGGAATGGGTTTACACTATAGAATACCTTGGCACCAAAACCTATTGCCTGGTGTGTGTTGTATCTTGTATCATTGTCTTATTTGTGGTATTGAGGATAAGAGTTAAACCTTTTTGCACATTGGACAAGCCCTCTACCACTGACCTTCCTCCCCAGCCAATGCATGCTTTCTTGATGGCATGGCTGAAGGAGACCCTATGAGTTCATCTCTGCAAGTTCTAGGATGGAAGGAGCAGGAGATAGATTTCTCAATCCTTACCTGTATCAGAACCTTTGTGCTGGCTGCATGTCATTAAATCAAAACCTCTAGGGCATTGGTATTGTGAGCCTATACTGGGCCTTAAATTTAGGCCTTAGTGCTGTCCCATAGCTTTTTTTTGGGGGGGGTGGTCTGGTCATGGGGCCTGAACTCTGGGCCCAGGCAAGGCAAGCACTCTACCACTGAGCCACCTTCCCAGCCCCCCCCCCCCGCCATAGCTTTTTTTAAGGCTGACATTCTACCACTTGAGCCACAGTTCCACTTCTGGCTTTTGGTGGCTACTTGGAGATGAGTCTCAAAAACTTTTCTACTTGGACTGGCTTTGAACTACAATTGTCAGATCTCAGCCTCCTGAGAGCTATGATTATAGGCGTGAGCCACTGGTGACTAATGATCATTTTGTTGTTGTTTTCTTTTGTGTTTTTATAAAGCTCTCCAGGTGATTGTTGCAGCTGACTAATTTTGAAGGCTAGAAAAGCTGGATTGTTGCAGACTGCAAAGGCTTTCATTTTAGTGACATTAAAAATAACTCTTGATTCATATAATGAAACAGCTATTTTGGCCCAGTGTTTGCAGTAAATTTAGGCCAAGGAATGTGGGGAATTGGTATGCATTTGATTAATTCAACCATCTCCCCCCCCCATCCTTCCTGTTCCCTTCATCTCTGAGAAGGGTACTAAAAATGGTAAGTGCCAGAGGGATTGGATCCAGAGGGAGGGAGGTGTAGCATTTGCTTCAATTATCCAGATAATTGTTGCCTACCTCAGACCATTGTAACTGCAATGAAACAATATTCTGTTGGATACTGGCTTGGCCTTTACAATCAGGCTCCCTGTGGTGTCCAGCACACGCTGGGCACTGAGTAGGCACTCAATAAATTTTATTCTGATGACAGAGAAGAGCTTTGAGGGTGGGTGAGGATTTGGAGGGTGGGTGAATAGTAATGAAGGTAAAATGGGCAAGAGAGGGGCCGAGTGGTGGGCATTTGGTGTCATCAAAATCCTGAAAGCTGAAAGATTGGGAGAACTGGTCTTTTCCTAAAATTTGGAGCCCAAACCCTCATTTCTTTCCCAGAAGACCTTCCTCTACCCGAAGGGTTGAATTGAACTCTTGCAACTGTGGTGAGCACAAAAGAGAATTCAGGTTTCTCAAAGCCCATCCGCTCTGAATAAACACCAGACAGAAGCAAGATCATTTTTGATGGTGCATAAGCCCTGGCTTGCAACCTGTTACGTCTCTGGAATGGCCCAGCCCGAATTTGCATTAAAAGCAACTATTGGGGCAGCTGAGGCCATGGCTGCTGAGGCCCAGAGCGCCCCATCACTCAACCAATGGAGGAATGTAGGGACCAGCTCCCAACTGCTGCTTTTCATGCGACCCACAGCTTTTCAAGTGGAGCTTGGGTTCTCTATGAGAGTGTTTGCTAATTGCAGCCTCTGCTTTAATGAGATTCTTTTAACTCTCCAAGCTCGTTTGCAGGTTACAGCCTTATCTAGGGACCCACGTTTTCCATCCTGGCTACACGTCGTGTGAACAATCGCCACTCCATAGCCTGAAAGGAAAGCGGGCGCCCCGTTTCTGCTGAATGCAAGTCTTAGTTCATCCCAGGCTGGCGGGCTTTTTGATGGCCACAATGAACGTTACGCCCAAAGAGTGTCCCTTTGGTCAGATCGACAACGCTTGGCTTCACGTTTGCAAGTTAAACGGGCAGAAACCCGCCTGAAACTCCCACGCCAGACGCCGGGGACATTTCCCTCCTCCCTGCTCAGAGCAAAACTGCAGAATGGGGGCGGGGGTCGGGGGGAGAGGTCTGAAAATGGGGGAGGAAAGAAGGGAGAGCTGGTAGCAAGGAAGGGGGTGGAGGGAAAAGGAGTCTTGGTTCCCAGCCATCTAGAAGAAGGGGGGGATGCGTCTTTTTTCTTATTTTTATTTTTTCCCATTTTGCTTTGTCGGCAGCTTTACCCAAACCCAAAAAATAAAAATCATAATAAATCGAGAGCATTTTCTTCTTGTCTTTACCTAGGTAGCTGCTTTCCTCCAACCCCTGAAAATGTGACTCCTTCATAAAATCAAAATTTATGATTATTCAAATGTTGGGGACTGTGAAAAGAGAGGAAGAAAGAGAGAAAATTAATATTGCAGCTGTTCTTCTGATTAATGAGAGATAATTGCTCATGAAAAGTCACCCCTGTGGCATTTTGTTGTCTCCTGGATCTTTGTTCTTTTCCACTATTATTGAGGACTTTCTTGAAGACTAAGCGGTTCTTTTCAATTTTGGGGTATTCAGAAAGGGTTGCCTGGTTACAGAGAATGGGGAAATCTCGGGCTATATCGGGTAAGATGTGCCACAGACAGCAATATCACAATGCCACTTGGAGAAAAGGATGGATACAAGTTAACGATGCGCTTTCAATAAAACATTCATAGACTTGTTCACGCTTTGATAATGACCTCATTAAAGAGAGCTGGGGGCAAGTAAGTCCTGTCTCCTGTTTGTGTTCGGCTAACAAAACCCAGCTTTGAGATCATTCATCGCTTTGGAAACTAATATGAAATCAATGTAAGAGGAGCAAATAAATCCGAGGCGGCCCTGCCAACTCCCTGGCTGTCCTGCCCTGCTTGCAGCCTCCGTTTGGAGCCAGAGAATCTTGTGTACAAATGCTGAAATGGAGAGGGGGAAATAAAGGCACAGGAGACAGAAAGGAAGGGAGCATTTTGAAGGTTGCAGAAGGAGGGGTGAAGTGGGAATTAGGGCCTGGAAATTAAAAAAAAAAAAAAGGCTAAGCACATCAATGGATCAGAACTCTGGAGTTTGCTGAATAATCAGTGCTAAGTCTCTGCCCTTCACTTTTCTGACTTTGCCCCTGAAAGGAAATGGGAAGAAAGAGACGTGAGAGGAGAATGTGAGGTTCAGGTCAGGTTCCCTCACACTGGAGGGGAAAAGTACTGGAAGACCTTTGGAAACCTAGAACCAAGAATTCAAATCTGAAGGCTAAGCTACAAGGAAACTGTTCACCAAGCCTAAAGTTGGAGAGTCCAGAATCAAAAAGAGAGACAGAAAGAGGGGGTGGGATGGGGAGAGGGGGAGAGAGAGAGAGACAGACAGACAGAGAAAAGAAGGAAGGAGGGAAGAGAAGGAAGGAAGAGAGACCGGAAGGAAGGGAAGAAGGAAAGAAAGAAGGAAGGAGAGAGAAAAAGAAGGAAGGTCAAGGAAGCAAGAAAAAAAGCAGTGATGATGTTCTTTTCTAAAAACAGCTTTTATTGTTTGTTTTTTTTTAATTTAGGCAAGGGACAGTGCCTGGCCAGGAGGAGTGAGGAAAACAATTTTGTTGCCTTCACATTGTGACACTTGCTTTCACTAAAGGAAGACTAGCATCTTGAACAAGAGAGGGGAAATCAAAAGATTTTCCCCTCCCCTTAAAAGAACTAATTTTCTCCTTGAATTATGAAAGTAATGGCTTAGGTAACAGCCTGTACTCTGTACCCGACTGCTTAATACCGAATAAATCCTTCCACGTGGCTCCCCAAGTCGTTGCAATTAGAGCTCATTATAGGCTCATAAGTGTTCTCATTTTGGGGATTACTTAATGGACGATGAAATTTTATCGGACAGAATCACTGAGAAATAAAATTGTGCAGTGATGCAAGCACCCTGGGCACACGCCGTCGATACTCTATCCGGTCCCTCCTGGAGGAAGTCTAAGTGTAAGGGTCCCTTTCTGCTCTAAGCAGGTTGGGGTAGGGTCTATTCTCTGAGGAACAGTTGGGTTACCCAGGGCCAGTAGCATTCTGGCCCTGCCTGAAAGGTTGACTAGAAGTAGAAGAGATGTAAATAGTGGTAGAGTGTTTGCCTTGCATGCATGAGGCCCTGGGTTCAATTCCTCAGCACCATATAAGCAGAAAAAGAAAAAGCCGGAAGTGGGTGCTGTGGTTCAAGTGGTAGAGTGCTAGCCTTGAGCTGAAGAGCTGAGGAACAGCACCCAGACCCAGAGTTCAGGCCCCACGACTGACAAAAGAGAGAGAGAGAGAAAGAGAGAGGGGGGTGTAAATAAGTGTGTTGGCCTCAGAGATGCAGGTTGGAAGAGAAAGAAAGACTTGGAGATAGTAATAAATTCAAAGAACTAAAGAAAAGGAAGAAGATAGAACTATCCAGGGAATAGAACTCTAAATTACTTGTTGTTGGACACAAGCAATTAACCAAGCATCCTAATGGGCATGTATCTCAGACATGTCCTGCACCCATCCTCAGTCTGGCTTGAAGTTTTGGCTTCATCCATCCCTATCTTTCTCAAAATTCCCTGACACTGGAAACTCAATGTTTCCATAGCCAGACACACTGAATGCACTATGCGTCTCTTGCATAATTACGATTCTTTAAAATAAAATGATATGAACACACACACACAATTTTTAGCGTATTAGCAGAGGAGTTCTATGAGCACCCCTCCCCAAATTGCTGAATATGCTCTCATACAAATGTCACTCCCAAACAGATGAAAGAAGAAGAAGGAGACTCAAAGAATCCAGTGGGATGAGAGGGTCAAATACCTGTTTGAAAATGTTAGGCCTTTTTTCATTTGGGTTTTTAAAACTATTTTTGTCTTTTTTTTTAAATTAGGGATCATACACAAGATGTTGCACTTGCTAGACAAGCACTTTGCCACCGAGCTATATCCCAGCCCAGATCCCCCTCATTTTTAAATATCCACACAGCATCATTCAGTTGTTGAATTCCAAATCTTTTCTTCCTGTTTCTGAAAGATTTTAGGACTTGCTGGAGTCTCCCTTCAAACCCTAGGTAAAGCAGACTGGATTGGTCTGGGAGAGGCTGGGCTGGAAGGGCTTGGGTGAGACTGAGTATTTGTGAAGGCTGCATGAGCTACCCCTGTGGTATAAAAGTAGTTACAGCTGAGCCGCTCCACGTTTGGGCCTTGAGACTCCTTAATTGTTGTCACAAGATGTTGGATTAGCACATTTCTGGAATAGCTGTCTGTTTACACTCTGGAGACCCACCGTCCACTAACCGCTTTCTAATTGAATTCTAATCACATTCAAATAGCTCAATAACCAGCCTCAGCTGCAATTCATAAAACTTTAATTGCCATCCATAAATCCTGGGCTCCCCAGAGCGGGCGTCCCTACAACCCAATTACCATTCTCCAGCAAACTAGAGAGTTGGTAATAGGGATGGGAAGAGGAAGAGAGAAACAGGACACAGAGATACATGCCTCCAGCTGGTGCCCCCTGCATTTGGACACTTGGTCCTCTCAGATGAAGAGAGTTCTGTCTTCAAGTTTTCCTAGTGCCTTTGTGAACTCAGACCTGAAATTATCCAGTTTGGGACAAGGATTTGACTTGTGGCCTGCTCTTTGTAGGGAGAAAATAGAAGAGATTTCTGTGAGCTCTGCTGCTTTGCCTCCTCCATCCCCCAGAAAAACAAAAAAACCAAGAGCCCCAATAATGGCAGTGCCCTCTTATGTAGCTGGCTGCACACACATCTCCAGGAGGACCTGCACCATTAAGATTTCTTCTACCAATCCACCATACCGTTTTTTGGTTTTGGATTTTACATTGGTTACATTGGGACAGTACAAACTGGTTTGCCTTCCAGCTGCCCAAACTGAACAAAAATGAGAATAGATCACTAGACGCGGAGCAAAGGCCTTTCCCCAATCCGTGCACAATCTCTAGAAGGGCTGGCTGGTGTTTAACCTTTCCCGTATCTTTGGGATGGAGTTTACAGTTTGGTTTGGAAAACACAGCAATTTAACTATGGAGAATAGCAACATAGAGAAAGAAAACGGTGACATTTTAATGCCTCTCTCGGCAGCAGGGCCGGCTAACGATCAGAAACTGCGTACCAGGAAGAGTTCTGGACCCAAGGGGTCCTAGCAGGAACCCAAGTACTCAGGCACGTTAGATCCCAGGAGCATCAGAACGAAAAGCTTGGCGGCTTTTTTAGGTGGGGCGACAATTGTATGGATCCATGGTGAATCAACACCCGAGTGACCTTGGGCAAGTTCAAAACCTGGGGAGCCGGGGACCGTGACCCTAGACACGGCCTGGATTAGAACGCAGAGGTAGTCTGCCCCTTACACACCCTCTTCCCAAGTGGAGCCGCAGCCACGAGGGTGGCGCCGAGTATTCCACCTCGCAGGCCCTACCTGGTGCGCTTCTCCACCGTGGGCTGCGGGGCAGATCTGGGCAGGGGGGACGGTGGAGGGGTGGAGGTAGGCTGGCAAGCGGGGTAGGATAGAAAATGCAGCACGGGTGATTTCGGGGAGGGTGGGACGTGGAGAATAGGGAGGAGGAGGAGGCCGGTCTCCCGGAGAAATTAACAAAACCTACACTTTGCAAAGTCTCCCCCCCCCACTCCCCTCCTCCTCGTTCTTCCCCGCCGCGCGCCCGCCCCTCCTCGCCGCTTCTGTTGTGACTCGGGCAGCCTATCCCGAGGGTGGGGAGCGGCGGAGGAGCGGGAGCCGAGCGCTACTCCGCAACATCACGTGCTGGGGTGGGGGCTATAAAATCCGGGAGCCGGGGCACCGGGAGGGGGACGTGAGGACCAGCCCTCTCCAGGGACCCCTTTGTTCGTGTCCCAGACGTCGACACCTCTACGATCCCCCCCCCACGAGAGTTTGGCCGCCCGCGTCCCCGAGAGGCTCCGGGCGCAGAGCTGAGAACACGCAGGGGAGGGGGCGTCGCCGCCCGTCCCGTCCCGTCCGACATGTCGCGCTCCTTCTATGTCGACTCGCTCATCATCAAGGATTCTTCCAGGCCCGCACCCTCGCTTCCTGAACCGCATCCCGGGCCGGATTTCTTCATCCCCCTTGGCATGCCGTCCCCGTTGGTGATGTCCGTGTCTGGGCCCGGCTGCCCGTCCCGCAAAAGCGGAGCTTTCTGCGTGTGCCCGCTCTGCGTCACTTCGCACCTGCACTCCTCGCGCGCGCCCGCGGGCGCCGGGGGCGGGGGCGCGGCAGCCGGGGGTACCGGGGTCGGGGGTGGCGGGCCAGCAGGAGGTTCTGGGGCCTTGCCTCTGCTCAAGAGCCAGTTCTCTTCGGGTCCTGGGGACGCACAGTTTTGCTCGCGGTTGAGCCACGCGCACCATCACCACCACCCGCCCAGCACCATCACCATCACCCGCCCCAGCAGCCCGGCTCGGCGGCGGCGGCGGCGGCGGCGGCTGCAGCGGCCGCGGCGGCGGCAGCGGCCTTGGGGCACCCGCAGCACCACGCACCTGTCTGCGCAGCCACCACCTACAACGTGGCGGACCCGCGGAGATTCCACTGCCTCGCTATGGGTAGGGCAGGGCACTCGGGCACCTCAGCGCTGCGCCTTTCGCGCTGCGCATCGGGGAGCAAACTTTCTGCCTGCAGGGGAGGAAGTGGGAGCCCGGGGAAGTGGGGACGGGCTGGGGAATGGGGGAGGGAGGGGGCTGCGTGTCCTGGTAAAATCATCCCCAGAGGTGCCGCCAAGGTGGAAATTAGCCTGCCAGCCTCTCCCCCTACAGCCTGGTGCCCCTCGATCCACAGGTGCACCACGAGTAGTAAGGGTAGTATGGGGGGGGGGAGGGCTCTTGCAACCTTGAGGCCGAGTTTCCAGGGGGTGTATTTGAAGCCAAGTGTGGTAACTCCGCAGCTGCTGGCTAGAGCGTGTCAGTGCTTTGGGCTAAGGCTTCACCAACTCTCCTCTCTGCTCAAGGAGAGTTCCGAACCAAATACTCCTTCAATGCTCTAACTTTGAGGCCCACACATCAAAGGCCTTAACTTGCTTTCGGCGCCTCTCTTTCCAGTATAACGCGTCCAGTGAAATGGGAGGGGTGGGGAGAGAGGGAAGAAGACGGGTGTTGCCTGAGTCCTTGGCAAGTGTTCTTTCTAAGGGGTGGTATAAGGGGTAGGGCGCCCATCGCCAGCCTCAACTCTCTGCCCTCTCTTGGCCGGTCTGCAGGAGGCTCGGACGCCAGCCAGGTAACCAATGGCAAGAGGATGAGAACGGCGTTCACCAGCACGCAGCTCCTGGAACTGGAGCGGGAATTCTCCTCCAATATGTACCTGTCACGGCTGCGGAGGATCGAAATCGCTACCTACTTGAACCTGTCGGAAAAGCAGGTGAAAATCTGGTTTCAGAACCGCCGGGTGAAGCACAAGAAGGAGGGCAAGGGCACCCAGAGGAACAGTCACGCGGGTTGCAAGTGCGTCGGCGGCCAGGCGCACTACGCGCGCTCTGAGGACGAGGATTCCTTGTCGCCAGCCTCTGCCAACGATGACAAGGAGATCTCTCCCTTATGAGTGGTGGGGCACCCTCTCACTCCACCTGCTTCTGGCACCACCCCCCTCCTTCAACGCCAACACGGGGGGGGGGGTATCCAGGGGCTAAAATTCTCACCCACCAGGTCTGGCTCCAAGGAACTAGCACAGAAGTCCTGGGGAGAAAGCTGGGCTTGACCCTTTGCATTTCCTTATGGCCTGTTTATTTGGGGTTCCACTCAGAGGAATAGATTTTTTATAATGTAAATAACTTAGAATTCAACTCACTTTCATCCTCTAACAGAAAAAAAAAAGGATTGCTTTAAATTTAACACTGGAAGGGGGCTTTTGAAAGCGCTTGTCATGTCTCCATCCCTGTTTTTCAGAACTTGATAGGAGCATCGGGTTTCGTCATTATTTGGGGGGGGGTTATTTTTTGGTCAATATAAACTTATAGAAGTTGCAAATAATTTGGAAAAGTAAACCCTGACGATCTTGCTGTTTGAAAAGTTGCCTAGAGAGAGTTTAAAATCGAAGTCGCTGGAAGGCCCTTTGTATGTGAATAGTTTTATATAAGATTTATATTTATATTTATTTAAATAAATGAAACCGAACCAGGATTTTACATGTGTGGTGTTTGCTCTCCCCATTTTCCCTCTCCTCCCCTTACCCTACTGAAAGAGCCACAGTGGGAGCAGGTGGTCACCAAAAGACTAAGGACCTTTGCAGAAAATGTTATCTGAAAACTGGCAGTGTAGGTTTCTTGGCTAAGGGAACTGGAAGAATTACATGTTTTCTATATGCCAGAAACTTTTGAAAAAGACATCTTTACACCCTGATGTCACTCATCATTACTGCTCTCCCTTAACCCCCACCCCCTCCAATTTCCCTTTAATAATGGCAGGTAAACTTTTTATTTAATAAAGAAAGGTGAAAAGCCTCTTACCCTGTACTTCTTTTCTATGGCACCTCCCCTCCTTTCTTCTTCCTAATCTCTACCAGTATTAAAAAGCTGAGTTATGTGAGGGAATTTGCGTAATTAGAATAGTTTTTGAAAGTGCAACCATCCATCAGATAGGTCAGGAGTGAATATACCAAAATACCAAGTGACATTAACAAGTGACTAGAAACTTTGATGTTCCTAGTGATTTGTCAAATTTAGCAACTCTCCTCGGTGCTTAAAGGGGGGAGGGGGGAAGCCATGGACAGATTACCACTCTGTCTAAAAATGGACAATATCACATTTCCAGAGCAGCTCAAAAAATGCCTTTAGACTCTTAGGTTGTTTTATGTTGCTGGGTTTTGTTTATTATTTTTCATAAGCTAACTGTAACCTTGTTTCTCCCCTCCATGGCTAGAAGAGTTAGTTTCTGCAGTAGCCCTTCCTTAAGCTGGGCGACCTGGCCTTGTCTAGCCTGCATCTCTGGGAGTGAAGTCACAGAAATGGAAATTGGAAGCTCTGAGTCCCACTAAGTTCCTGCCACAGAGAATGTTCATGGCTCATGGGCACAATTTTTGTAGGTCTGCTGTACTTTAGGTCGGTCCTAACTGAAACCTCACCAGCTCCCTCTTGGGCTCTAAAAATAAGGGGGCTCTATGAATAAGAAGGGAAGCAGAATGTGACTGCATTTCCCCTGACACCCCCTCACCCCACAAACACGCACTTGACAGGACTTGAAGGGACACGCCATTTACAGAGTGCTTTCGAGCACTCTGAAGTACAGAGAGAATGCAGTGATCTGTGGAGTCCGGAGCTCCGGGCCTGCTTACCACCCGCCAGGGTGAGGATTGCGGGTGGGGGTGGGGGAAGGGCATGTTCCGGCCTGGATCTCTGTCCTTAAGCCTTCCAAACTCGGAGCCCGGGTCCCTCACCCAGCCGGCTGTCAAAGGGAGAAGGTGCAGGTTTGCTGTTTTTCCTAAAGGAGTAGTCTTTAGGAATGAAGCCCTTCTTCTCAAGAAACTGGCCTCTCTCGGAGCGCCTGCACACAGGGTAGGAGGAAGGGGCTTTCTTAGGCGCCCAGAACAGGCGTTTAAAAAGAGAGTCATTCCTTCGCAGGGAATAACTAGGAGGACAAAGAGCGGTCCCTTTCTGCACGCCAGCCCAGAGCAAAGCCTTCCCAGGGCATCTGGATGGTGTTTGCTAATGCACCCCTCGGCCAGTTCACCCCCTCTGCCAGGTAGCCCTTCCTCAAGTCTGTGAGCAGTGGGGATCCCTGGGCCTTGTTTGGCCTGGCAATCCCAGGTCCCAGAGCCACGTACTTAACCTGCATACCAGGTGCAGTGCTGTTCTGCTCTGTTGCTTTGCGAGAGCAGACGCGGCTTTAGCCCTCAGTCCGTGCTGATTTCGGGCTGGATTCAGCCCCTCTCACTTCGCTTTTCATGAAAACTATCTAGAGCAATGTATTATATTCTATAGCATTGGAAACAGAGTGTAGCTTTTTTTTAAAAAAAATATC
Organism: Dipodomys ordii; assembly: GCF_000151885.1. Classification (NCBI taxonomy): domain Eukaryota; kingdom Metazoa; phylum Chordata; class Mammalia; order Rodentia; family Heteromyidae; genus Dipodomys; species Dipodomys ordii. The sequence continues at coordinate 26,355,506 of NW_012267224.1, forward strand.
ATTTTTGGAATGGAACATGAGTTTTCCTACTCCAGTACAATAGACTGCACAGCTTTTCTAAACTCTCCCTCCAAAAACAAACAAAGATTGACTTTTCAAAGAAGTTTTCAAGTGAGAATAAGACTTTGAGAATCGGTCTGATTTTAAAGGCCCACTTACAGTATTGTAATGGGTTAAGAATATTCAAGCTAGCACTCACACACAAATACTCTAAGTAATATTAACATCAGATATTCTTTTTTCTTTTTTTGGGTCCAGTTGTGGGGCTTGAATTCTCGGCCAGGGCGCTGTCCCTCAGCTCTTCAGCTCAAGGCTAGTGCTCTACCACTTGAGCCACAGCGCCACTTCCGGTTTTTTCTGCTTATGTGGTGCTGAGGAATCAAACCCAGGGTCTCATGCATGCAAGGCAAGCGCTCTACCACTGAGCCCCCTTCCCAGCCCTAACATCAGATATTCTAAGTGAAGTCTTGTTAGATGTATTAGAGAAGAAACAAAAATGAGGTTAAGATCCCTTGGCCCTGGGTTGGAGGCGTGGCTCAGGTGGTAGAGTGCTAGCCAATGAGCAAAAGCATCAGGTGTGGTGGTAGAGATTCTTACCCCCTCTCCCCAAAAAATAAAGAACAAAAAGCAAGAAAAGATTCCTGGGCTATCCTGGAAAATACCTACCTGGGAAGTCTCAGATTTAACCATCTCTATGCAAAAACAACCCTCTGTACATCACCTTGACAGTAAAATTAAATTTAAAAAGAATTAAAAACAAAATGCCCTTCATCCAAAACATGACTGCTTAGCAACCATGAAACACATAATAGGAAGAGGTAAATGAAAGTAAGAATTTAAAAATTGCTGTTCAGGTCTGTGATTTTTAACTACTCAGGAGGCTGAGATCTGGAGAAACAAGATTTGAGGTCAGTCTAAGCAAACAAAAAGTTTGCTAGATTCCACCTCCAAAATAATCAGTAAAAAGCTGAGCTGTAGGTATGGCACAAGTGGTAGAGTACCAGACTAGCATGAGGCACAGTTTAACCTGAAGTACCATCAAACAAATTTTTAAGTGCATAAAAAATAAAAATAAACCTAAGAACGTATTCACTAAGAGAAAGAGATAAATAGCAGGGCCAATAGTGTATCTCTAAAAACAAGTCCCAGGACAGAGAGGGATGAGGGGGGGAGGAAAAGGATAGGAAGGGTGACCTCTCACCTTCTATGCCTTGGCCCAGCCCAGACATTTAGAGATCAGAGGAGGAGCAAGACCTTTCCCCTTCACCCTCCCACTCAGTGACCAACACTGGCCCAAGGCCAATGGCCTGACCTAGATGGTGCCCCAGACAAGTCTTCTTGATTGTAAGCCCATTCTTGGGATGTCAATGGGCCCAGGTAATGAAACTGGTCCCAACAGACCTCTGCCTTCTGGAGTTCTCATTCTGAATTGGCTTCAAGTGGCCATTGTAGTTTAGTTTCCTCCCAACCCCCAAAGATATCCATGGATCCTCAGAAGAAACAAAAACTTGGTGTGGTGAAGTTTTTATTTTATTTTTTAGCCTCTTGGCTCCCCCACCACCCCCATTCCTTCTTCAGTTGTGTCTAATTATATCTGCTCAGGTTACACAGTTTGCTGGGGCCCCTCTGACAGTTCAGACAATTGCCACTACTGAAGTACTGAACAGATTCTGTGTGAACACACATGTGTAGAGACTTGATGCATCATGCATGTTTGTATCATCACTATTTTTTTCTCTCTGTGTGTGTCTCTGTGTATGTGTGTGTGTGTGTGTGTGTGTGTGTATGTTGGGGGGTGTGAGAGCCAGACCATTGGTGGTAGACATGTGGGTGGAAAAAGAATAGTTTTAACTGAGGCACTTCCCCACTTCTGCTTCCCAGTTGTACTTTTCTTGCCAGTCCCATTCACTTTGTGCATAGTCTCTGCCAGATTTCCTTGGAGGGGTGAGGGGTGGGAGAAGATGCTGAGTTGGGGTGGGACCTGGACAGACCAGTTGAACACTGTGGAATGAGAGAGGAGAGAGCTGCAGTAGCTCCAGTCCAGTCTTCAGGGGCTAATGAGGAGAATGACACTTCCAATGGAACCCATCTGCCAAAGGAAAGTGAGTTTAAAGGAGCAATCACTCCTTTAAAAAGAGCTCCTCCCATCTTCTCCAAACACAGCCGAAAGCTGTCCTAGACGATGAATGCAGCTCAGTGCATCAAAGCAATTGTTCCTATTTTCATTATTCACAAGGAATCTTTGAATGTACCTGTTAAGGTGACAGACCTTTTTAAAAGGGAACATTTTTTCCATGCAATTAATTGGTGCATTTACTAGGCTTCTATTAACATAATTTAATATAAATCTATTTTATAAATCTTTAGGCTCACATTACTGAAATTTGAGTTTCTCTTTTTAGAAAAAAAAGTGCTATAGTGGTTCTTCCTTAAGTGAAATAGAACAGAATTACAAAAAAAACACCTTGCTATTTTAACCCAGTTGGAAATATGAAAGATAGAAAAGTCTATTGTCTTTTGTTAATGGTGGAAATGTGAGGAAAAGAGACAGTTTGACTCCCTGAAAATGAGAAATTCCAGAAGATCCAAGACTCTTATAACCAAAACCCTGACACATAGAGCAGGTAGCAGGCTTGGGTCAAAATAGCAGCGCCAAAGAAGATCAAGAACTAAAAGAGATCTCTTAGAAGCAGAGTTGAACCAGAAATTAGATTTTTAAAATAAAGCCTGCTGGGCATTGGTAACGTGTAATCCTAGCTACTCAAGAGAGTGCAGTCTGAAGATCACAATTTGAAGACACCCCAAACAGGAAAGTCCGTGAGACTCTTTCTTGCCTTCAATTAACCACTAAAAAGGTGTCATTAGAATGGTGGGCTAAAGTGGTAGTACCAGCCTTAAGAAGAAAAGGCTAAGGGACAGTTCTGGGACCCTGAGTTCAAATCCTATTACTGGTACAATAAAATAAATAAAACAAACTAGTAGCAAACACACAAACCCAAACACAACACTCCAACTTCCAAAGAAATGTGGGTACAAGTTTCTTTTGTGTGGGCAAGGGCAATCTGAAGCCCATGAGACCCCACAGTCAACATAGCTCTCCATGTGGAGACAGAGACTTTGTGTGTTCTCATAGCTACACTCCTTAGGTTCAAGTGCACCTCTCTGAAATTATGGGTGTCCCATTGTTTCTCAAAGTAGCATTTTGTGCACTCTTAATATACCGATGTCAATGCCTGCCTGCCCTTCTCTACTGGGCATTGCTTTTCTTCCAACTGAGCCCTATGTTGTCCTGAACTCTGTTGTATCTTTGTTGAGCTTTTCAAATCCTGAACCCAGGAAAGCCCCAGGGGCTCCTCTGAGCGAATCCGCACAGATCGGAAGTGTGTGCTGGGTGCTTTGGCAAGTAACTAGTTTCAGATTAATGAAGCAGTGACAATTTCAATCTGCTTAAAGGCGGAGGTTGGCACTGCCCAGGCTTGAGTGTGGGGAGCTCGCCAGGCTGGGCTTTATATTGTCCTCTTTTATGAAGAGTAGACAAAGATGGATAGAGAGACATTGAAAAGCAGGGGGAGTCTTTAAAATAGCCCCATAAAGCAAGCTGTCACTTTAAGACAAGAACCAGAGTGCTTTGATGACTTTGTATTAGCAGTACCATTTCATTGAAATAAGAGATTCAAGTTTCTGATGGGGGGGAAGATTTGGGGGGAGGAGAAGGAGGAGGAGGAGAAGGGGAAGAAGGAAAACAGAAGGAAAGAGCAAGGAAGGAAGGTGAGAGAAAATAGAGATGGGTAGGAGAGGAGAGAAGGAAAGGAAGAAGAAGGGAGGGAAGGAAAGGGATGTATATATTCAGCAATATTTAGCCAGAGAGCACTGTAGCAATGCTAATTCTTAGGCATCAGCTTGCTTTCCGAAGTTTAGGGAGAAAGGACCCACACAGCAGGTGCAGAGGGGGGAAAAAAAAGGCAGGTGGAGTGTGCACGGCTGGGAAAGAGTTCCCCGCCCATGGGCAGCAGCCGGCTCCGCGGATCCGCAGCCAGCTTGGCCTTGGTTTGGGGCGCAGAGCGCGCTCGAGCACAGCTCGGCCGGGCAGGGATTGCTGTGAATTCGAATGGAAATTTTTGAGAACTTGAAAGAAAAAAAGAATAGGAAGGAGGGGGGGAGAGCATGCTTTAGGAGACCACCTCCACAAAGCCTAATTAAAATTGTTTGGGGTCAAGCAGCAGCAAGCCACCTCCCCCGCTTTTCCTTCCTAATTAATTAATGACCTCGATTAATTTATTAGGGTTTTACATCTCAAGACTTCAAAAACGCCTTCGCCGTGGGACCAGGGCGGAGGAGTTACTTAAGCCAGACTCAAGGCTTTAACTTGGAAGATTTGGCTGTGTGTTGTCTGTCAGTCCTTTCTGTCTGTACATCTGCTTTCTTTGCAATATTTCTGCTTGCTTTTCGCAATATCTCTGCTTGCTTTTCAGCCTTTTTGCGCTCGGCCCCCTCCCCCCGCCCTGCTCCCTTTGTGTGATCCCTATCCAATCTGGCCTTGGCACCAGTAGTATCCCCTCTCCTAGCTGGGAGGGGGTGATGCTTATGCCCGCCCACTTGGGGTTCCAATCACTTTGGAACCCCAGGGCAGCACCAGTGTCTGCAAGCAGGTGACAGCAATGCATTTCAGCCGCTGAATTGAGAGTTACTGCCAGCTTAGATTTTGTTTCTGTCAAGTAAAAGTTACTTTCTTACTGTAAAAAGAATTACTTTAGTTTTTATTTAAAGACATGGGACTGGAGTCCCAACCGCTGCAGGCTTTGAAGGCCAGTCGGTGGTGCCGAGGGAGAAGTTTAGTCACTGTTTCATTAGGCACTATTTGAACCTGGCAACATGTGGTAATTTCTGGGGCAAGCTGCAAAGGAGGGATTATGTAGGAGGGACACAAGGAAATTAGCGAACGGTTAATTTAACTCGTTTTCTGCTAGACTTTTCGATACATTCCTAATTGACTAAGGGGCAGGTGAAGCTCCCGCCCCATGCAGGCTCATTCACGGTGGGAATAAATGGCTCTTTTTCAACTCGCACTGCTCACAATATATCATCAGGGAAAGACATGCAATGAATATGTTGATTTTTTTTATTATTAATGGAATTACACCCTGCCATGCAGGTGTGAGGGTAAAAAAACCTATACTGCAATGAAATAAGATTAACAATGAAATTAGAATTTTATTAGCTTTATATGTCACGTAGACCTGGATTTGAACTGTCAAAACAAGTAACAAGAAAAGATCTTCTGAATTGGCAGCCCTGCCAATCAACTAGGAGAACCAAGCCGTGTGGTGGTACCCACATCACAATCAGCTTTCCGTTCCTTTCACATCTCACTTGGGCCATAGGTAAGAAGTTAACGAGTGGATGTCCCTGCTCGGATAACTGTCTGGTCTCTAGCCTTGCAGATAGCAGGTGGCAAACACCCCTTGAACTCCGAAGGCCCAATCTAGAGCAGATTTAAGCTCGGGAAGGGGCGCTAGATGGCCCCAGGCCCCAGCGAGGAGGTCAGCCCAGGGCCGCTGCTAAACAAGCCTTGGCCTCAGGCGTAACAGTCTCCACATCAGCTGCTCAGTTGTCGGGTTGTCAGTGATCCCAAGGAAGAGAGAGAGGGAGAGAGAGAGAGGAAGGAGAGGGAGGGGAGAGGGGAGTCCAAAAGCAAGTGGAGGGCGTGAGGCGGGTAGGGTGCCCTTTGGGAAGCAGCCGAATTTTATTACCCAGGGGCCCCCAGAGTTTCAGTGCAGCTACCTGGGTCTGGCAGGCGCAGAGGTGCCCTATGCAAATGGTACACTATTAGGCGAGAAAGAAACACTTCAAATGGCCCTTTGTAACCTTCTATAGAAAATCGAGGTACTCTGCATGACAAAGCACAATTAAGCTTTCTATTCAGGAGTTCTGCAGCTGGTAGCCCATTGGGAAAGTGGGAGGAAACAGGAATATATTAATAGTGTGGCAAAAGTTTGTGTGTGTGTGTGTGTGCGCGTGTGCGTGTGTGTGCGTGTGGTGTGTGTGTGTGTGTGTGGTGTGTGCACGTCCTTTTTGGGGTGGGGGGTGGGCAGGACCCCGGAGGAAAGAAGGCTCCGCATTGGATCTCTGCCACCTGAACCCGACCGCTTTCGCGCACGTGGAAAACCCCGCAAAGCTGACAGCCAGAGTGTTCTGAATGGTCTCAGCGCCCGCTCAGGGCCAGGCTGGGTGGACCCCTCGGGCACCAGCACCCAAATGAGCAGAGCGGTCTTGTCTTGTAGCCCCCTAAGAGCTGAGTGGAGACCCAGCGGCCGGCTGTGCATGATCCTGGACGCAAACCTGGAGGCTCCCCAGCTGGGTGTGTTCCCCGGGCGCTGTTATGGTGGAAAAGAGATATGGGCAGGGCACAACAGATTATTCCATTCAGCTCCAATTTTACCGGGTCCCCTCCACCCCATGAGTTTGAGTTTCACTTAATAATCATTCATTTTTACAGCCCCAAGAAGAAGTGCTCCCTCCCCCTTTCCCTCCCTCCCTTCCCTACCCTCCTCTCTCTCTCTCCCTCCCTCCCTCCCTCCCTCCCTCTCTCTCTCCCTCCCTCCCTCCCTCTCTCTCTCTCTCTCTCTCTCTCTCTCTCTCTCTCTCTCTCTCTCACACACACACACACACACACACACAGGGACCAACAGAGGGGCATTCTGGAGCTTGAACTTAGGGCCTGGGCACTTCCTTGAGCGTTTTTGCTCACAGTTCCATGTCTGGCTTTTTTGGTGATTAATTGAAGAGGGCTGGTTTCAAATCAAGTTTCTCAGATCTCAGCCTCCAAAGTAGCTAGGATTACAGGCTTGAGCCACCAGTGCCTGGAATTCCTCCTCCTCCTCCTCTTCCTCCTCCTGCCCCCCCCTCTTTCTTTATATGTTCTGAATCTATGGTCTAAGTTGTGGGTTTAGATGAATTTCTGCCTCCTCTGCCCTCCTAGCGTATATTGCTTTTTTTCCCTATTAATAATCACCATCAGCTGACACTGGATTTGGCTAGCTTTTGGCTTGGGTGAATGAGTGAGTCTGCAAAGAAAAGAGAAGTGGAGGAGTATTGGTCTCCGATGCTGTAATCTCATCCTTACAAAGATTACAAAGGACCATTTGAAGTGTTTCTTTCCAACCTAAAAGTGTACCATTTGCATAGGGCACCTTACTCAGAAAAAGCCAGAAGTAGTGTCCTGGCGAGAGAGAGAGAGAGAGAGAGAGAGAGAGAGAGAGAGAGAGAGAGAGAGAATTGTACTAATAAGCTAACTTGAGGAATTGCAACATCTTTGTGCAGCTACTTAATAATAATATTTAAAAAGGAAGAAAATGCTTTTCCTTGTGTTGAACAGAATCTTTGCTCAGTATTTTCTAGCCATTGGTCCTGGCCTAGTTCTCTCCTTGTGACTCCTCCAAGGATCTGTCTTCTTTCCCATTCCCTCCCCTGAGATGCTTAAGGATAACACCCACACCCTTTATTTCATTTTTGTTTTGGTTTGAGACAGGATCTGGAACTCACCACGTAGCTCATGCTGGCCTTGATCTCATGATCCTCCTGCTTCCTTCTACTGAATGCTGGGATTATAGACATAACCACCATGCCCAACTTGCATCTTCCATTTCTACATCTTCATCATCACAATTCCTAGCACGTAGTAGATGCCCAATAAATACTAGTTGGGTCAAAGCATTATTCTCCTTCCCAGTCCAGTCTCCACTAGTCATCTCAATTGTAGAGGGCTTGGAAACAGTTGCAGCAAATACAGCTTGGAGGTAGGGAATATCTTCAGATTGTATGATAAATGTACAGTATAAATATGCATGTAGGATATGTATGTACAGCCAGAATATAGAGAAGACTCCAGAGGCAGCTTGCATACTAAACCATTTATCAGTACTGTGACCTTAGGAAATTAACATAATCCTTCTAATGTCCATTTTCCTCATTTATAAAATGGAGAAAATTAATAGTTGAGAATTCAATAACAATATTGTGAGTTAAATAAAGAAATATATGCTAGGTGCCAGTGGCTTACACCTGCCATCTTAGCTATTCAGGAAATTAAGATCAGAGGATCACAATTTGAAGCCAACCCAAGGAGAAAAGTCTGTAAGACTCTTACCTCTAATTAACCAAAAAAGCTAGAAGTGGAGCTGTGGTTAGCCTTGAGCAAAAAAAGCTCAGGGATATGGCCCAGGCTTTGAGTTCAAGCTCAGGACTGGGGCAAGCACCCCCTCCCTCCACACACACACACAAGGATAGTATGATATTAGTATAATTTCTCTTTCTTGTCTTTCTTCTTTCCTTCTACCTCCTTCCATTTCCCTTCCTTCCTTTCCCTTTCCTTCCTCCCCCTCCCTCCTCTCTTCCTTTCCTTCTTTCTTTTTCTGCCCTCACAGGCTTCTGACTGTGATCCTCAGATTCAGGTCTCAGACGCCTGAGTAGTTAGGATTACAGGAATGAGCCGTTGGTGCCCAAAGAGAAGTATAACTGAAGTGGCAGATCATAAGGGGTTAAACCACTGGCTATCCATCGCTGTGGTTTCTGCACCTACAGAGGAGTCAAGTCTCAAGTGTTCAGGAAAAAGTAGTATGTGTGTATTGAGCATATACCCCTTTTTATCATTCCCCAAACAATATAGTATAACAACTATTTGCATAGCATTTACATTGTGCTAAGTGTTAGAAGTCATCCAGAGATGAGTCAAAGTCTTCATGGAGATGTGGATGGAGTATTTGCAAACACTGCACCATTTTAGGTAAAGGACTGGAGCATCTGCAGATTTTGGTAGCTGAGGGTTAGGGGATGGTTGTGTGTGTGTGTGTGTGTGTGTGTGCACGCACACACATGCACGTGTGAATGTGCATGTGCGCATACATGCATGTGTGCACGTACACTTGTAGAAAGAGAAAAATTGTTGGCCAGAACTATGAGGAAAGTTTCTGAACTTTTGGGTTCCTAAAGACTAGTAGCCCAATATCAACACACTGAGTAAACCTTTTAATTTATTGAGTAATGCTCAGAATTGTAGGGAATTAGGCAAAGGAGACATAAATCACCTAAAGAACATTGTCATGATGCATACATTTGTATCTCAAAAAATTGTACATTGAGATCTTCACTAGCCATACAATGGACAAGGGTCTCATATCTAAAATATACCTGGAACTCAAAAAATTAAGTCCCCCAACAACAAATCTTCAAAGAAACAACTGCTCAATAAATAAGTGAGCTAAAGGCTTAAAGAGAAACCTCTCTGAAGAGGAAAGAAGGATGGCCAATAGACACATAAAGAAATGCTCAACCTCCCTAGCCATAGAAGAAATGCAAATCAAAACAACATTGAGATACCACCTCACCCCAGTTAGAATGGCTAAAATCAAGAA
>NW_012267224.1:26372158-26373208 GCF_000151885.1 Dipodomys ordii
TTTCCTTCCTTCCTTCCTTCCTTTCTTCCTTCCTTCCTTTCTTTCTTCTTTCCTCCTCCTTCCCTCCTTCCCTCCCTTCCTCCTTCCCTTCCTTCCTTTCCTTCATTCCTCCCTCCCTCCCTCCCTCCCTCCCCCCTTTCTCTTTCTTTCCTGACAGTATCTAGTTGTGTAACCCAGGCTGACCTTGAACTCTGTCACCAGGCTGGCTACATGCTCTTGAACCTCTGGCCTCAGCCTCATACGTGCTCCATTACAGATGTGGGACACCATGCCTGGAGCTGTTTTTCTTAAGTGACAAAAATTGCTTCTATCTGTGGGGCATTCTCTAATCTTTTAAAATCTGGAATGGCTCCATTAGCATGTGCTTTGACTGGGGAGATCCACGTTCAGAGTATGGTGGAGAGACGTCTGAAAGGCCCCCGTAGCCTCTGGGAGAGCCATGTGTGGCATGGAAAAGCTACTCCCTTCCTAGGGCAGGGGAAATCCTCTGGTGTTTCAGAGATGTGGTCCCCTGGAAGACAGTCCAGCAAAGGCAATGGTGGTGTCTGTCACTGGGCAGTGCAGAGTGGAGACCAGGGCTGGAACCGGACCCATCCAGGAACAAGCCTAGGACCCTCCCTACATGAGATGACATTTATCTATGGATCTTTTGCAGGAGCTGGGGAGGGTGGAGGCTGTGGAAGACTGGGTGGCTTACCTTTCCCTGCCTCCTTTTCGTCATCTGTAAGACAAAGCAATGGTCATTCTGCCTAATAACCTGTCACAGGGCTGGAATGAGATAGTTTAAACACCAAAGCATGTGTAAAGCATCTAGCCTGTTCTCTTGTGTGAATTGTGAGTTCTCTAAATACTACTATTATTATTTCATGGAAGACCTAAGTAATTTGCATACATGCAAACCACGCCTACTTGGTTATGAGTTCCTTGGGAGGAGGTCTGAGTGTGTTTATGTTTGTCTTTTTTTTTTTTTTTTGGATCCGGTCGTGGGGCCTGAACTCTGGGCCTGGGCGCTGTCCCTCAGCTCTTCAGCTCAAGGCTAGCGCTCTACCA
>NW_012267224.1:26373258-26390168 GCF_000151885.1 Dipodomys ordii
CTTTGGTGGGGAGGGGGAGGATTAGGTGGGGGGCAGGGAGAGGATGGGAAGGGATGGGAAGGGGAAACAAAGGAGGAGGCTACAATGCTTGATAAGAAATGTACTCCTTATCTTGTCCATGTAATTGTAACCTCTCTGTTCAGTATTTTCACAATAAAAAAATTGTACATTGTACAATGACAGAATGTTCCATTCTGTCAAATTCTGAGGAAGGAAGAATAAAGAGATATAGTATCTCAAGTATATTTTGTTATTATTATTATTATTTTGTCAGTCATGGGACTTGAACTCTGGGCCTGAGCACTGTCCCTCAGCTCTTGAGTTCAAGGCTAGCACTCTACCACTTGAGCTACAGCGCCACTTCCAGTTTTCTGGTGGTTTTTAGAGGTAAGAGTTTCAGGGACTATCCTGCGTGAGCTGGCTTTGAACCATGATCCTCAGATCTCAGCCTCCTGAGTAGTTAGGATTACACGTGTGAGCCACCGGTGCCCAGCTAGTATCTCGAGTATATTTTCTGATCAGAGGCCATTGTATTTTGGATCAAATGGGATGGGTTTAGGGTTGGGGCTGTAACCCAGTGGTAGAGCTCTTGCCTAGGATATACAAAATCCTGGTTTCAATCCCTAGCACTGCAAACCAAAACAAATAGGATATGTTTGTAGATCTAAAATCTAGACTCTATTTTAAAAATAAAAGGGATTTATTGATATATCCTAAGTTACTAAATGTTTCTCTCTCTCTCTCATCATGGGGCTTGAACTCAGGGCCTAGGTACTGTCCCTAAGCTTTTTTGCTCAAGGCTAGCACTCTACCACTTGAACCACAACACCACTACTGCCTTTTTCTGAATAGTTTATTGGAGATAGGAGTCTTACAGATTTTCCTGCCTGGGCTGGCTTTGAACCTGGCTCATCAGGTCTCAGCCTCCTGAGTAGCTAGGATTACAGGCATGAACCACTGGTATCCAGCTGCTTATTAGGCTTGAATTTAAATGAACAAGTAGGTTAATATTGTTCTTCCTGCTAGGGGCAGGTGGCTCATGCCTGTAATCCTAGCTACTCCGGAGGCCGAGATCTGAGTATCATAGCTCGAAGCTAGCTCAGGCAGAAAAGTCCCTGTGAAACTCTTATCTCCATTAGCCACTCAAAAACCAGAGATGTAGCTGTGGCTCAAAGTAATAGAGTGCTAACTGTGAGCAAAAGAGCTCAGGGACAGAGGCCAGACCCTGTGTTCATGCCTCATGACCGAAAAAATAAAATTGTTCTTCTTTCCATTGATTTTGAAGCAATATAAACAAAAGTGTATCCTTTCTTGGACCTCCCACAAACTATAAAAATTGTTAGGCTATATTTTCGAATAAGTATTACAGTGTTATCAGGAACTTCAAACTATTTAGAAGTGGCTCAGGTTTGTGATCCTAGCACTCAGGAGGCTGAGGTTGGACAATGTCCAGTTTGAGGCTACCCTAAGCCATGTCTGAAAAACCCTATCTGAAATATTTTTAAAGATCCACTTTGACGGGGAACTAATGGTATGAAAAGAGTCCTGAACTAGAAGATAAAGGGTGCAATGGCTTTAGCTCTGGCTCCTTCCCTTATAAGCTGTCATCAGGCAATTGCCTAACTCTCTGATCTTCAGTTTTCCTTGTCCATAATGCTGAGCGTTGTGAAGAGTAATTGAGATAACACATGGTCAGGGTCTTGCAAACCATAAAACTCTACACAAATGCTGGGTTGTGAGGCAGCCTTGTCTAAATCCCTGCTGCTGTGGGAAGACTGAAAACAAATGACACCATTTTTCTATTACTAGCCCTGTGCAATGAATAGGAGACTACAGGGACACTGAGCAAGGTAGAGACTTCATCGTTGAGATATGGCTGAAAGAAGGAGTGCTGGTAATGAGTACATTTCATTTTGGACAATATCACCCCTTCCCTTGCTCTCCCCATCCACAAGTTGTGTAGTTCACTCTCAACAGAGTGTCTAGTGAGTACCACTGCTGCATTTGTTCATTACCTGACTTTAGTAACTGTAACCCCTGTGTATATCACTGTCGTAATAAAAACTAAAAAAATAAAAATTTAAAAAAGAAAAGAGGGCTGACACTTCACCACTTGAGCCACAGCTCTACTCTATCTTTTTGCTGGTTAATTGGAAATAGGAGTCTCATGGGGGCTAGGAAGGTAGCTCAGTGGTAGAGTGCTTGCCTTGCATACATGAGGCCCTGGGTTTGATTCCTCAGCACCACATAAGTAGAAAAAGCCGGAAGTGGCACTGTGGCTCAAGTGGTAGAGCGCTAGCCTTGAGCTGAAGAGCTGAGGGACAACACCCAGGCCCAGAATTCAGGCCCACAAACGACCAAAAAAAAAATCTCATGGACTTTTCTTTCTGGGATGACTTTGAACCTCAATTTTCAGATCTCAACCTGCTGAGTAGCTAGTATTACAGGTGTGAGCCACCAGTGTCCAGTGACTATCTAATACTTGTGTGTGTGGTTGGTCCTGGGGCTTGAACTCAGGACTTGGGTGCTGTCCCTGATTTTTTTTGCTCAAGGTTAGCACCCTACCACTTGAACCACAGCACCATTTCTTTTGGTGCTTAATTGGACATCAGTCTCACAAACTTTCCTGCCCAGGCTGGCTTCAAACCTTGATCTTCAGATCTCAGCCTCCTGAGTAGCTAAGAATACAGTCTTGAGCCCCTGGCATCTGACTAGTGTCCAATTTTAAACAAAATTTCTGCTCAATGCACAATGAATCATTGATTCCCAGCTAACCATCCCCTTAATAAATCTAGAGAGCAGAAAGAGTGAAGGGCTATGACTAGAGAGATCCAAGCTAGTCTGTTGATATGCATGTTCTCTCCCTCCTTTCAATGACAGAAGAAAGCTGGGTGGCATTCAGTCAGTATGCACATCTGGAGGAAGAGCTGAATGGAATGGAGATGCCACAGGAGGACAGTAGAAACAAAGGTTTGCCCTTTGAGGCCTGTGTAGACTGGAAGATTCATTTCATTCATTTCATTTTTGTGCTAGTACTGAGACCAGAACTCAGGCCTAGACACTGTTTTTTTCTTTTTTTTAACTCTACCACTTAAGCCACAGGTCTACTTCCAGCTTTTTGGTAGTTAATTGGAGATAAGAGTCTCACGGACTCTCTTTCTTTCTCTCTTTTCTTTCTTTTTCTTTTTGCTTGGGTTGGCTTTGAATGACAGACCTAAGATCTCAGCCTCCTACATAGCTAGGATTATAAGCATGAGCCAAAGGCATCAGGATAAGATTTTGTCTTTCTACCTGTGTTTTGTTCAAGCAGGTAAGTCACAGTGAGGTTAAAGAGGTTTGATTTCTCCCTCTTGGAAAGACTTGTCAATATTTCATAGACAAGCAAAACAAGGCGCTAATAGGGTCCTATTAAAATATTTTAATTACTTCTGAAAATCCAAAGACAGCTTCTTTTTCTTTTTTTGCAAAGCTTTATTCTCTTTTTATGAATTCCTTTCTTCTGATTTGTCTTTTGTGATTAATCTAAAGATTCAGGAGCTTAGACGTCCGACAGTCCGCTTTGTGGATCTGGCAAGGTAGCCTGCTGGTTTCCCTTCCCAGCTGTCAACCAGCAATTAAGTTGTCACACATTTTCAGCTAGCTACTTATTTTCAATATAAACAATTGGTTGTTGGTATCAAGCTATTTGTGAATACAGAGATTAAAATACACACATACACACACACACACACACACACACACACACACATCTTTGGCTAAAGCAGCATCCTTAAAAGGAAATTTACAAAACAGTGAGGATTCATTAGAGATATGAAGATTTAATCTGAGTTATAATTTTGGACATATGAGCCAGACAGAGATTTGAAAAGGTCTGGGCGATTTCATTGTGTTAACTGATGGATATGGGCATGATTGTATAACATCACCATCTCCTTAGATGTGGCTTCATGGAACAGAGAACTGAATGCCTTTTTATATCACTGGAAGCTGCTAATCTGAGGCTTCTTCCTTCATCTATTCATAGTCTTAAGTGTGCCAGGGTGAGCGAGGTGCTCATCTATTAATCTTTATCTCTTAGAGCAGCCCTCTTTCATTGGGTACTGCAGGTGAACAAATCCTGGGTCTCTACCACTCTCAGAATCGCCCCTAAACACCTTCACTCTATGGAGAAATGTGCCCCACCCTTTTTGTCAGTCCTGGAGTTTGAACTCAGGGTCTTGTGGTTTCTTGGTTGGCACTCAATCATTTGAACTGTGCCTCTAGCCCTTTTTTTTTTGCTGATTATTTTTGGAGCTGAAGTCTGATAGAGTTTTCTTCCTGGGCTGACTTCCAACCACAATCTTTCTGATTTCAGCCTCCTGAGTAGTTAAAGTTACAGATGTGAGCCGCCTGAGCCTGGCTTTTTTCTTTTTCTTTTTCAGCTCACATTTTCAGAGGTTTCAGTCCATGGCTGTCTGTCTGTCTGGGTTGGTTCTAGGTGAGGCAAAGCATCATGGGACAGAAAGCATGTGCTTTCCTCATGCCTGTAGCTGGGAGGAGGGAGACAGAGAGGATGAGAGGGAAGGAGAATGAGAAGGATGGAGGGGAAAAGAAAGGGAGAGAAGGACAAGAGGTACTCTTCAAAGCCCTACCTCAGTGACCTTCCTCCACTCCAGTGCGCCCTGTCTCCTAATAGCCTAGCAACTGTGAACTCATGGGTGAATTCATCCATTCATGAGACTGATGCCCTCAGGATCCAACCAGCTCTCAATAGTGCCTTCA
Source organism: Dipodomys ordii (assembly GCF_000151885.1). Lineage (NCBI taxonomy): Eukaryota > Metazoa > Chordata > Mammalia > Rodentia > Heteromyidae > Dipodomys > Dipodomys ordii. The sequence continues at coordinate 26,378,020 of NW_012267224.1, forward strand.
TCTGGGGACCAAGCCTTCAGTCTTTTTTGTATGGGGGTGTGAGTATGGAGGACTTCATATCTAAACCGAGGGTCTGTAATCCCAGGACTCAGGAAGCTAGGGATGGTCCTAAAAAATCAAGAGTGATATAGACTGCTTTTTGTGTTTTAATTTTTTGGTGGCCCTGGAGTTTGAGCTCTGTGTCTTGTGCTTTCTAAGCAGGTACTCCACCCTGCGTCTTTAAATCCCACCCTCCCTTTTGAGAGATAGGCTCACTTCTAGCTCACTGTGTGGCTCAGGTTGGCTTGAACTCTTATTAGGACCACTTGTTGGTATCAGAGCCGAACCATCTCTATCACACCCCCACCTCCTACCAGAGAGACCAAGATGTAGATACCACTCATAGCACATAAAATCAGCACTTTAAAATAAGCAGCCCATAGCTTAGTACCCTCCCAATGTTGTGTGACCACCATCTTTCTACCTCCACTATTGCCATGCCTCCTGGGTGATGGAGTTTCTCTTGGCTCTTCCTTCTCCCAGCCTCTGGCAGGACTTGTGACATGGAAGCAAGCTTTTATTCCCACTATATGCCCTTCAGCCAATCTGCCAGGTCACAGCTCCAATCCTGACAGAGGTGACAATGGACCACTTGTGGTCTTTTTCTGTCCGGTAGGAGGTGGGGTGTGATGGCAGGCAGTTCTGCACTCAGATAGTGTGTGTGTGTGTGTGTGTGTGTGTGTGTGTGTGTGTGTGTGTGGTATCCGGTGTTGCTCTCAGTCCTGAGTTAGCATCAGTAGGTGGGGGCTGGGTTGACACAACAGGGCTCACAGCACTGCAGCCTGGCTAGGAGATGAGATATCACAGCTTGTCTTTGTTTTCTCATTCTTTCACTTTTCTCTTTCGTTCTCATTTCTTCTTTGTTTCCTCTGCTTTTCTTCCTTTCTTTTGGATTTGTTTTGTGGGAGGGGCAAGGGAGATGTGGAAATATATAAAGGTGAGAGAGAAGAAGCTGGCAGTATGAGGAAAAGAGTTGTTTATCAGGGTATAGCACTTCTGCACTGTCTGCACTGGCACGGGCAAAGCCTCATCACTCTCTCAATATGAACTCTGAGCTACCACACTGGTTTCATAAGTCCTAATCTCCAACATGACTGCCTCTGGAGGTAATTTGGGTAATGAAATAAAACATGTAAGGCAGGGGGTGTAGTTCAGTGGTACAGCATATAATCAGCCTGGAGTTCAATCACTAGCAACACACATGTGTCCATGTGTGTAGGTGTGTGCATGCCTATACACCATCATCATAAGGATGGGCCTCATCCAACAGGACTGGGGCCTTATAAGAAAAAGACAGATAGAGCTCAGTTCTTCTACTTCCCCCCATGAAGGACATAGCCACAAGGTTGCTCTGGTCAGCCAGGACAAGCCCTTACCCGTAACTGCATGGACTTGCATCCTGATGTCAGGCTTATCAGGTCTTGGGGGACAGAGGTGGCAATGAATAGGTCTGCAGGACCCTTAGCAAGGCCACAGCCCCCATGGGGATGGGTGCAAAAAGAAAACCCCAAAAGCTTGGGATGAAAGACCAGGAAATTCCAACACTTAAGAGCCCTTTGCTCATTAGTATCTTTAAGCGTGGTCTGCCTGAGGCTTGCTCACTCTGCATCACTATGAGCTCCAGTTGGATTCCTCAGTCCTGGAAATCTATCTGCACAGTTCTCTATCCTTCTTGATGCTACTTCCACTGCTTTTCGTCCTCTTGACCCAAGGTTTTATCCCTGTCAAGGCTGGCTCCTCACCTCCAGCAGGGCCTCAGGAAGCCTGTTCATTGGATGCCAGCCTTGACCAGGCCCTGCATTCTCTCATAATTGAGAGCAATGCTCTCTGGCTTCAACAGAGGCCAGATGGGTCTTCTCTCTTCCTGCTTTACCATCTGGTACTTGCTGAGCTTTAAGACCAATGACTGGACTCTGGATTCCTCTTCTCACCTTGTCTTTGTGGCAAATATCATTTTCTGTTTACTCTTACATTTTGAATGTTTATCATGTGTCACACCTATTTGAGTTCTAAGAATACAAAAGAGACAAAACACAAAAATTCCTCTTCTTCTAGAGCTTAATTCGATCAGTTAGAGATAGATAATAAGACAAATACAGTTGGCTAAAATGGAGGGGGGGAGAGCAGGAAAGGGAATGAGAAACGCTGAGAGCGTGGAGTTACAAGTTTAAATACAGTGGAAGAGGAATTCCTCACTAAGCCCCTCTCTTGAGTATGGAGGTAAAGAGTCACCCTGTGAATATCTGAGAGGCAAAAGGAGTCAGTGCAAAGGCAGTTGGGGAGCTGCTGGGAGGTCAGATGGCTACAGAAGTGGAAAAATACCGTCAAGGAAGGTGAGGGCTGCAAGCCTTCCACTGGCCAAGGATGCAACTAGCACAACACACACTGTGCAGGCTGGAGCAGCAGCAGCCCTGCCAGCCCTGCGTGTCATCTCACAGCTTCACTATGAGAAATGAACTGCTGTGGCTTAACACACACACACACACACACACACACACACACACACACACACACCCCAAACACATGATACACACAAGCACAGCAAACCACATACACACCAAACGCAAGCAGCAAACATAAACCCAAATATGACACATACAACACAAATTTTACCTATACCACATATACCACAATACCACACTACACATAACGTACCACATGCCAAACACAAGATATAACACACAACATATACCACAATACAATACAAACTGCATGCACAAAACATACAACAATACACAATTCACAACTCATTCACAAATACACAACATACCACATCCACCACATACCACACAACCACCCACGACACATACAAACACCACACACACACACACCACCACCACCAAACACATGATACACACATCACATACTACATATCAAATACAATACACACCATACCACATACCAAACATGATGTACATCATACACACTACTAGCATACACCATAAGGAACCACAGACACACCACACAACCCCATATGGAACTTACACAGCACACTTATCACATACCACAGACACATCACGCATACCACAAACAACACAAATACCACACACATCAAACATACTATACACCAAAAACATGATGCACACACCACAGAACAAATTACACACACCCCACACACAATCCTGCATGTGACACATACAACACAAATACTACACACAACATACCACACACACTATGCATAAAACACACACCACATACACAACACGCACACATACTACATACATAGCATACACTCTAGGCTCACCTCAGTCAGATGAAGAGCAGTAGGGTGCATTCTCTACTCACCCTTCCTGAATTTTCTCATCTTTTCCTTTTTTCATTTATGTCCTACTTCCTCTTCTTTCCCGTCTTCCTTAATTTTTTTTTGTTGTTGTTTCTTGTGCTGTCTTGGGGCTTGAACTCAGGGCTTAGGTACTGACCTTAAGCTTTTTTTTTTTTTTTGCTCAAAGCTGCACTCAACCACTTAAGCCACTACTCTACCTTTTGCTCTCTCTCTCTCTCTCTCTTTTTTTTAATAGTTTATTGGAGTTAAGAGTCTCATGGACTTTCCTGCCTGGATGGCTTCAAACCATGATCTTTGTGAGTAGCTAGGATTACAAGCATGAGCCTCTGGCCTTAAATTCTTCCTTAAATTCTTAATTTCTTTATCTAATGAGTCTTTCTGCTTTCCTCATACATGCATTTTGATGTAAAGGGCTCGTGTTCTCACCCTGACTCGCCTCCTCCCTAAATTTTCATCTTCATTTTTGTGAGTGTACTGTCAAACACCAAAACATTAAAAAAAAAACAGATCTATGGAAGAGAAATAAACAAATAGCAAATTTTTGCCCTGGACAAAGAATAGTGAATAATATTTTTTTTAATGTCTGAGTCCCTCAATGGCTCACAAGTATGCTTTACTTTGGAAATGGCCTGTGAAATATTTTCACACCCAAAGCTTCTTTTGGTTTTTAAGGTTGTATAATGCTGAGGCAGAAATCAAGTTGGAAAAAGGAAATTCTTGCCTGAGTTGAATGTGAACATGAATGGAGACTTCTTTAAGTAAGACTATTTCTTGCTTAGTAGCATCTTTAATTTCCCAAACGCTTGTCATCTGAGACCTTCCAATGACTAGCCAATCAAATGGCTTCTTTTCAGGGGGCACAGCCTCCTTTCAACTTGCTGTGTAAGGAGTCAGATCTTCTGGGATCAGCCTCACCCCCAGTCCCTTGAGGCAGGGAGAAGAGTATGCACTTGGGCCAAGAGAACAGTCTTTTACCAACAGTCTGTTGGTAAAAGGAACACACAAATGCTAAGAGGTCAAGTGGCCTAACTATTTCTTAGATAAACAAATGGAGCAGTGGAGACCTCGGAGGAAAGCCCACATTTCCCTTCTGGGATAATTAACCATGAAGGGATTAAAGAAAAGGAAGTCTTAGTTTGTTTGTCCTAAATTGACAAGTTCCTTCATCTCTTAACCTTTCCATCATAGAGAATTATTCCTATTCTCTTCTATTAATTAGGATAAAACTACACAGATGGGTTGGTTCCTAGATTTAGAATGAGTTTTCTGCCAGATATGGTAGCACATGCCTGTTGATCTCAGCACTCGGAGGCTGAGGAAGGAGGATCTTAAGATCAAGGCAAGTCTGAGCTACATAGTGAGACTTAAAAAAAATTGGATTTCTGAAGGTGTGGTTCAAGCATGTAAAGCACTTCGCTAGCAATCATGAGGTCCCGAGTTCAAACCTTAGTACTACCAAACATATAAACTTTTCTGCTATAATAGAGAAAGCTATGCAGTGGAAACAGCAGCCAGCTAGGCGTGCTTGAGTCCTAGGGCCTGCCAACAAGCCAGCAGTATACCCTGGGCATACTATTGCCTGGTCCTGACTCAGTTCCCCAACTATCAGAAGAAGAGATAGAGCCAAAAACTGACAAGAAAAGAAAGAATGACACTACTCTTTCGTGCTGTTGTTTGTTGCCAAGTTTATTTTACTTCATTGTTTTGAATCAAATTCACCATATTGCTCAGGCTGGCCTTCAACTCTTGATCTTTCTGCTTCAGCCTCATGAGTGATGGAATTATAAACAAATACCAATATACCTTTTTCTTTTTTTCTTTTTTTGTCTTTGCCATAGATTCACAAGGGGAAACAGGGAGAGCTTTCTTTTTGATTTTGGTAGGACAACCAATTGTTCTCTTTTTTTTTTTTTCTTCTTGATTTCATATTTCCATACCAAAGTAGCCATTCAGCAGTCTGGGCCATGGAGAGTACTTCCCCACCCCCACTGCCCACATCCATACTCCACTAATGAGAGGAAATCCTTTACTTAGCAGAACAGAAGTGCTGTCCAGCAGGTCAGAAGCTGAAGGCCCATGTTGTATGTCCTTTCTTCTTCCTTGTTCTTGGCTTACAGAAGGCAGTCTCTGCACCTCCATGTGAGCCACCTTGCTTTGGTTAGGGCTAGAGAAATATGTTGTTTCTCCTCCCAAATTACAGCTTCTCCTCCCCTTTTCTTTCCCTCCTTTGGTTCCTTTGGTTGTGAAGACCAGAAGACTCTTAGCAAAATGGACCAGAAGGCTCTTAGCAAAATGGAAGACTTCTTGATGGTTGTTGTTTTTTCCTGGTCCTGGGGCATGAACTTGGGGTCTGGGTGCTGTCCCTGAGCTTCTTCTACTTAAGGCTAGCGCTCTACCATTTGAACCACAGCACCTCTTCTGGCTTTTTCTGAGTAGTTTATTTGAAATAAGAATCTCATTGACTTTCCTGCCTGAGCTGGCTTTGATCCTCAGCTCTCAGACTCCTGAGTAGCTAGGATTACATGCCTGAGCCACTGGTACCTAGCTCCCTTGGTTGTTAACACTGAATAATTCAAGCATTACTGATTACAGGTCTCATAAAATTGAGGTCAGTCTCCCCCTCCCCCTCCTTTTTTTTTTGGTGCCAGTATTGGTGCTTGAACCCAAGACCTCTTACTTTTGCCTCACTTTTTCATTCAAAGCTGGGGCTGTACCACTTGAACCATGCTTTTGCTGGTTAATTGGAGATCAAAATTGCTTGGATCCTTGACTGCTGGCTTCAAGCCACAATCCTCAGATCTGAGCCTCTTGAGTAGCTAGGATTACAGGGTGAGGCCCCAGTGCCTTGTTGAAAGATCAAAGTTGATATCATACCAACATGCACTTCAGTTATATGCAGCAAAAGAACTCTGGTTTCTTTGGCAGAAATCCTGAGATTGGCTCAGAGTGGGTAAGGTTGGTGGGGTGCCGTTCTTGAGCCAGTCACTGGAGGCAGGAGTAGTCTGATTGACCAGGTCTTGTTAATTGAGGTGACACTGTGATTGCCCTACCCCTCTGAGCTACAGGAGCTGAGTGAGGAGCAGTAATGTTTCCAAGAAAACTGGCCAGGAAAAGCCCACTAGTAGTCACAATGTTCTCCAACATGAATCTTTTCACTCAAAATAATCAAGAGGCTAGGAAGGTGGCTCAGTGGTAGAGTGCTTGCCTAACATGCATGAAGCCCTGGGTTCGATTCCTCAGTACCACATGAACAGAAAAAACTGTAAATGGCACTGTGGCTCAAGTGGTAGAGTGCTAGCTTTGAGCAAAAAGAAGTTCAGGGACAGTACCCAGGTCCTGAGTTCAAGCCCCAGGACTGGCAAAAAAAAAATCAAGAGCAGAAGGGGTTCAGGTGGTAAAGTGCCAGCCTTGAACAAAAAAAGCCAAACAAGAACACAAGTCCCTGAGTTCAAGCCCCAGTACTGGTACAAAAACCATAACAAAACAAAATGCCTAACAGCAGGTGGAGGAAGAGATGAGATCAGGCTGGTTTAGGATGGATACTGTAGTGACGCAGGGTTATCTTGTGCTGAGGATGAACTAGACCAAGTGCTGTATATTTGTCCATCTCTGTCATATCTCCATCCAATCACAAGCTAGATTTCTTAGAAAAGCTGTTTCTTACCATGTGTTAGTACATTATTGTCGAAATGTTGAAAAGCATTTCTCTCTTATACGTCCTTGCATTTGGTTTTTCATAGTAGGCAATTTGGCTGCATTTATATTCATCACGTATTTTGTTCTGGAAGAATGTATTTTGTTATGAAAGCTCCTCATACCACTAGGAGAATTTTCAGTATCACTATCAATATATCAGCAAAACCTGGGCTGGCTTTTTTATTTTTTCTGTCCTGAGAATATTTAAAATAAGTGACGAAACTCAAATATATATGTATATATACATGTATATGTTCATAATTGTAAACATATATAAATGTATATCAACTGAAAAAGAAAACTGAAACCCGTGGAATTCTCTCAATCAAGAAAACAATTAATTTGTTCATGATAATATTAGAATACTCAGTAATAAAAAAAAGGCTGGGTATATTATTGCTCTCTCTCTTCCTTTTACAAAGTTACAATTTAAATTGAGCTTTGTTTGTGATATAATACATAGAGCTCTTGCACAAAACGAGACAAAACTAACAAGAAGACTTTCTTATGAATAGGAAAGAAATGAATGTATTTTTTAATTTAAAGGAAACCGTATTTAAAATGCAATTTTTGGAAAATATAATAAAGCGGAATATAAATATTGTGAGCAGATGTTTCTGAAGGCACGTCTGTGATGAATAGCACCACCTGGATCCATGCACAATGAGAAGAAGGTGAGCGTGCACCTGTTCCTTTCTTTAAGAAGATGTTATCTTCGCACCAAATAATAAACAAGTATGGTCGTTTCCATAAAAATGTAATATTCAATTTGCCAAACTGCTTAGAAAAAGAAATATTGATAAGAAAGTAAATGGCTTAGGATGTAGATGGCTTCTGCAAGGCGTAGTTGGATTTTGGATTTCTTTGTTTACTTGCAATAGCTTAAAGATTAAACTGTTTAGCATGGATTCATGTTCTACATAGTTAAAAGCAGGCACAAAACTGGAATGGACAGGACCACTACCACCATCACCGGCATTTCCAGGCTTCTATTAGCTCTTACCTCACAGAGAGTCTCCGTGGGAGACAGGAGCCATGCATCCAGGGTGGGTGGGCGGACTGCCTTCATTCAGTTAATCATCTATCTGTGTCCATGCTCACTGCAGTATGGTTTTGCAGTAACTGGCAGAAGAGGCAGAGCTTCTTTTTCCATTCTCTGCCTGTAGACTGTGGAATAGAGGACAAGGGCTGGACATTGTGGGATAGACCTATCATCCCAGTTATTTGGGAGGAAGAGCACTTGAATCAACGAGTTCAAGACCAGCCTGAGGAAAGCCAAGCAGGAGCATAAGGCCCTGTGTTCAAGCCTCTGGACTGGCACAAAACACAAGCAAATGAACCAACCAGCCTGAGCACATAACAAGAGCTCTGTCTCAAAATAAAAACAAGTATAAGTAAATGAAAAACAGTTTAAATCCTGGGTTTTATTTTTATTTTATTTTTATGGTTCAGGGTCTGGGCACTGAACCTGAGTGTTTTTGCTCTCAAGACTAGCCCTTTACCACTTGAACCACAGCTCCATTTCTGTTTTTTTGTTTGTTTGTTTTGGTGGTTAATTGGAAGTAAGAGTCTCAAGCACTTTCTTGCAAAGGCTCGCTCTGAACTTTGGTCCACAGATACAACCCCCTGAGTAGCCAGGATTACCAGTACTCCCCACAAGTGCCAGGCTTTTATTTGTTTGTTTGTTTTTTGACAGAGTCTGGCTGCACAGTCCAGGCTGGGCCCAAACTAAGGCTCTGTCTTCCTTGGGTTGTTATTATATAGCATGTGATGCTGTGTTCGGCCCCAAATGTATTTCCATTCTCTCTTGTCCAGCATTGTTACTGGCTAGAGAGGTCACAGAGAAAGGAAGGAAGTTCTGGCTGCAAGGGCGTGTTCCTGGCAGCCTGTGGTAACCCACCCCCACTCATGTGAGAGCCACCGAGATCCGCAGAGCTGAGCCTTCCACAGGGGCTCAGCCCTTCACCACCAGCAGGTGGGCTTTGAATAGCTCATCTCAGGATGGAGGGATCCAAGGTATTAAAGGATTTGGGGAACCTCCAGCTGCTGTTCTTGAACTCCTGGGAAACCGATGTGTGGGAAGGGACTTCCTGGAGAAGGAGACAAGGAGAGAACACAGTGGCAGAATGGAAAGGATGGCCAGACAGATAGAGCCTATGAGAAGCCCCTGACACAGTGATGCTGATGCTCACACCTATAATCCTAGCCTTCAGGAGCCTGAGATCCGAGGACCATAGTTTAGAAGCTAGCCTGGGCAGGAACATCCATGAAACTTATTTTCAATTAACCATTTAAAGGCATAAAGTGGAGGTGTGGCTCAACTGGTAGTACATGAGCCTTGAGGGGGAAAATTAAGGAACAGCACTTGGGCCCCAAGTTGAAGCCCCGGTACTGGAAGAAGGAGAGGGAGAAGGGAGAAGAGAGAAGGAAAAAGGTGAGGGAATAGAGAAGAAGAGGAAGAGGAGAGGGAGGGAGGGAGGGAAGCAAGGAGGAAGAGGAGGAGGAGGAGGAGGAGGATAAGCTCCTTATAAAACAGAAAAAGTGGTCCTGGGAGTGTGGCTTAGTGGTAGAGTGCTTGCCCAGCATGCAGGAAGCCCTGGGTTGCATTCCTCAGCACCACATAAATAAGAAAAAGCCAGAAATGATTCTGTGGTTCAAGTGGTAGAGTGCTAGCCTTGAGCAAAAGAAGCTCAGGGACAGTGCCTAGGCCCTGAGTTCAAGCCCCAGGACTGACAAAACCAACCAACCAACAAACAAACACCCCCCCCCACACACACACAAACAAAACTAACCCAAAACCAAACAGAAAAGAGTCTCTGCATCAGGAAGGGGGAAGGGGTGGACCTGCTCTGGTGAGGGGCTCTTTCCTTCCTCACCGTCTCTAGACAGGGCACTCTGTCCTCAGCAGGCTTGCCCCCAGCCGACCAGCCTGTGTGCTGGCCTGTGGCTTCTCTGAGAAGCAGACTTTTGGCTCCATGCTTTGTTGATGCAGTGACTATACCCAGCAAGACTTGTCTTCTGTCATCTGTGTAGAGATTCTGCAGTCTCTGTTCTGAAGGGACCCCGTGGGAGAGGAGAGATTAGGAACAGATGTGATTATCACAGTATGAAAGCAAAAAAGAAAAGAAAAGAAAACAAATCCAAGGGTGTTAGATACTTTTCTGCACTGGTCAACACCCCTGGAAATCAAGCCAGGCTTTTCCAGAGTTTGCCTTTTTGGCATGGGCATTTGGATTGGGGAGTGTCCCAAACAGACAGCAGGGGGCGCTCTTTGATGTTTCTCTTGAAAATAGATTCTGCTAGAACAGACAGTTTGATGTGCAAAATATGTTGGATCAGTACCTTCTTGCCCAGGTGTTTCCCAGACCAGTTCTTTTTTGGTCAGTTGTAGGACTTGAACTCACTGCCTGGGCATTGTCCTTGCTATTGTTTTATTGCTTTGAGCCATAGCTCTACTTCCAGTTTTCTGGTGGTTCAATTGGAGATAACAATTTCAGAGAGACTCATCTGCTGGGGCTGACTTTGAACTGTGATCTTCCTAGGTAGCTAGGCTCACAGGCATGAGCTACTGGCACCCAGCTAAGACTACTTCTTTTAAGTGTGAATATCACAGCACAATATTACTGGATATTTTTTTTAATGCAGTGAACTTGTAATTTTCCATCCTAGTTACAAGCCTTTTTTTAAAAAACCAACTCCTGAATACAGCCATGTGGAAAATATTATTCTCCAAATTTCCTCTGCTGCAAAGCTTTAGATGACATTTTCCTTCCACCTAATGGTGTTTATCCTGCAGCTGACAAGGTACCTTGACAAGAGACCCTGAGAATTCTCTAGAGGCCAAGAGGAAGCCTGGACACCACTGGGGGTGGTCTGAGCACAGTGTGTCCAAAAGCCAACTCTCCCGATCCTGGATCTGGAGGACATATTTTTCATCCTTCAAAGAGCAGTACTGCTGGCTGTGACAGTTTTTCTTCCAGAGCCTGAACTGGAATGTTGGCTTCACGTTCTCATTAAGAAAAGCCACGCCATTCTCACAGGTCTAAAAGGAGTGCTCTGATATTGCTGAAAAGCTTCCAGCTGGTTCCTGTCCTTTCTACAGTCTTCCCTGTTCTTCCCCTTCCAGCAGATGGGTTATGGTAAGTCATAGATAAGATGACTGAAGTGCGTGACTCAGTGACATTGTGAAGTTCTGGAGCGACTCAGTCAGGAGCTCCAAGGTTGGATGTACATTAGTGTGGCCAAGAAATGAGATTTATAGTAACTTGCACAAATTTCATACTCCTTTGCAGACAGGCTCTCCCAGAGGGTCTTATTAAATACATATGCTTATTTTGAAGCAAAGAAACTCAATGGATACAAAAGCAGAGAGAGAAAACCTGACCTTTATTTCCAAACATTTATTTAGGTTGCAATTTTTCCTAATAAAATAGCACATAAATGCAAAATTTCATATGCCTTCGTGAGCTTATTTATACTAAAATTTTACGTTTATTTTAGTGTACTTGCTTTCTTCCTTTCCCTTTCCCTCTTTCCTTTCTTTCTCTTTCTTTCCTCCCTCTTTTCCTCTCTCCATTTCCCTTCCCTTCCCTCTCTCTTTTTTCCTCTTTCTCTCCTCTACTCCTTCCTTCCTCCTTCCCTCCCTCCCTCCCTTCTTTCTTTCTTTCTTTCTTTTTTTCTTTCTTTCCTCCCTCTCTCCCTTCTTCCCTCCCTCTCTCTTTCCTTCCTTTCTTTCTTTCTTTCTTCCTTTATTTCTTCTTTCCTCCTCCTTCCCTCCCTCCCTCCTTTCCTCCCTCTCTCTTTCCTTTCTTTCTTTCTTTCTTTCTTCCTTTCTTTCCTCCTCCTTCCCTCCTTCCCTCCCTCCCTCCTTTCCTCCCTCTCTCTTTCCTTTCTTTCTTTCTTCCTTTCTTTCCTCCTCCTTCTCTCCTTCCCTCCCTTCCTCCCTCCCTTCCTTCCTTCCTTCCTTTCTTCCATCCTTCCTTTCTTCCTTCCTCCCTCCCTCTCTCCCTCCTTCCCTCCCTCCCTCTCTCTCTCTTTCCTTTCCTTCCTTCCTTCCTTCCTTCCTTCCTTCCTTCCTTCCTTCCTTCCTTCCTTCCTTCCTTTCTTCCTTCCTTCCTTTCTTTCTTCTTTC
>NW_012267224.1:26392098-26427252 GCF_000151885.1 Dipodomys ordii
TGTGTGTGTGTGTGTGTGTGTGTGTATATACACTAGGGCTTGAACTCAAAGCCTCAAACTCTTTATGCTGGTTAATTTGGAAATACGAGTCATAAAGGCTTTTCTATCTGGGCTTTGAATCATGATCCTTAGATCGTAACCTTCTGAGTAGCTAGGATTACAGACATGAGCCACAGCACCTGGCTTAATATTTTATTTCAGAAAGTCAACTGCAATGAGTCAAGTAAAGAAGTTGGTTTCATAGACAGAAAAGGGCCAGAGAAAGTAGAAACACAGGAAAAACTCAAATGGGTTTTTCAAAGTCACCTTCCTTCTTAGGCTAACAGGAAGAAAGGCAACAGAAAGATAAGCTAACAGCAGCTTACTTTAAATTACTTTTCTTCCTGTATGGATAAGGTAGAAAGAATATCGTGAGCTTGCTGGTTGGTCTGCTCCTGTGGCAAGTGTATCTGTTATCTCTTTAATACTGTTTTCTCTGTGGGTGGTTGCTGTTGTTGGAGGCCAGGTGCTGGGGATGGAAGTTAGGATCTTGCACAAGCTAGGCTAGTGCTCTGTAAGTGACATCCTTAGCCACTTGGTTGTTTTAACGCAGGGTCTCCCTAGGTAGTCCTTATTGTCCTTCAACTCTACTTCCTTCTGCCCCTCAATGCAGGGAGTACAGGTGTGCACCACCATACCCACTATCATGGGTCTGTGTTGGGGCGGGAGTAGAGTTTGAACTCAGGGCCTTAGTTCACACTCCCCCCCCCCAAGGCTGGCACTCTATGACTTTAGCCACACCTCTACTTTCAGCTTTTTGCTGGTTAACTGGAGATAAGAATCTGTTGTGTTTATCTGCCCAGACTGGTTTTGTATCTTGATCCTCAGCCTCCTGAGTAGTTAGAATTACAGGCATGATGAGCCATCAGTTAATCAATAAAAATCACCTAAGCAATTGTGTGTGTTTGTGTGTGTGTGTGTGTGTGTGTGTGTGTGTGTGTGTGTGTGTGTGTGGTGTGTGTTCTAAGGCTTGAACTCAGGGCCTGGGCACTGCCCCTGAGCTTTTGTGTTCAAAAGCTTCCACTCTACCACTTTAGCCCCAGCCCCACTTTCTGCTTTTTATGGTTAATTGAAGGTAAGAGTCTCTTGGATTTTCCTGCTTGGGCTGGCTACTATCCATGATCTTTACATCTCAGCCTCCTGAATTGCTATGATTACAAGCATGAGCCATTGGCCCCCAGCTCCTGTCTTTTTTTTTTAAGTTGTGGGGCTTGAACTCTGGGCCTGGGCGCTGTCCCTCAGCTCTTCAGCTCCAGGTGAGCACTCTAGCACTTGAGCTACAGAGTCACTTCTCATTTTCTGATGATCTATTGGAGATAAGAGTCTCACAGACTTTCCTGTCAGGGCTGGCTTTGAACTGCGATCCTCAGATCTCAGCCTCCTGAGTAGCTTGGATTACAGGCATGAGCCACTGGCGCCCAGCCTTCCTGTCATTCTTTTAATCAGCAAAGTGAAAGAAATAAGACAATTATAGAGCACTAATAAACCTCTTATTAAGCACCTACTATATGTCAGGCACTATTTCCAGATGTTTTCCTCATTCTAACTCATGTAATTTCAATATAGGAGGAAGCAAAAATAGGGTGTCAGCACTAAGTCTGCCTGCTGTCCATTTTCCCTCCATTACCTTGTGTGTACATGGAACACCCACACACAGTATAGATATAATCCAGGGTGGGTAAGAACACCTTTGGGGAGACATTCCAGTTGAGACATCAGGAAGACTCTCCAGGGACTTGGCATTGAACTGAACTTGACCAGACAAGAAAAAGAATCTCAGTTAAGGGACAATAGCTCCCCAGAGGTTTTGCCTGACTCCTCCATTCCAGCCAGGACTGGTTTGGATCCCTCCTTCTGGCTCCCACATCAACTACGGTTGACCTAGTGTTTAGGACAGAATACAGTTCCCTGTTCATTGGTCTCTGCCCAGTGGCCATCTTTGAATGCTAGGCATCCAGGATATGCCTCAGATTTGCTGACATGATCTGTCACCAATGAATTTGTTCTGAAATCAGCTATTTTATACAATCAAGTGACTACATGTTATTTAAAATACCAGATGTAGCTGTGTGTTGGTGGCTCACGCCTATAATCCTAGCTACTCAGGAGGCTGAGATCTGAGGATTGAGGTTCAAAGCCAGTCTGGGCAAGAAACTCCCCCAATAAACCACAGAAAACTGGAAGTGGCGCTGTGGCTCAAGTGGTAGAGTGCTAGCATTGAGCTAAATTGCTGAGGGACAGTGCCTAGGCCCAGAGTTCAAGCCCCACGACCAACAAAATAAATTAAAATAAATGAATAAATAAACAAATGAACAAAATACCAGATGTCCTACACAAATACTTTTTTTTTTTGTTTTGCCAGTCTTGGGGCTTGAACTCAGGGCCTGGACACTGTCTCTAAGCTTCTTTTACTCAAGGCTAGCACTCTACCACTTGAGCCACAGTACCCCTTCTGACTTTTTCTGTTTATGTGATACTGAGGAATCCAGCCCAGGGCTTCATGCATGCTAGGCAAGCTCTCTACCCGTCAGCCACATTACCAGCCCCACAAATGCACATTTATATAGAGCTATGATACAGCTAGGATTTGAAATGTATTTTTGTAGCTAAATCAGTAGGATTACCAGAGCCACAGTAAACCTTTGAGAAGCGCATGCCTTGTGGGATAATTGCATTCTAATTATCTGCAAAACTGAAGGTAGAATTTCAGATGAAAATGACAATCAGTCCTGCTTTTGCTCTCATGGAAATGCACAGGGTTCTCAGCGAGCAGAGGGCAAGCTTGCTTACTCAGCCTCGGTTCCCACAAGTGACTGGGCAAAGGGCCTGTGATATGCTTGTCAGATGGCACATTTGATGAGACAGACTATATAGAAGGAAGTCTTGTTGGTTGGCACGGGAGAGACTGGCTGTATTTAGGAAATGCCCTCAATGATCCAGTTACGATCATTCATGTGTTCTCACAGCACCACTGTCTGCCTCCTCAAATTCCATCCCCACTGTTATGCAAATGTTAGGATAATTTTAGGAAATTAGGAAGGATTTTCCTTCTCACCTTGAGGTTATTCACTTGACAGCCTGGTAGGGAAATCAGATGAAAGAAAGAACATTCTTCAAGAAAACACTAGGAAACTTCCTGGAGACATGACTGGAGGACTAGTTGATTGACTGATTGATTGACTGATTCTTCTGTTGTTCCTGCAGCTGGAACTCGGGGCCTAGGCACTGTCTCTGACCTTTTCTGTTCTACCATTTGAGCCACAGCTCTATTTCTGGCTATTTGGTGGTTAATTAGAGATAAGAGTCTCAGGGACTTTTCTGCCCAGGATGGCTTTCAACTGTGGTCCTCAGATCCCAGCCTCCTAGTAGCTAGGATTGCAGGTGTGTGCCACCAGCACCAGCTTACTTTTTTTTGGGAGATCCAGTCGTGGGACTTGAACTCTGGGCCTGGGTGCTGTCCCTCAGCTCTTCAGCTCAAGGCTAGCACTCTACCATTTGAGCCACAGCGCCACTTCCGGCTTTTTTCTTTTTGCTTATGTGGTGTTGAGGAATCAAACCCAGGGCCTCATGCATGCAAGGCAAGCGCTCTACCACTGAGTCACCTTCCCAGCCCCTCCCAGCTTACTTTTATATTTAAAAAAAATCATTTTCTCCAGTTGCATGTGATGCTGCATTCCTGTAGTCTTAGAACTATGGAAGCTGAAGCAGGAGAATCATCACGAATTCAAGGCTAATTTGGGCTGCATAGAGAAACTATCTTAAAACAAATCACTCATTTTCAACAACAATTTCCAAACACCTCTGCCCCTCTCCCCCAGTACTTTTCTCACAGCCTCAACTTCCTGAGTACTGGATTACAAGTGTATACTACCATGCCACATTTCTAAGTATATTACTTTTTAAGACTTTCTTTGCCATGCTGGGAATTGAATCTATGGCTTTGTGAATGCTAGGCAAGCACATTACCACTCGAGCCACATTCCCAGCCTAAGCATATTCATATAGAAATATATACATATGCTCACCTGAAGACAATGGTAAGAATGTTCATGCCACTATTATTCATGATTGCCAAAAAATGCAAGCTACTCAAATATCTAGCAACAGTAGAATGGGTAAATAACTGATGATGGGTTCTATAAACAGCAACCTGGATAGATTTCATTAACAAAATATTGAATGACATATAGCATGAGTCTGTGTTGGATATTCTATTTACATAAAGTGGTATAGTAGGCAAACCAAAGAAATCTGGAGTTAGGAATTGGGGAGGGATACTTTGGAGAGGGTAATATGGAAGGTGCAGGAAAGGACTTAGGGGACATATTGTTTAAGGTGCTAATCAAATAAGTGTATTCATTTTGTGTGCAATCACAGAGGTATCTACATGCTTCATGTGTCTTTCTGTATGTATGTTCTACTTTAGTCACATATGATTTGCATGAAAAATAAGAGTTTGCATTTCAAGAAGAAAAGCCTGACTTCTGTATGACAATGAACATGCAGTAGGTAAGAAGGCAAACCAGCCAAGAGGTTGGATCCCTGGCTAGAGGAATGTTTTGGAATTTGATATCCTGCCATGAAAACATAGGACACTTCGAGAGGGAAAATCAGTGACACTCCCTAATGTCTGAATAGAGAAAGAAGACCTTCTGGATTGGGGCAAACAATATCATTACGTGAGAGGGGAGAAATTATGAGAAAATCAAGTTTGAGTGAAGATGTAGAGTTTATAACTCCAGCTTTCCTGTCTTGTCTATTGGTGCAAGGCTTGTTTTGGGAAAAGGGAGAAAAAAATGATTTAGAGAGCTAGAGCATGGTGGCTCATGTTTGTAATCCTAGTTATCTGAGAAGCAGAGATCAGGAGGATAACAGTTTAAAGCCAGCCCAGACAAAACATTGGTGAAACCTCCATTTCAACCAACAGTGAACATGGTTCAAGTAGTAGAGTGCCTACCTGGCAATTACAAGGCCCTGAGTTCAAATCCCAGCACAACAACAACAAAGAATCAGAATACATATAGGCTTATCCGTCCTAAAACTGCTTGGACAAAAAGGCAAACATTCACATAAGGGCACTGTCCCTCGGCTCTTCAGCTAAGGCTAGCACTCTACCACTTGATCCACAGTGCCACTTCTGGTTGTTTATTGGAGATAAGAGTCTAACAGACTTTACTGCCCAGGCTGGCTTTGAATATGATCCTCAGATCTCAGCTTTCTGAGTAGCTAGGATTACAGGCATGAGCCACCAGCGCCTGGCTTCCCCTGCTTTTTAAGCCCTGGATCTAACAAGCTAGCCCTGGCACCACAAAGGTGGCAAGGATTAGTTTGCATTCCTTTCTTGTGGACAGAAAGAAACAGAACATTTCCATCCCTTCCTCTTAAGAATGCTGCCCTGGAGGAAAAGAATATTCCTAGGGAGAAAAAAGAAGGAAAGAAAAACAACAACAAGAAACAAACACCAACCAGAGAATACAGAAGAGAAAGAATAGCATGTGTTAGAAAAGAATTGTGGGAAGGTACTGATTTGGACTAAGCTCTTGGAAGAATAGGCTGGAAATATAAATGGAGTCATGTTAAAGCTGTAGGGCATCAAGGTGACACTAAAAATTGTGCATGAGACTTTCAGAGAAATTAGGATTAGAGAGATAACAATTCCCCAAACAGGAAGCTTGAATGGGCACCTCTGCTTCAAGCCTCACACAAAAGAAGCACTCAGATAATCTGATGTTAATGAGTGGGTTATTATACTATTGTTCCCTCTCCTAGTCCTTATCTTCCAAGGAAAGTCACTTTGAAATGATCAGTCTGTTCTTTGGTTTTGTTTTTCCTGTCTTCAGATTTTTCTCTGCCAGTAATACGAGCAGTTTGCTTAGACAATCAGAAAACTTAAGTTTGTTTTACAGATGGTAAGGTTGCCCAATTCATCCAACCACAGTAAAGCCCACTGAGATAATTAACTCAGTGGTTGTAACTTTCCTTTTGACACACATAACCAAAAGTTCTGACCCAAACAACAGGATATTGAGAGCTGAGCCTAGAAAGAGAGTGTATCAGGGACGAATTTTTTTTTTTTCTTTTGTCGAGGATCCTAGGACTAACTTGAGCATGAAACAGCTCTGGATTTGCAGAGCTGATGGAACCTTCCGATGGAAGCTTCTAGCGAAGAGCAAGAAGGGTGTTACGATTAGAATTGAGAAAAGCAGTTAGAACCACTGCCTGGGCTGGAGCTGGAGAGGATTCCTTTTTGCCCTGGAGTCAAGAAGGAAAGAAGAGATAGTGTGGAGAAGGATCCAGAAGATAAGTATGGAAGTCTGGGACTGAAGAGATCTTGGCAGAGTAGGGCAATGGTATAGCGGGGTGCTCAGGCTAGAGGTGACTTGGAATGTCATCCCAATAACAAATAGAATACAGGAGGAGAAAGGAGGTGAGTGGTGAATATTGGGTTAGTTGGGTCGGGGTGAAACTTCCAGTCCTGCTTCTGACAGGAGTCTTCATACTTCAGGCTAGGGAAACACACTCAGGCCCTGAGTCATGCCTCCAGTCATTGTTTAAGAGTTTCTTAGCAACTAGATTGTTTGTGAGGAGCAGGGGATTGAACGTAGGGCTTGGCACGAGCTGGTCCCAATACCCTACCACTACCGTCTTCGTTTTTATTTTATTTTTGCGACTGAGTCTCACACCTACCTTGGCTAGGGCTGGCCTCTAACTCAGAATCCTCTGATTGTAGTTTCCAGGGTTTATTACCACATTCACTTCCCTTCCCCCAAGCACTTAGTCTCATACCTTAGTGGCCTGAGGGTGACTTCAAAGGTCACAGCTTACAGTGGAACCTCTGCTAGCTGAAGGCCAGGCTGGAACAGTATGCATTTCTAAGGGTGGCTGGGGAGGTTTGAGATTGGAGAGGTCCTTACCTACGTCCTGTTTAAAACATTTGGGAATGTTTGGCTTGATTTCAGGTATTAATTGTGGGCTCTCCCAAATTCTGAGCTGGCCTTGTGCGCCCTCTGGTGGTACAAAATCACAGCCCTGCAGAAATATAATTTAACACAGAATCCAGTGTTTTTTTCCACCCAGGTTCAGCCCCTTAACATTTTAGACATCTGCTGTATGTGAAGTCGATTCATAAGCACACTTACAGACAATGAAATATTTAACCAAGTACACACAATAAGAGACTTAGGAGATTACATTGTGTAATCCTTGAAAAGCTGACTTTTGGTTATCTTATTTTTGTAGTGCAGACTCAAATAGGCTGTAATTACTTAGTAGATAATTGGAAATATACCTTAATCAAAGGCAATTGCTCTGTCATTGTTTGTCAGTGAAACATTAGCTCTTGGCGTTGGAGGACAGCATGAGAATTCCTCTTATCTGGCTAAGATAACTCCACCCACAGAATGGCAGATTTGAGATGTCTCAGTTACGTTCAGATATTTTGATAGGGAATGAATAGGTCTCTCTTGAACAATAACAGGTCTTTAGTCAAGTGTGTTCACTAGTTGTTTGCTTTAATATCATTACTGGCCTTTGAAATCACTAAAACTGGTCCTTTCCAGAGATTGATGGCTTTATTATCTTCGTACCTGCCCAAATATACACTGTTTATGTGACCTTTATTTAATTTTTTTTGGTAGGTTGTGGAGCTTGAACTATGGGCCTGGGTGCTATCCCTCAGCTCCTCAGCTCAAGGCTAGTGTTCTACCACTTGAACCACAGCGTCACTTCTGGCTTTTTCTCTTTATGTGGTGCTGAGGAATTGAACCCAGGGCCTCATGCATGTGAGGCAAGCACTCTACCACTGAGCCACCTTCCCAGCCCCTATTTAAGTTTTTTAAAATTGTTATTATAAAGGTGGGGGTTACAGTTACATAACTCAGGTGAAGGGTACATTTCTTTTTAGACAATGTCACCCTTTCCCTTGTCTCTCCCAGTTTTTCATTTCCATTCCCACCCATAAGTTATATAGTTCATTTTCAACATAGTGTCCAGTGAATATTATGTGAACTTTGTGAACAGCTTAAAAATAATAGTGCATATCAAGATGCTGGTGGCTCACACCAGTAATCCTAGCTACTCCGGAGGCTGAGATCTGAGGATTGAGGATCGAGGTACAAAAAGGCAATCTGGACAGAAAAGGCCATGAGAGTCTTCAACTAATCAGCAGTAAAGCCACAAATGGAGCTATGGTTCTTGTGCTAGAGTGCTGCCTTTGAACAGAAAAGCTAAGCAAAAGCAAGAGGTCCTGAGTTTGAGCCCCAGAAGTACTTGCACTCACATATGATAAATAATAATAGCACAGCATAGCATTTTTCCTCAGAATGTTATTTTGCATCTCTGAATATTATCTTCTAGAGGAGTCGTTAGGGCTTCCTGTGAAACCTGTGTCTGCACCAGGGTCCACAGAGCACTGGCCGCTCTGCCATTGAATCAGGACCCAGTTTGTTTGCCATCTGTCTCCCACCTCAGAAGCTGAGTTCCGTACAGTAGTTGTCTGTCATGGCCGGTCTAGCACCATTCCCAAACAAGAGGCATTGAATAAACATTTGTCAGCTTGTCCAGGCCAAAGAAGACAACTGACTTCATTCAATTCTTATCTTTCAGGCTGGGAAGTAACCCTTTACTCAAATTATGAGCTGAGAAAAACCAGGCTTAAAGATTCAGGGGTAACTCTGGGTAGAAGGCTGAAAGATTCGTGTTCAGATGGCCAATGTCATATTATTTCTGTGAGAGAGAACCAGCGTGTCCCCGCTCAGCTGAAGTGAGCAGGAAACATCACCTCCAGATCACTGGAAGCCCTGTTGCTCTCCCAAGGCCTGGAGGAAATTGACCTAAGCTTCATGGGGTCATTACCTCACCCAGTGGGGCAAATTTACTTTTCTGATAGCATTTTTGGCAGGGAGGGTGTGGGGGGCTGTGCTGGGTTTGAATTTAGAATCTCAAGCTTACAGGCTTGAATCCAGCCTCCTGTCCTTCCATAGCCTATTTTGACTAACAGTCAAACAGTAAACAGCTTAAGGTTCTGGAGGTAGTCTTTACAAAAGATCATGGAAGAGAATAAAGCTGGGAGCTAGAGCTCTCAGATAGTGTTTGCCTAGCATGTGCAAAGCCCCAGTTCCCATCCCCAACACCACAAAAACAGACAAACAAAAACTAATGTAAAGGTTTTCAACGCTGAACATTGTTTGCTAACGAAATCTGAGTCTATAGTTCCAGCTATTCCAGAGATTGAAGCAGGAGGATAGTTTGAGCTCCAGAGCTTGGATCAGTCTGGGCAGCATAGCAAGACCCTGTCTCAAAAAAAGTTATACACACACATACACACATATAATGAAAATATGAGACTAGAAGAAGAGATATGATAAAGATAACTGCTGTACACCTTCTTGATTCTCCTTCCACTTCCCTTTTGTGTCACTGACTAGCTGAAGACAAATTTGGGTACCAGGTTTGCTACCTGTATTGCCTACAGTCCTTGTACTTGAGAGTCTGAGGCAGGAAGATTAAAAGTTCAGGAATTCTAGCTTAACCTGGGTTTCAGAGTGAAATCCTGCCCTATAAAAAAAAAAAAACAAAACCAAAACCAAAACACAACTCTCTCCCCAAATATGCAAACAACAACAACAAAACTCAAACAACAAATGAAGAACAAAAGACAAATGGAGTTGGCTTTGCAATATTTGAGTTGGAAGTTGTGAAGCTGCACAGGAAAGGGTTTCTTGGGAGGAGGCCTCCGTGGTCTTTAGGAAGATGTCTCATTGCACTGTGTGTGTGTGTGTGTGTGTGTGTGTGTGTGTGTGTGTGTTCTCAGCCCCTCTGTCCCATTGGTCGGTTTTGAATGAAGGTGGGTTTTGCATTTGTAGTTAGGATGAGTAGGGCATTTCCAACTCTCAGGATTCAAGACTGGTATAACAGAACTATTCCAGGTAAATGTCCTAAGATGGAATTTTATTTCTGTCACCTTTTCAAGAAGGCAAGAGGTAGCCAGAGGAAAGTTTGGGGTGTCAGCTAATCTGGAACCTTCCACTGCCTTGTACCCTAGCACTTGGTGTCCATTTTTCAAGGTAGCCTCATAGTCTATATCCACTTTCCCTGCATTCCCAATAAGAAGACCAGACTAAGAGAATGTCTTGTACTGTTAGGACCCCTACTAAAAGTTACAACTACAACTTCTGCTTGCATTCCTTTTGTTTGTTGCTGTCTTTGGTTGTTTGTGAGTCTTGAACTCAGGCCTGGGAGCTGTCCCTGAGCTCTTTTGCTCAAGGCTAGCATTCTACCACTTTGAGCCACTTCGGTGGTTCATGGGAGATAAGAGTCTCATGGACTTTCCTGATCCAGCTGGCTTTGAACAGTGATCCTCAGATCTTAGCCTCCTGAGAAGAAAGAGCCACCAGCACCCAGCTTTTGCTTTTAGTCTATTGGCCAGAACTCTTCTTGGTGACTACCAGTAGCTGAGAGAGAGCATGATAGGAAGATTTTATTCCAGTAAGAAGCCGAAGAAAAGCAGTCTCTAATACTGAGTTGGAAAGGGAGAAAAATACATAACCCCAGTGACTGCAATCCAACACCTATTTTGTTTTGTTCCGGAAAGGTAGCTCTGTTTGAGGCTGGGTGAGTAAGGGCTAGAGAAGTAGAAACATGGTATCTGTTATCCTTAAGGCAAAGACTTAGCTTTAACCCTCCTTTAGGTCAGTGGGTGACCTGAAATCCAAAAGTGGATATAAACATAGAAAGGCGATCCACTTTTGCCTGTCATAATAACTAAAGCTCCCATGTTTTCTTAGAATTTTCATGGTCGTTCATAAATATAACCTCCTCCACAAGTCTGGTTACAGTTTATCCTGCTTCATTTTTGATAGGGGTGGGGGTGGGGAAACCTGCTCTTTACATTCAAAAAAGTCCTATTGTATGGGGAAAGCAGAATATTCAGGAGATAAAGATGCCTCTTATTCCTTGTCAACATCTTATCTTCCTAATGGGAAATACAGGACTTACCCAAATTTCTGTTCAGCTTTTTTTTCCAATTTTAATCCTTCCTGTAAGATCTCCCCCCCCCCCCACCAAAGTATCCCATTTAAAGTAGTCTCATCATTTTCCTTCCCAAATCCCTTCCATGTTGCTCAACTAAGTTCAAGGTATCGCCAACAGCCTAGCCTCTGGCCCCCTCCCATAGATTGGGACTTCCCAATCTAATCACTTTTTACTTTCTCCAAACCTAGGAACCAATCAGGAGCCAGGGAAAGAAACTGCTTTGCTGGATGCTCTGGTGGCCTCCACGCTTCTTGTCTAATTTCTACTCTGTGTCTGTCCTGCCTTTCCTACTGTCTTGTCCCACATTTCCTTGCAATGCAGGTTGGATTCTTTTGTTGTTGTTGTTGTTGATCATGGGGATTGAACTCAGCCCTGGGCACTGTCACTGCGCTCTTTGGCTCAAGGATATCACTCTACCACTTTGAGCAGGAGCTCCACTTCCGATTTTCTGGTGGTTAATTTGGAGATAAAAGTCTCATGGGCTGGGTTTGAACTGTGATCCCTTCAGATCTCAGCCTCCTGAGTAGTGAGGATTACAGGCCTGAGCCACCAGTGCCAGGTAAAGCCTGGATTCTAGAATAGAACGCCTTCACCACCCACTTCCAGGGTCCTTCCAGACTGGACTGCTGAAAGAGTGAAAGCTGTTATGAATGTCTTTACTTTTGAGAACTGTATGTTCTCTCTCATCTGCAAGCCCAAGTACAAGAGGAATCTGCTCCTTATTCCTCTTAATTTCTGGGAGAACACTTACCTTTTATAAGAAGCCCTTTCCAATGCCTTAGCTGAGGTTTAGCTTCTCCTCTACCCCCAGTTTTGCAACTTTGTTCAACTGGTCCATTAACCCAAAAGAAGCTGGGCTTGGCACTTAGCAGCAATCACTTTGAGCATCATAGGTGGGGCCAGTCTCTAATTCTTTGTGCTGGCATTAGAGCTTGAACTCATGACCTAGACTCAGAACCTGGGTACTATCCTTGGTGCTTTGTTTTTGTTTTGTTCAAGGCTGGCACTCTACCACTTGAGCCTCAGCTCCACTTCGGGCTTTTTGGTGGTTACTTGGACATAAGAGTCTCACAGACTTTCCTGCTCAGGCTGGCCTTTGTACCTTGGATCTCAACCTCCTGAGTAACTAGGATTACAGGTGTGAATCACTGGTGCCTGGTTTCTATTTTGTTTCTATGTACAGTATATTATTGTGACTATAAGCTACATGATTTACTTTGGATATGATTCAGTCTCTGAGATAATACAGAGAGTTCTGCCACACACACACCCCCTCTCTCCTCCCCCCCCCGGATTTTCTCATTTAATAGATGAGCAAAGAGCCCAGGTTTCACTGTTGTTGTTGTTTTTTCTCTCTCTTTACAATGTGTCTCTGTAGAAGGTAGAAGGCGTGGGGCTCTGCTGTCCTCCAGGGACTTCCGAGGACAAGGCCTTTCTTCAGCAAGTCTGACCTAAACAGAGCCAGCCCTCCCGAGCCCCTGAGCCCCAGCTGTGTGTTGGAAAGCTGGCTGGTAAGGCCCCTAATAAAGAGCAGACCTCCCAACCTCCTCCCCTCCTCCCTCCCCCACCAGCTCCACCGGCTTTTCAAATTAAAAGCAACTAAAACCTAAGGCCCGAAGACAAGGAGAGTGGAGTGCGGGACAACCTATTGTTGGGTGGAGGAAGCCGGGCTCTCTTCCCAGTGAAAGGAAGGGCATCAAAAAGCCAGATTCGGGGCCCCGGCCCTGCCACACCCATCCAGGGTTCCCAGAGAGTGTGTGGGCCACCTGCGCGGCTCGGGGCAAGCTCTGGTCGTCAGCGAGGACTATCCATCACAGGCCCCAGTCTTTGGAACGGAGGGAGCCTCTGATCACCATCGCCGGAAAAGGCTTTTCGGCTGCTCCCTGGGAAGACCCAGGGACCGCGAAGGAGATGCTGCAGCTTTCCCCCCTAGCCAGCAACCACGAGGAAGAGGAGGTGGACACGGAGTCTTGGAGAGAGGCTAACAGTCACCCCGGACGACACAGGCCCGTTGGACTAAAAAGGAGCGCGTGCAAAGAGACTTCAACCCTTTGACCCTCGGCTGGGGCAAAACCCTCCTTCTGTCTTAAAGGGGGATCCACACCTCTGTGCTCGGAACCCACGATCCACCCCCACCCCCTCCCCCAGTCCCTCAGCTGGGCCCTAAGGGGCGGCTCCAGAGGTAAAGGGGGTGGTGGGGGAGAGGCGGGGGAGGGAAGGGGCTCTCGGCGCCGTGTTCTCTTGCCCACCACCAAACGGCCCCGAGTTTTCAAATCCAGAAGCCCGAAACCCCTTCCCTTCCCCCCCCCCCGCCCCCGTCCCGCCCATCAACTTCATTGAAAAGCAATTCACAAGTTGGTTGCAAAGTGATTTCACAAGTGACAGCTTTGAAGGTTGTGAACATCTTTTAAGTCTTCGGCCAAAGGGGCCTTCCGCGTCCCCGCAGCCCCCACCCGAGCCGGGGGGGGGGAGAGCAGTGGGGAGCAGAGGAGGGAGGGCGCGGAGCTGCTCCGACGCCGTCGGGGGACGCACGCAGCCCGGGATGCAGGGCGGGAGGTGACCGTGTCGATGCGGTTGTAAGAAGCTGACGCGACCCTCTTTTCGAAGGCCAGCCCACGTACGGCTCCTCATGTTTGGCACCCAAGATCTTGGGCCCCGCGGGCCAGAAAGCGTAAGGCCCGAACTACTGCCCTTCTGGATCCCACTATTTCGAAGTTGGGCCTCCTTCCCCAGCGGGGTCCTAGACGCCCGGACTCCCCAGGATGTGTGTGTGCGCGGCAGTGGGGGGCACTAGGTGGCTGAAAATCAAAATCTGGGTGCCAATCGGATCCTTCGCTCGATCCACAGGGCGTCGGGGGTCCCCGAAAGGCGTCGGAGCAGGAGCCCAGCAGCTGATAAAGTCATCCTGCAGCCGGCTTCGCCCAGGCCGCCCAGCATGTCCACTGCAGCGGCCCCAGGACCACCCAGGACCCCGGGCGTCCCGGGAGAAATCTGGAAGGATCTTACAACAACAGGGGTATAGCTCAGCTTCTCTCCCCCTGCCCCCCGCCCGTCCCCTCGACGCCCAAGAATGAGTGACAGGCGCACAGTCGACCTTTCCCACTGGCCAGGACAGGGGTGGGCGGACGACTCCATTCAAACCCGCCTATGGGCAGGGGTGGGCGGGGGCAGGCCTGGGTTGCAGAAACCCGTCTCCTGGGTTCCAGGGTCTCCTGCCTCGAGGTTGCTCGGGACCACTTGGGTTTATTTTGCTTTTGCGAGGGAGGCAGATGTTGACCGGTCTCCATCTTTGCTCCGCTCAGACCGGGGGTGGGGGGGATGGGGGGGTGGGAGTAGGGGGTGTCTCCCCTCCCCCTCCGACCATTTGGTTCTGAGTCACCCTCCCCCCCCCACCGGGGCGCTATCTGCGTAGTCAGCTCCCCCTCCTCACTTCCCCGGCCTTTAAACCTGCGAGAATGTCACACATGGAAACCTTTAGCAAATGTTTGTTAATGATCATAACAAAGGCATCATTCAAATTAGGCAGGTAATTACTACCAGAAGGACAAACTGGGGGCCTGCTGGCTCATCCATTTCTCTCTGCTTCAAACTCCTGAGTTTACCACCCCGGGACACCCTCCCCCCTACCCCCCTTCCCAGCCCCTTTAAAGCTCTCCAAAATGAATTGTGCAGTTAGCATTTGTGGGCCGGGAACGCTGGGGCCTTGGGTGCGGGGTCCCAGGCGGCAGGACAGAGCTGGTGGGGCTGTCCCCCCGCCCCCGGCTCCCTGCCTTGTCTCCCTCTCTTGGATAACGTACACACACACACACACACACACACACACACACGTGTGTGTGTACATGTCTCGATAAATCTATATACATATACATACACGTTAAACGAATATATTCCTATATATACAGGAATATATGTCTATACACACACCCAGCTCAACTGATCTTTAATAACAGCACGAACGCCTGCCCAGCTTGGCCTGTCACTGCGCGCACTCGCGACTGTGCGTTGGAGGACCGTGCTTCGCGGCCGTCCGTCATCTACAAGCATTACGGTATCCTGTTAGCATTCCACACAAGGGGCTGTTCATCCATTCGCCCTCAACGATTTCCTGAAGGCACGGACATGTGGAAGTAATAGCTGGCGCGGCAGCAGCCCGAGCCGAGGCAGCACCCGAGACGGGCGCGCGGCAAGGCACCGGGGAAACGAGCTCCCCAGGCCGGCCCACAGGCGCCCTTCCCCGCGCCCGGCACCCTCCCGTCCTTGTCCAAGTCAGGCACGGCCCCGCGCTCTTTAGAGGGCTTCCCTGCGGTCCCCGGCGTCCCCCTACCCGGCGACGGTCACTCGAGATGCTCATCTCAGCCTGCCCCTCCCCCTGCCCATTTTGAGTGGGGTGCGGGCGAGATGGTGGGGGTGGGAGAGGACAGAGGGTAAAGAATGACCCCCCCCCAACACACATTGAAACAAGAGAATTCAAAATTAGAGCGCAGGACGCGAACGCCCGCCCCTCCCCCGCCTCGCTGGGAAGCCCCACGGGCCCAGGTCTGGTTCCTGGAGCGCCAGCGCCCCCTTTCCCTCGCCAGCGGTAGCGTCTCAGCCCAACACTGGCTTGGCGTCCTGGGGCCCTTAAGGTTGTGACCCAATTCTCAACTCCCGGGACTTTTGTAGGGTCGGATCCATTCAGCTGGGGTAGAGCTCAGGGACAGCCAACGTAACCCCCGCTCCTAGGATGCGGGGATACCCGGCGTAGAATCTCCAACCCTGAAGACTGGGCCTTTACGTGAGACAGAAGCCAGAACGCCCCCCCTCCAAGATGACCCCCGAAAACAGAAGGTACGAGGTAACCAGCTCCTAAAGAGGAAAGGGCATTCTGCGAGAGAATGTTCCAAACGTACGCAGACCCTCAGTCCTACGCGTAACCCCCTGTCAGACTCCAGCCAGCCTTTCAAAAACTCACCAAAGTCCTATTAGAATCAACAGTTAACTAATCCCATTAAAGGATTAGCAACGACGCGGCCACTTTCCCCGAGAGGTCCCCTAGTTCAAAGACGCGAGGCCGCTGGGGAGATGTCTCCCCCAAATTCTGCTTGGCCCAGGAGTTCCTAGAGAAGGGGGCAAGGCTCGGTCCCAGATTTATTTTCTCTACTAGGCATTATCTGCAATTCTACGCGTTGTTTTTCTTCTGTGAAGAAAATACAAAACTACAGCGACGTAGGAAAATAGCCCCCAAACTGGGAGGCAAGCTCATTCTGGAAATGATGGGCTATTTGTAGTTTCACGTAACTAACTTCTTTTCCCGGCAGAGCGACAACCCCCGCCTCCTCCCCCACCCCCACCACGCCAGCCACCCCCACCCCATCTGGTCTCTTTCTCCCCGCCCCCCCAGTTGTTGTTGAAGTTTGGGGGTTGGGACAGGACCCCTTGATTGCATAAGAGCAAAAGGCGAAATCTGGAGGCTTGCGAGATTGAGTGCGCAGTGAGTTCGAGGGTAACTTTTATTTTGAAGAGGCTGAAGGGAGGGGGGGCTTCATTTCCTGACAGCTATTTACTTAGAGCAAATGATTAGTTTTAGAAGGATGGACTATAACATTCAATCAATTACAAAACGCGGGTTTTGAGCCCTTTACAGTTGGAGCTAGTGGGAGAGAAACGGAGACTGGAACTACGGAGAGGATTGGAGGCCTTGGGCGGACGGTTCAACCCCCATGTGTAGGATTTTCCTTGTGGATTGACAGTCGGAGAAGGTAAGGGAGGAAGGAAAAAAATAAATTTTGTTTCGGAGGGAAATCCTTGATCAGATCTTGGAGCTGG
Organism: Dipodomys ordii; assembly: GCF_000151885.1. Taxonomy (NCBI): domain Eukaryota; kingdom Metazoa; phylum Chordata; class Mammalia; order Rodentia; family Heteromyidae; genus Dipodomys; species Dipodomys ordii. The sequence goes on from NW_012267224.1 coordinate 26,408,974, forward strand.
AAGACACGAATGCTCTTCAAACTTTGAGCAATGAGGGGGAGAAACAGGGGAAAAAATGGAGCTGATTTCTGTTGTGTTCCCAGAAGAGAAATTTTTTTTTCTGGATAAACTTTATTGAGCAGGGGGAATAACCATAGAGTTAGAAAACCTGGAGATTAACACACACACACACACACACACACACACACACACACACACTCACACACATTCCCCAGATCTATTTTTAAAAGTAGTGTTTTTCTAAGAACCCCATGGCCTCCCCCAGAAATTGTTTAGGCTTACATTTTTGAGGTCTCTTTCGAGGTGGGGGTGGATTCTGGCATGAACACCAAGGGGCCCCGGGGAGTGGAGGCAGAGGTGTTCGCCCTCTTGGCAGTGCGTTCTGGAAGCGACAGGTTTTTAATGACTATTTTCATTCCTTGCCCGGCACCTTGGCGGGACAGCGCTGCAGTCGGTGGGGCTGGTGGGGTGCTGTAGCTCGGCGTTGGTGTCGCGCCGAGTGGGGCGCGGGGAGGGGGTTTGGGAGGCAGGGGAGGTGTGAAGGGCTCAGCTGGAGGAGATCGGACCTTAGGTGCCAGCCGTGTGCACATGGCGCCAGCCAAGCGCGCGTAATTACTGGACGGCACTGCTCCTTGTGCGAGCCCGGGGTGGAGGGGGGGTGGGTGGGCAGGCCAGACTCTGCACGGCCGTGGCTGCTGCCGGGCCGGGTAGTGGGACGCGCGTTGGGGGGGGGGAAGCGGGGAGAATTTGAGGTCCTCCCCGGTGGATAGACAGGGGTCCGGGTAACGGGCGCCCGCCCTGCGGTGCGCTCTGATTGCGCGCCCGTCCGGGAGGCGGCGGCGGCGGCGGCGGGGCGCGGGCGAGCGGTCTCGGGGTAATGACAAACACATTTGGCCCCGGGTGAAGAAGTCGTCGTCGGTGCCTCACATTCCAGCAACTGGGATTTGAGGAATTTGGAGCTGCACGCCGAGGGGCCCTCATTGTGCGCCGTGGTCCCCACCCCCACGCGTCTCCGATCGCCTGCTTCCTCCGTGGAATCTGTCCCCCCCCCTGCGGGGCCCTGGGGCCGGGTGGCGTCTCGATCGCGGCCCCGAGGCGGAAAGAGGCGAGGTGTTTTGGAAAGCATTGCCACCGAGAAGTTCGGGACTGTAGGAAACCGACACGCGGGGGGGGGGGAGGTAAGGCAGAGAGGTGAGCGGCAAACGTCGGTCGCCGTCGGCAGGAGAGCCCAGGGCTCTTTCTTTCTCCCCCCGCTCCCCCGCCCCGGTGCTTCTCTGGCGCTGGGATGCGTGGCAGTGGCGAGGGCGCGCACCCGCGCGTCTGCCTCCTCCGCCTCTTAGAGGATCCCTGGGTTCATCTTCCCAGCTCCGACCGCGGCGGGCTGCTGAGTCGGCTTCCCGGGGGGTCTCTGCCCCCCCCCCCGGCCCTCCACCGTCTACCTCTAACGAAATCGGTTTAGACCTGGGAGGGGGAACTGCCCCCGGAGCGCCCGGGGGAGCGGGCGGGGTCCTCCAGGCTCTTGGAGGCCGCGGGATCCAGGTTCTGTTTGGAAAGGGAGTGCGACCGGATCCCAGGAAACGGTGATCGGAGCCCAAGCGCCCGAGGCCAGGTGTGCGGGAGCTGCCGGGGGCTTGGCGACGCGCCTTGGTCAGAAAGGAAATGCTGTCTGCACGCTGTGAGTCCCTCCCGCAGCCGGTCCGGCCGGTCCCGCCCCGGGATCCCTCTGCCCGGCGGAGACTCGAGGATGTGCGGGGAGTGCCTGGGGGGGAGCCTGTCCCTCAGCTCGTCCCCGAGGACCAGAGTTGGAGAAGCCCGGCTGGGGAGAAAGCCTGGCTGGCTAATCCCCGTCGCGTCTGGGCCACTCCGCGCCTGCTGGCTGCCTGGAAAAGCCCGGGACTGGGCGGTGTGGGAAATGGCTTTTTGGCTCCGTGGCCGAATTGCTCAATGTTTTGGATTGACTTGCTCTGCTCCTCTTAGAACCAAGGAGCTTTTGGGGGAGCCAGAGGCGTCCTCCAGGACCTTACAGTCCGCCGGACTAACATCCCCAAACTCTGGGAGCCTCTAGAGGAGAGAAAGGGTCGCGCCCGGCCTCTGCACCCCATCTGCCGGGGGCTCCCCGCTGGCTGAGATTTTACACAACTCTTCTCTGGGTGGCAGAACGGGGACCCCGGCGTTTCCTCTCCCTCCCCTCCCCCACCTCCTCTCCACACGCCTTTAATTTGGCAGGGGGGGGGGTGTTCACTTCTTCGACGCCCCAACAGTCCAAGGCCTGGCTGATTTCGCTCCGACACTCATCCCGCTTTGCTGTGGAGCGCTGCTATGGATGGTTCTCCTTGGGGGGTTGACTCCAGGACAGCTGGACCCTTGCTAGCCCGGCGGGAGTGAAAGCAAGAGGGGGGTACGCCCAGCGTGATCCCGTCGCGCCCCCTGCCCCCTCCCCCACCTCGATGTCCGGGTCCTTAGATCGGCAGGAACCTAGAGCCTAGCTCGGGCTCCGCCGTCGACGCCGAGGCTGCTTGGCTCTCTGGCTGGGGGCGGGGGGGGGGAGTCACGGGGGCGGGGCCTGGGGCCGGGGCCGTTCCAGCTGCCAAACGCGCCTGGCGCCGAGGCGGGCCGGTTCCTCTGCCTCCTGGGGACCGGCCGTGGGCGGCGCGCGTCCCGGGGACGCGGTGGGCAGCGCCTGCCCGCAGACCTCTGGACAGCGCACGCCCTCTGGCCTCCGGGGAGCTGCGTGCGCCCAGGTCACACGGTGCTGGCGGAAAATCTGGCCCATTCTGGAGAAAGCGTAAACGTTGGCCAGGTGACGGAGAGGTGCGGTTCCCGGTGAGCCTCACGTCCCGTCCCGCGCGCGGATTTACCCGTGTAACGGACTTTGGGGAAGCTCGGCGCGGGGGGAATTTTGGGGGGGAATCGCCCCCCGGCGATTGCTCCAACCCCCCCCCCCATTGCACTGTCGTTAGTCCTCGGTTCGGCTGGTCGCCCGTCTTTACCTGAAGTGGCTCGGTGGCATGCTCTTTGTTTTAAACTGCCGGACGGGGTGGAGATGCTACTCGGAGGGGACGGATCAGAGCAAGCCCGGGACTTGGGGCGCCTCCTTCCTGGCCTCCTGAGGTTCCCTCTCCCGAGCGAACCGGGGGTGTGGAGGGTGGGGGGCTGGCGGGCGCACGGTGCGCGGAGGGCTGGGCGGCCAGGCGGCCGTTGGGTAAAGGTGGGCGCCGCAGCACGCATTCTTGGAAAGGTGAAGGAAGGGCGCGCAGGCTGGGCTCGCCCGGGCGGCCCCGCCAGCCCCGGCCCGGGCCGTTGGTGGTGGGACGCAGTGTGACTCTCGGGCCCACAGGAGGCGCTGGCGGGCGCCTGTAACTCTAACCCCTCCACCCCGCCCAGCCCCTCTCAGGTCTCAGCCGAAAACAATGCAAACGCCCTGAGTCCAGCCCAGGGCGCGCCAGGCCTCCGCAGCTCCGCGGCTCCGGGCTTGGTGGGAAAAGAGGGAGTGTGGGGAGGGGAGGGAGGGGGTTCCCGGAGCTGGCCGGCCGGAATCGCCCCAATCTCAGGGCGATCGATCCGCAGAATTCGTGGAGGAGGTGGAAGGGGAGGCAGCCTACGCGGCGTGCGTGTGTGCGCGTGTGCGCGCGTGTGCGTGTGACCTGAGGTGCTGGGTGCGGACCGTGGTCGGAGCTGCGGGTGTGGGCGATCCGGAGCCAGAGGTGCGGACCGCAGCCAGCCTGGTAAGATGCGTGGGGCTCAGGCGCCCCCTAGCGAGGTCCCCGGAGCGCTCCCCGCGCCCAGCCGGCCCCGGGCGCGCTCGGGCGCAGCTGTGCGGGAGCGCAGCGCCGGTGTCGTGTTGCGGGGCGCAGGGCGGGGTGGTGGTGCTGCCTTAGATGTTCGGCTCATTTGGCTCTCGTTTGCTTTTCTTGGAAGCGTGGAACGGACGCTCTGCAGGCCCTGGGTGGGCCTGGGGGGGAAGGAAAGGGGGAAACATCGGGTGGGCGAGCGGGGAGGGGGAGGTGGGAAACTTGGCTTTGGGTTGGAGACTTGGGGCCTCCGAGGGGAGCGACACGCACAAGTCCCCTGGCCTCGCCCGCGGCCTGTGTGGCTGTTGGTTGCTTTGTTTTTTGTTTGTTTTACGACCCCGCGTGATGGTGTGAGTCGGAACATTTGTTTCCAGTCCGCTGGGCTGCCCCCACCCCCACCCCGGCGGGTGGGTTTAGGAGGGGGTGACCGTGGCGTGCAAACAGATCGGGCATTGCGGTCGAGGAAGGGCGGCGTGACGGGGCCCTGGGGTCGCGTCCCTGCCCGGGAGGGCAGGGACACCAAGCACTAGAGCGTGTGTTCTCCCCAAACCCGAGTGGAGAGTCCTCCTCCATAACCTCGGCCTGGGTGGGCAGCAGTGTTTTCCTGGCTCTCCCGTGGTCCGATTGCCTGGCGCGAGTGATGAGGATGATGAGGAGGAGGGTGATAAAGGTGATCTGATGACCCATCTTGGGCCTCATTCTCCAGGGGCTCAAGAGATTTAGGCATTGTTCAACAACAGTTTTGTTATTTCTCCTCCCATGCTGTAGCTTGCAATTGAGGTCACCACGAAAGCTAAAAAGTACCATGGGAGAAAGGAAGAGGTTGTAAATTAAAAGTTAGGACGTTTTAGGTCAGAATTGGTCGCAGTGGCGCTTGCTTTTCGGGATGCTCCTCTTTCCTTAGGCCGACACTGCCATCTGCTGGCCACGCTGAAGAACTGCCATGTCCCCATGAATGGGCTTCCCGGAGATCGCAAACAAGTAGAGACATCCATCAGGCAGATGGATTTTTTCACCCACGGGCTTTACTCTCCTGCAACAATCATTGGATAGAAAACGTGTATTTTATGGACTTTTCTGTAATTTTATGCCTTTTTTGGAGTGGTGCTGGACATGAAATATAGGTCCTTGCCCATGCTAGGCAAATGCTGTACTACGGAGCTATATCCCTAGCGCCTTGCTTTAATTGTTCATCCTTTTCATTTGTATAATGGACAAAGGGTTTACCTCCCTCCCTCCTCTGCTTATCGGGGCTGATCTGCCAGTAAGATAAGTGGGTATTTAGATGTCTGTTTTTAACTGAGTGGCTATTACATGCTGCTACTCTTAAGGTTGTTCATTTTCAGTTACATCAATTTTGAAACAATCAAAAGGAAGTGTCGTTTTTCTCCTAAGGCTGAATATCTAGTGCAGGGGGGAACGGAAAGGTTTATGGGCGCAGATTGTTCCCATAAAAGTTCTTCAGCCGCCACCCATTCCTGGAATGTGTAATGGGCTCCAGGAGACCAAAACAACAGCGGGGTCTGCTTGGGTGCAGGTCTGGAATCACACTCTGGTCTGGAAAACAGAGCGGTGGCCATTGACACAAACCTGCTTTGGGGTTGCCCAAGGCGGAGTGAAAAAACCAAGATGTGTAATTTTCAGTTAGAATTAACTTTTGGAGAGCTGAAATTAACGCAACCTCGGAAATCTGAGCATTGAGGTCACCCGTGGCTCTCAAGCTGGGAGAGTCTGCTGTGGTCTTTAATTGTGCCAGGGTGGGGTGAAATTCGATAGGCGCTGGTTCTGCAGTGGGAAACATTCATTGGTGTGGAAGCTGGTGTAGGAACCAAGTGGAGCCATTGCATTGCTCACCTCTGTTATGCTTTCGCCTAACATGTCCTCTTTGTTTATAAAGTCACCAGTTCAGTAGCTCTTCACTTGTTTGCAGGCTCCGGAGGAGATGGCATACTTCAAGAGAAAGGGTAGTTGGATATGGTGGTGCTCACCTGTGATCTAGCGCGTAGGTTAAGACAGGAAGATCTCATGTTGGAGGTCAAAAAGAGAGCAAAGGAGAGAGAATAAAAATGAACAGTAGCTGGATCAGATTTGTTTCTGTGTGTGGGACTGTTGGCTACCCCAAGGTGATCGCTGACACGTAAGAATGAGCTCACAGAGCACGTTTTGTGGCTTCTGTGTGGCTTCCAGGGTTTTACTGTGTGTGTGGGGGGTGGGGTGGGTGGGTGCGTGCATGTGTGTACGTGCATGCTCACACACCTGTGTAGTACTAGGGATTAAACTCAGGCCTGGACACTGTCCCTTAACCTTCTTGCTCAAGGCTGGCACTCTACCACTTGAGCCACAGTTCTACTTCCAGCTTTCTGTTGGTCAATTAGAGATAAGAGTCTCAAGGGCTTTTCTGCCTGTGCTGGCTTCTCGATCCTCAGCTCTCAGCCTTCTGAGTAGTTAGGAATACACAGGGGTGAACCACTAGGACCTGGCAAGGGCTTCGCTTTGTTAGAAAAGAGAGGCTGAAGCAGCCGTCTGAAGTCACTATCTTCTAACTCATTTTAGGAATATGCAGAGGAAATCAACATGAAAACTCAAGTATATATGATAAAACCATGCAAGTTCTGCCCTTGCACGGTATGGTAGAGCAGGCAGGCATCAGGTATCATTAGTGTGGTTTATAGAAGAGAAGTGGTAGATGAATGCCAGATCTATGATCCAATATGGTATCTGTGTGTTTTTCCTGAGAGAAGGAATACAAAGGGAAGAGGAGGGGGAGAGGTCATGCCCCCTGCCGAAGCTGTTTTCCTGACACTCAGTTTCTCTAACCTCTGGCAATACTTCTTGAGATGTTAAGAGAGGATGGAGTTGGAAACCCCGTGTAAATTTGGCATGAGAGGAAATAATATTTCCAAAGAAGATGTATGTGGAGTGCACTGTTCCTCTCTCTGCGGTGCTTTGCCCTCGCTGACTGCAGTACCTGTGTCGCTAGTAGCTCTCTGTACATTTGATTTGTGGCTCTGGGATGGGGGTAACTGACTGAGGATGAGCTGCCACTCCCAAGGTAGAAAGGCCCTGAGAATAGCAAGACTCCCTCCCAGAGCTCCTCACTCCAAGCCTTCAGGCTTCTAGCCATCCTGGTACTGCAAGCACCTCCTCGTGGGCAGACTGCAATTCTTCCTGAGGAAATGCACATGAGTAATGACATGAAACTTCACAAATAACCTGGGTTTCTAGCCAAGGAGCTGCTCTTATCAGAGACAGGAGTTTGAAATCTTTAGCAAACACATGTTGATGCTCAGGATTCATACGACTATTACTTGCTTGGGGGCCCTGTTTCCACTGCCCACTTTGGATGTCAGTAAATAATCCCTTTGGCTTCTGGTCCACTCTATCTGGACACACAGAAGGAAATGTGACAGGGGCCTGGCCGGGATCGCATGGTCTGCAGAGCCTGTTCGGTAAACGCACTGAGCTCAGCAGTACTTGAGAGATGCATCATTGGCTAGCCTCGAGGCAGAAATCCGGATATAAATGTGATAACACTCGAGAGAGATGTCAGGCTGGTGCTGCAAGCGTCTTTGAAGTTGGCTAAGTGGATTATCAGCTGCTGTGTTTGTGAATAAACTCACCATCTCTACTGCTAATTGAGGTATACCAGGCCACCAGCATGCCTCCACGACCATAGCAATATGGAAATCCCATGTCCTGACACCTGCCAGGATCCTCAGAAGCCCTACCCCAGTCAGCACTGTGCAAAGAACCTGGGTTCACAACTCTGCCATTGCTTTCCTTGCTCTGGGGTGAGCTGAGAAGGCATGGAGCTCCGGCTGGCGTCAGGAAACAGTGGGGCGCAGACGGCAGGACAGGGCTGTAGCAATGACCTTTCCTTAAGCGAGACCCTATAGTGGAGTGGAAACAATATGGCTTTCTCTGCTCCCAGATTTGTGTTGGAATCCTCCCTCTGCCTGAGTTATTTGCTAAACTTCTCTGGGCCTCAATTGCTACTCACAGTCAATTATGTCTCTCTCTTTCTTTCTGTCCTCTCTCTGTCTCTACCTCTCTCCGATGATCCCCTCCTCCTTCTCAGCATTGCATCTCCAAATAAACTCAGTTCCTTCCGGACTTTTCTGAAGTCAAGATCTGACTTCTGCATCTAAGCCTATGTAAAGCATGGTCAGGTACCATCAAGCCTGCTCTGAGTTATTATCTGCTGAGGTCTCTTCATCAAAAAGAAATAAAGGAACACGAAACAACGTGGGCTAAACAAGGCGGGTGTCGAGCCCTTCTTCCCTTATTTAAAGGCTAGTTACTCGAGTCATGCGCACATACCTTACTTCTAAAGTCAGTGAGGGCTGGGCTGGGTGTCATCAGCTCACTCCATTACACGAACTGACTTGCAGTGGGACCTGGGTTCTAGGATGTATGGGTTATCTTTGATTTTGTGCTAGTATTGGGGCTTGAACTCAGGGCTTTTCACTCTTGCTTAGATTTTGGGGGCCTCAAGGTTGGTGTGATGCCTCTACTTCTGACTTTCTTTTTTTTTGCTGGTTAATTGGCGATAGGAATCTCATGGGCTTTTCTGCCCAGGCTGGCTTTGAACTTCAAGCTTGAGATCTCAGACTCCTGAGTAGCTAGCACTTGCAGGTGTGAGCCCCTAGAACCCGGCTTGGATTATCTTCAAGCTTTTGTTTCTGCTCAGGTCCCAACTGTGGAGGAGGTGACTCCTGATGAGTTGAAACATGGAGCAAAAACTGCTGCATCTAAAAGCAGAAAATCCATCATGTTGTTTGCATTCTTAATTTAAATGATCTAAAGGAAGAGTTTTCCTGTATCTAGGAGACCCTATGTCAAAAATAACTAATGGCAAGATGACATGCCTTTAATCCTTGTTGGGTAAGAAGCAGAGGACTGGATTCAGGCAAAAATATGAGACCCTATGTCAAAAATAACTAAGCAAAATAGGATAGGAGGCAGGGCTCAAGTGGCAGAGCTACTTGAGTGAGTGGGAGGTCCTCAATCCAAACCCAATACCACCACCACTAAAAAAGTGTTTAAACTTTAGATCCATTCTGTCTCAAGGCTTCAACTGGGCTATTTGATTCTTTCTGCTTAACATATTAATTGAAGGTCCAATTTTAGACCAAAATGAGGCCAGTAATATTTTCTATTGTGCAAGGTCTGAAAAGAACCAACATGAAGGTTCTTTTTTTTTTTTTTGTCGGTTGTGGGGCTTGAACTCTGGACCTGGGTGCTGTCTCTGAGTTCTTCAGCTCAAGGCAAGTGCTTTACCACTTGAGCCACAGCACCACTTCCGGTTTGTTGGAGATAAGAATTTCACAGACTTTTCCTGCCAGGGCTGGCTGTGAACCGTGATCCTCAGATCTCAGCCTCCTGAGTAGCTAGGATTATGGGTGTGAGCCACCAGTGCCCGGCATGAAGGTTCTTTTCTATTGGCTAATTCTGTTTCTGTTTGACATTTGCAGTTTTCCACAGCTATGGGGACTTCCCATCAGGCCTTCCTGGTCTTCGGCTGTCTCCTCACAGGTAGGCATCTTGTCCTCTAGGTCTTGGTCCTTGGGATCCTTGCTTCTAAGTTCTGTGACCTGTGGGTCTGTTACCTGTACCGTGAGCACACAGGCCAACCCCTGGGGAAGAGAGATAGAAAGTTCTCTGAAACCACTGCAAACTTTCATTTCCCTTTCTATATTGCACTAATTCCATTTCAAAAGAGTGCCCTCTAGTGTCGGTTTGAGGCTATGCATAGTCCTGCCATCGAAACTGTACAAGCCTAAACTTCATAACTACCCTTTTCCCTGCCCGTGGCCTGGCCTTCCTGAAGAGGCAGATCAGATCAATTCAAGCATGATCAAAAGAAAAAAGGACAGAACATTCCTGGGTTGAGACGTGGCTGAAGTGGCAGAGTATCTGCCTAGCAGGTGCCAGGCCCTGAATTCAAATTCTTGTATGGCCAAAAAAGAAAGAACAGAGCTCTCTTGTCCTCTCCAGCCTGCTTGCCCCAATGAAGGGTGCTTTCTTAAATAAATTGGTACTGGTACTTGTCATTGACAGAAGAGTGTTTGGCTCATGGGAAATCTTACATCTTTCTCTGCCATGCCTATTTGTTAAAACATTTTTCAGATTTTCTAAATTTTCATCCAGGTCTTAACTATGACTACCAATGTTTCCCCTAAACTTGGCTGGGGTCCCCATATTAGGCTCTTAGAGAGAGTGGGGGCCATTAACTAATAATGAATTAAGTCATGCTACTATCTCCTGTTTATTTCCTAGATGAGAAGCCAGACTGAACTTTGAGATTTAGGATGAACTTACAGCTCAGGTTTTACTTCCTGTTTGAGAATTAAAATCTATACCTTCCTACTTTGGTCTCCGAAAGTCATTAGAGATAGCTTGTCGTGGGCCTATAAGAAACAGATTTGCACTTTTTTTTTTTTTTTGCGAGTCATGGGGCCTGAACTCTGGGCCTGGGTACTCTCCCTCAGCTCTTCAGCTCAAGGCTAGCGCTCTACCACTTGAGCCACAGCACCACTTCCGGCTTTTTCTGCTTATGTGGTGCTGAGGAATCGAACCCAGGGCTTCATGCATGCAAGGCAAGCACTCTACCACTGAGCCACCTTCCCAGCCCCTGCACTTCTATGTTTGAACACGAATCTGCTTTGTGCCTTCTTCCTCAGCCCCTCTGACTTTATTCTCAGCCCAGACCCCTTGTTGTAAACCTGTAGGGCATGTGCCCAATAAAGAATCCATATGTACTCCAGCCCAGGCCATCTCGAGATATTTTATAGGCACACATAATTGTCTGAAATATGGAATTGGAATCAGACATCCTCTATCCATTTAAGTGTTGGAGGGGTGAATCTCGGGGGGCGGTTGGTGGGGTATCCAGGCCTTTGGAACACTCGCTGTCCTCAGCAGATGCAGCGGCTGTTAGAATGGAGACCCATTCATGGCAAAAACGGTCGTTGTTCATATAAGGGGCTACTGTGGCTTCTCTCCGGGCTCCACTGAGCCCTCCCTTTCCGATCACATCCTATTCAGAGCCTGCTTTTCTTTTGCAGGGCCGAGCCTCATCTTCTGCCAGGTTTCATTACCCTCCATCCTTCCAAACGAAAATGAAAAGGTTGTACAGCTGAATTCGTCTTTCACTCTGAGATGCTTTGGGGAGAGTGAAGTGAGCTGGCAGTACCCCATGTTTGAAGAAGAGAACCCCAGCGTGGAGATCCGAAACGAGGAGAACAATAGTGGCCTTTTTGTGACAGTGCTGGAAGTGGTTGGGGCTTCAGCGGCCCACACGGGATTGTACACTTGCTATTATAACCACACTCAGACAGAGGAAAGTGAGATCGAGGGCAGGGACATCTACATCTTTGTGCCGGGTGAGTGGGATGGGCTTCCTGGACACCAAACTTCATCTCTTTCTCTCTGTCTCTCTGTCTCTCTCTGTCTCTCTCTCTCTCTTTCTCTCTCTCTCTCTTCCTTAAGATCTAAAATTGTAAACCTAATAAATATTTGTGGAGGGGAAATTTGAAAATATTGACCACAGACATTTATTGTTATTTGAGATAAGGTCTCCCTATGAATTCCAGGCTGGCCTTGAACTCGCCATCTTCCTGCCTTAACCTCTTAAGAGTCAGGCTTGCAAGTGCACTCCACCATGCCTGGAAGATACAGAATAAAATCAAGATTGTTGGCAATGTTATTATTTTTATTTTTTGGTTGGTCGTGGAGCCTGAATTCTGGGCCTGGGCACTGTCCCTCAGCTCTTCAGCTCAAGGCTAGCGCTCTACCACTTGAGCCACAGCGCCACTTCTGGATTTTTCTGCTTATGTGGTGGCTGAGGAATGGAACCCAGGGTCTCATGCTTGCAAGGCAAGTGCCCTGCCACTGAACCACCTTCCCAGTCCTGGCAATGTTATTATTAAGAAATAGACATGTTTAACATTTCAGAGTTAGACTGAGTTTTGAAAATCATCTTTTTTATAGCGTGTTTTAATTGGTGTGCAAAAATGTGAAATATACTCATCCAGGTCAGTCAGGTTCAATAATTTTTATATTAAGTCAGATACTTTACTCAGCGATGGATACAGAAGAATGAATAGGTAGGCTTTGTCTGGGATTACTTTATAGTTCAAGCATAGTAGATCCTAAATAGCCACCTAAATGTTCAGATTTAATGTATTCTTTTTTTTTTTTTTGTCGGTCGTGGGGCTTGAACTCTGGGCCTGGGCACTGTCCTTCAGCTCTTCAGCTCAAGGCTAGCGCTCTACCACTTGAGCCACAGCGCCACTTCCGGTTTTCGGGTGGTTTATTGGAGATAGGAGTCTCACAGTCTTTACTGCCCGGGCTAGCTTTGAACCGTGATCCTCAGATCTCAGCCTCCTGAGTAGCTAGGATTACAGGCGTGAGCCACCAGCGCCCGGCTTTAAATGTTCAGATACAAACCTGCATGTGTGTGTGTGTGTGTGTGTGTGTGTATGCGTGTGTGAACACATCACCATACTGTAGCTTGAGCTCAGGGCCAAACTCTTGCTTGCCTTTTTGTGCTCAAGGCTGATATTCTAGCACCTGAGCCACATCTCCATTTTAGGATTTTCTTTTCCTTCAGGCTTTTTGCTGGTTATTTGGAGATAAGAGTGTCTCAGATTTGTCTGTTAGACTTGCTCTGAGCTTTGGTCCTTAGATCTCAGCCTCTTGGGTAGCTAGGATTACCAGCTTGCATTTACTGTTGGTGAATTGGAATGGGTTTCTTTTTGTCTTCTTAATTAAAATTTAAAGAGAAAACTCCATGGGAACAATATTGTCTTGTGTTCTCTGAGTGGTGGATGCAAGATTCCATGAGGTACACAAGGGTTTATTAGGGGAAAGGCCTCTAGAGTAAGGAGAGAGGAATCCTATGGAGATGGAAGAGCCACATGACTCCATAGTAACTTGTTGAAGGCATAGATGCCCTTAGACTGCTGTTCTACCCAAGGAAGCTGTTGGATCCCAAGCCTATGGACCCCAGTTCTATTTAGCTATTGGTAGGAAGCATAGCTGGGGAAAATGACCTTAAGCTGAGATGGTTTTCAAGGTCAGACCTCAGTCAGTTAAATCCTTTGTGGTTTATAGGATACATAGGATTAACAGCTACACTAATTTTAGACTTAGCCATGATCATGGGAGAATCTGGTCTACCTCCTACCTTGCCTTCACTGTGGACTGTCCTGTAGTTCTGTAGTTGGTTTCTATCTGGATGTATTGTCTCTGTCTAGGACATTGTTCATAGGACCCTGACTTACTTAACCACTGTATGGATAGTGCACAATTATTATTTTAATGGAATGCCTGGGATGATATGTTAGGAACATCGGGCTCTATATTTGAACCTGAATTAACTGTCAGGTTTGTTGAAATCTTTACTAACATGGTTTACGAATTGGAAAGTGGACCCAAATTTGAGTGATGGCAATTAACCAAACAAACTGTTCACAATGCTTTTTGTCTTTGGGTATCATGGTTATTTTGGCTTAGGGTAAGGTAGGGAGAGCTTACCAAACAACACCTGTGCCTTTCTTTCTCAGCTTTGACTCAGCTCCTCCTCGGGAGCTCCGTCACTATGGGCCTCCCTGGCCACACGTGTTTGTGTGAAAGCCCTCTCTCAGAAGGGGAAGCGATTTAGAATTTCATCTTAACTTCACCCATAATGCTACACTTAGCTCCCTTCAGTGAAATTCTAATTCTGGACAGCTGTTTTCCTTCCTGTACAAAGGATGGTGGCGATGTGGGCTTCTTATGGGTGAGTCCTCAAGTTCTGAGTCATCTAAACTAGTCTGAAATGGTTTCCCACTTGACCTGCAACATAAACATCACACAAGTGGCTCCTGAATTGTTCCACAGGGACCTTTTTGTCAACAGCCATGAAACCCAGGGCACTTTTTGGAGTTTGTGCTTGAAACAAAGTACTACTTACCCCAATGGATTAGGTAGTGAGCTCTTTGGAGAGGCAAAAGTCAGATTGTGGAATTAAAGCACGCTTGGGGGAGGGGGGTCAAATTCAGGGTATTACACAAACTTAAGCATGGTCCCTGCCACTGCACTTTGCTCCCAGCTTTAGGTTATTACTTGGGAGCCCATTTCCAGTAGATTCCTGGCCTACTTTTTAATAAGGCTGGCTATATGCATTAGGGTTTTCTAAAAGCATTTCATAATGTAAGAATTATGACCTTGTCCTTTGGAACAGAGTTGAACTCTATTCAATTTTCCATTTTCCTTCTTAATTGCATACATTTTGACTTGGATTCCTGGCTAATAATTCTCTATTTCTCAGAATTTTTTTTTCATTAGGTATAGGCAGTAGAATATTATTGAGACTTGAAAGGCTCCTGCTAGCGATTACAAGTTTTCCTGCTAGCTGGATGTTGGTAGGGATAGCTCTTCAGGATCTGTATATAAATGTAAAATTCAGCCCAGCAGTGCTGGCTGGGCGGTGGCTCCTTGGTTGAGAACCTAGCAAATGGAATTAGCTGCAATCTCCAGCAAAGCAAACAATGAACAATAATAATGTCAATGGGATCATCCTTTTGCATGTGTATGTGAAGGTGAAATGAATGTCTAATAGAAAGTTTCCTCTCCTTTTTTTTTTTTTAAACCCAAACCACAGACCCAGATGTAGCTTTTGTGCCTCTGGGCATGATGGATTCTTTAGTCATTGTGGAAGAGGATGATTCTGCGATCATACCTTGTCGTACTACCGACCCAGAGACTCCAGTGATCTTGCGCAACAGTGACGGGCTGGTGCCTGCCTCCTATGATAGCAGACAGGGCTTCAACGGGACTTTCAGCATGGGGCCCTACATCTGTGAGGCCACTGTCCAGGGGAGGACGTTCCAGAGCACTCAGTTCAACGTCTATGCTTTGAAAGGTATGGGCCCCTTCTCTCTCCTTCTTTAAATAAGAGTAACATAGAAACGAGGAATTCTTTTCATTTGAATCACCGTCACTGGAAAGTGGAGGTGTGGAGTAGTATACAGACCAGCTGACCTCTGTGGCTCTAATAATTCTAGGATTAAAGCTTGCTAAAGGCTAAAGCTTGCTTATCCATGTGAGCAAGTTGGTGGGTTGACTTCAAAATACTGTAAGGAATTCTTTGATTGCATAATAAGCCTCTTACTATTGGGTTCATATTTTTGATTACAGAAACCCTGGAAACAAACACACAACCCAGGAGGTCAGATGCCTAGATTATGATCATTAATTATTTTTTAGTAATTTTAAGAATTAAGTGATTTCAATATGTCATTACTAACTTTGGGCTGTATCTCTTTGATCCACGTGCTTTAATCTGGATGGGAAAGTATGACAGGTGTGGGGGTGGGGCTGGCAGATACCTACAGAGCACTTGCTGTGCATGGAGGAATAACAGCAATAGGAGTAGATCATTTAGCTCTTATTTTTGGTTAGTCATGGGCTTGGGTTCTGGCCCTCAACTCTTTTTGCTCAGAGCTAGTGCTCTACAGCTTTGAGCCACAGCACCACTTCTGGTTTTCTGGTGGTTAATTGAAGATAAGTCGCCTGGATTTTTCCTGTCCAGGCTGGCTTTGAACCATGATCCTCAGATCTCAGCCTCTTGAGTAGCTAGGATTATAGGCATCAACCACCAGTACCCAACTCATTCAGCTCTTAATTAGGGTTTTACTTTATGCCAGACATTGTGTGAGGTACTGAGAAAGTGCTAAGAGTAACTGAAGCAGAGTGGAGGAGAAAAGAAGGTCTGGGCTAGGAGTAAAGGGCCTAAAGTGGTGTTGGCCAGGAGTAGGGGGTGGATAAATCATTATTAAGTATACCATTCCATGAGGAATTCAAATGTGTGGGATTCTGCTATGTTGGAATTCATTTTTATTAGTGTTACCATGTGGTATTCCTGTATGATAGCTCCATGCCAAGTTATGTAGACCAACTCAAAAATCAAGGCTTGATCAGAATGGTTTGCAAAATATTTTTTTTCAGAATTTTCTTAAAAAAATACACCCAAACCTTATATGATCCTAACGATATTATTGAGGTATTGAGGTCCTTGTATTTTTTTGTTTGTTTTCTAGCCACATCAGAACTGGATCTAGAAATGGAAGCTCTTAAGACTGTGTATAAGTCAGGGGAGACAGTTGTGGTCACCTGTGCTGTCTTTAACAACGAAGTGGTTGACCTTCAATGGGCGTACCCAGGAGAAGTGGTAGGTACCTTCAGGACTCCAGGGGGCATGGAGCAGGTGTAGCAGGGCTAAGATGACCTTTTGTGTTCAAGGTACCTGTCACTGAGGGGCATGAGCCAGAGCCTCTGCAGACCTCAGCTTCTATCTGTACAAAGAGCACACAGACTTTATGGCCTCCTATAGGGCCTGTTCAGGCTCCTTGATCAGTGGGACAGTCTGAGATGACTGCAGTGGACTAGGCCTTCAGAAAGACATACAGATCCTTCACTGAGCCTGCTTTTTCACAAGTCAGAAAGGAACAGGAAGGTTTTATGGCTCCAAAACAGCAAGCAAAATGTTAGAAGAGCAAGAAACGATGGAGATGAAACATTTGCCAAGTGCTGAGGCAATCCTTCATTCTCATTTCTGGCTTCCATGCCTTGGGGTTCTGAGGCATAGCATAGTGTTGGTTTCCCATCCTCCTTTCTTCTTTCTTGGTACCCAGAATTCTCTGTCCCTCCTGTTTTGCCTCCTGTGGACCTGGCTCACCTTCAGTGAGCCAGTATCTCTGTTATCATTCAGCAAAGAGGCAGTGTGGATATGCATCCATGAGAGATAGAAAAACGTTTTCCAGCCCCAAACCCATGCTGTTTGGCCCACAAATATATCATCTTGGTACTATTTTATGACATTTTTTTTCCATAACAGCAATGCAAATTTATCATAGAAGCTTCCTAAAATCTAGGGAAACAGAGAGAGAGAGCTGTTTTCCAAAGCATCAATGGTTCTGATTTAAGGAAGATAAATGCTTAAAAAATACATACATAAGTGTTTAATAATAGATACTATTCTTTTAAATAAGTTTTTTATTGTGAAAATACTGTACAGAGGGGTTACAGTTTACATGAGCAAGGTAATGAGTACATTTCTTATCAAGCATTGTTGCCTCCTCCTTTGTTTTTCCCCTACCATCCCTTCCCTTCCACTTGTTGTGATATTATTCTTTAAGGAGTACATTGTTAGGCCTCTTTTTCTTCAGCAATGTAATAGAGGCACCTCACTGATGTCATTCAAAATTTGCTTTCCTTTATTTATTTTCTGATTTAAAATGTTGTCTTTTCAGTGCTGGGGATTGGACCCATGACCTTACATATGTTATGCATGTGCTTTACCACTAAGCTATATTCTCAGTCCATTGTCCTTTTAAAAATTTGACTTTCTAATGATCTGGGTTTTTTTTAAACCCTTTTAGTACTTTAGAGCAGCTGTAGGTTTACAGGAAAATGGAGAGTTTCTGTGATTTTTCCCAACTAACTCCTGCCCCTATATACATGCAGCCTCCCCCATTTCTGAGTGTATCTCTTGGATCTGATCAGATTGCCTGATCACGTTGACAGATCTTTACTCTCCAGAGACAGTTTCCATTAGGAACCACTTTTTAAAAGACAGTTGTCTTCTCCTCTATGTAGAAAGGCAAAGGCATCACGATGCTGGAGGAAATCAAAGTCCCGGCCATCAAATTGGTGTACACTTTGACAGTTCCCGACGCCACGGTGAAAGACAGTGGAGATTACGAATGTACTGCCCGCCAGGCTACGAAGGAGGTCAAAGAAATGAAGAAAGTCACCATTTCTGTCCATGGTACATTCTGCTTTCTAAAATGTCAG
The DNA here is from genome assembly GCF_000151885.1 of Dipodomys ordii. Classification (NCBI taxonomy): domain Eukaryota; kingdom Metazoa; phylum Chordata; class Mammalia; order Rodentia; family Heteromyidae; genus Dipodomys; species Dipodomys ordii. The sequence goes on from NW_012267224.1 coordinate 26,426,607, forward strand.
TCATCCATGCTGCTCGGGATCCGAATGCAGTGATGATTGTGTATAACAGAAACTTCCGTTCTATGCACAGAGAAAGGGTTTGTTGAGATCAAACCCACCTTTGGCCAGTTGGAAGCTGTCAACCTGCATGAAGTCAAACATTTCGTGGTGGAGGTGCAGGCCTACCCCCCTCCCAGGATATCCTGGCTGAAAGACAATTCAACTCTGATTGAAAATCTCACTGAGATCACCACTGATGTGGAAAAGATCCAGGAAATAAGGTAAAGAATGCCTTTCCCAAGACTGCCTTCTTTATGTGTGTCTTCCCAGACAGACTGATGATGGTTATATGCAAAAAGTCTACCTAGAAAACAGCAATCTGAGTTAAAACCATCTTCTGTAATAACATTGCCATGAACTAATAACATGTTGGTAAGTATTTAAGGATTAAATGAGAAGAAAGAGTGGTAGACTACTTTCACCTCTTAGTGAGGTGAGTGGGGAAGTTTTGGGTAAGTAAATCCTTGGCCTCTATTTCTTCATTTATAAACTAGGGTGAGGAATACTTTATGTTCTTCAAGGCAAGATACTGGATCACATGAAACCTTGAGGTCACTTGTAGTAATTTGTCTTTCCTTTTCCTCCCTCCCTCCCTCCCTCCCTCCCT
>NW_012267224.1:26427302-26432419 GCF_000151885.1 Dipodomys ordii
TCCCTCCCTCTCTTCCTCCCTCCTCTCCCTCCCTCCTCTCCTCTCCTCTCCTCTCCTCTCCTCTCCCCTTCCTTCCTTCCTTCCTTTCTTCTTTCCTTCCCCTCCCTCCTTCCCCTTCCCTTTCCCCTTCTCTTTCCCCTTCCCCTTCTCTTTCCCTTTTCTCTCCCCTCCTTTCCCCTCTCCTCTTCTTTCCTTTCTTATGCTGGTACTGAGGCTTGAACTCAGGGCCTGGCACTATCTTTGTTGCTCAAGTCTTGTGCTCTGCCACTTGTGCCATTTTTGCTTAGGGCTTTTTAGTGGTTAATTGGTGATAAGAATTGGTGATAAGCATGGACTTTCATGCTTGTACTGGCTTTGAATCATGTTCCTTAGATCTTGTTCTTTTGAGTAACTAGGATTACAGCTTGCTGTTCCTCCCTCCCCCGCCTCTCTCTCATGGTGCTAGAGATGAAAACCCCCAGGGTATCTTACATGATAGCACTTTAGGACTGAGCGACACCATCAACCCCTGGTGTAGTTTTATGGTATGATTAAATCCAGAAATTAGAAGATAGAGGACCCAGTTAATTAACTCATATGTCCTTTTCAGAAATCTTCCCAGGAAAAATAAAGTTAGTCCTGTATTTGAAGCCTGCAGGAAAGGGGACATCAGAACTTTCCCCATCAGTTCACTTAACTCTAGGATTTACTTTCTTTTTGCTGAACTATATTTTCCACATCTAATAATTGAGAAGAATTTTGTGTGATTATGGTGATAAGACATAGTGTCTAAGACATAGAATTTTATATCCTCTATAGAGCAATAGTAGAAAATGAAAAGGATGCTGGGCACTGGTGGTTCATGCTTGTAATCCTCGCTACTCAGGAGGCTGAGATCTGAGGATCACGGTTCAAAGCCAGCCCAGGCAGGAAAGACCATGAGACTCTTATCTTCAATTAACCACCAGAAAACGAAGTGGTGCAGTGGCTCAAAGTGGTAGAGTGCTAGTCTTGAGGTGAAGAGCTCAGGGACAGAGCCCAGGACCAGAGATCAAGCCCCATGACCAACACCAACAAAAAAGGAATACTGAATCTAAAAGGTCTTTCTTTTCCTTCCTTCCTTCCTTCCTTCCTTCCTTCCTTCCTTCCTTCCTTCCTTCCTTCCTTCCTTCCCTCCCTCCCTCCCTCCCTTCCTCCTCCTTCTCCTCTTCCTCCTCCTCCTCCTCCTCCTCCTTTCTCTTTTGTGGTGCTGGGGATGGGACCCAAGGAAGGCCCCTCCCCAGCATGGTAGCAATTTTTCTACCATTGTGCCACACCCCAGCCCTAGGAGGCCTTCTGGTGACATGAAATGAAGATACACATGAGGTGGGCAGCTTTCCACTAGGAACTGTGAAGCCCAAGAGGAACAGGATAATCCTGGCACAGCTGCCTGTTCATATGGTCTAAACAAGTTCTGCAGGCTGCAGTCAGTAGCAGTGACAAATCAAGCTCTCTAACTGAGTGGGTTTGGAAAGCTGACTTTTCCAGTGATTCCAGAGTCCTTTAAAGTCTTTTGTATGATTAAAAAAATTCTTCACCACATATTTTTTGTATCCCTATTGTGGGACAGATATAGTGAAGGGGATATTTGAAGTTAAAACCAGTGGTCCCACAGGCTGAATATACATAGATAATATGTATCACAGGATCATTTGGTCACCAGCTGCCAAGTGTGCCTGAGAGAGCTCTTAGGAATTCTAGTCCCAAAGAAAATCTAATATGGTGCAACCAACAGGAAAAGTCAGCCCAGTCTCTTTTTATACAGGTCCTTGGACCCAGTATTTGCAGAATGGTTTTTGAGCCTATAGAATACTTCCCTACATGCAAACTCACTTAAGGAATCCTCAGAATTATTGTGTTTGTACACAGTAAACACACAAAAGGAAACAGGCCAGGGACAATTCAATAATTCCTAACATCTTCCCAATGACCAAGGCTCTTCTTCACAATTCCATTTGCATTTGTTGTCAATTGTGGTGTTTTACAAAGGACAATCAAATGGGAACATATTATCACACACAGCAAGCCAAATAACCATGTATACTATATGTAGGAAAATTTTCAGGAAAACCTATTAATAAAAGTATGAAGAAGTGTCTTTTTTGTAATTTACCTTTCTGAGTTGGTGGTGGAATCCCATGCTTTACAAATAAAATCAAGCAAGAGGGGCTGGGAATGTGGCTTAGTGGTAGAGTTCTTGCTTAGCTAGCTTGTATGAAGCCCTGGGTTTGATTCCTCAGTATCACATAAACAGAAAAAGCTGGAAGTGGCACTGTAGCTCAAGTGGTAGAGTGCCAGCCTTGAGCAAAAGAAGCTCATGGACAGTGCTCAGGCCCTGGGACTGGAAAAAAAAAAAGAATATCAAGCAAGAAGAAGAAGTGAGGAAGAAACTTCCTTCTATTCCTGACCCCAACTGTCCAGTTATCTGCTCCTCTCCACAGAAAAACACTTCTGTTAAGTATCACTAGGTTCTTATGAAAGCTTCCAGTGTTTCTTTAAGCAAATGCAAAAAAAAAAATAAAAGCAGGACTGTTATATCCTTCACTCCTGTTCTGATCAACATAGAGTACCCTCATTCTCTTCAACAGTGTTTGGCAGAATCATCTAAATGACAGTTATGGAAAAGAGGTATTTTGTTTAAAAGTTAAAAAGTCATGGATTTTCTTTAAAAAAGAAAAGCTGTGGGCAGTGTCTATTCCTATTCCTAAGTGAAGTCTTGCCACTGATAACTCTTGCAGATGGTCTTTGCTTATCTCAAAACACCTGGTTTTCTTTGGTGTCTGCATTCAGACCTTCAATACATGGGAACTATATTGAGAAGTGCAGAAAAAGAGATTGATATAAGAAAAAAATTACGAAAAATGGAATTCAAGTTGAAGATGATAATTGAGTTTATTTAGTTATTGCTTACTCGAAGTTCTCTTCTTTGAAGGTATCGGAGCAAATTAAAACTCATCCGTGCTAAAGAAGAAGACAGTGGCCACTATACAGTCATAGTTCAAAATGAGGATGATGTGAAGAGTTACACTTTTGAACTATTAACTCAAGGTATGTAAAAGTGTACAAAGGCAAGGCCAGCTTTCAGAATGGCTGTCTCCTAGACAGCTTGGCATTCCTTTCCCAGGCTGTGGAGGAAAACAACACTTTACAGTTGGGAGTGGAGATGATACATGTCAGGGACAGCTTTGTTGTACCTACAGATGCAGGGAGAAGTTGAACATTCCCAATCCCAAAATCTAGAATGCTGCAAAGTCTGAAACTTTTTGAGCACAGATGTGATGCCACACAACCCGATACCTGACATCTAGGGGTGGGTCACTGTGAAAATGCAGGGACACACAACTACTGAACAGATTCATTTCCAGGATATGTATAGATGTATTCAGAGGAGAACAATGGAAGGGATGACAGTGATCAAACCGACCATGCCCACACCAATTTTAAAAATTGCTAGACTCTGGTGGCTTATGCCTATAATCCTAGCTACACAGGTAGCTGAGATCTAAGGATTGTGGTACAAAGCCAGCCTGGGTAGAAAAGTCTGTGAGAATCTTCCTTCTAGTTAACCCCTTCCCCCGCTAAAAGGTGTATCTATATAAATGAATTTAATATTGAGACTGGTTCTCATCTCTACAAAGTATCTTATTGTGTTTATGAAGTTTTCTAAACTCTGAGATTATCTGAAATCCAAAGCATTTCTGAATTTTTTTTTTGCAGTGCTGAGGATTGAACCCAGAGCTTTGCACATGTTAGACAAGTGCTTCTACTACTGAGCTCCAACCCCAGTCCCAAACACTTCTAATCCCTAGTATTTTGGATGATGGATGCTTATTCCACAATCCCCAAGGGTCGGTTACTCTGAATGCTATGAGTGGGAATAGCTTTCTTAGGTCCTGTTTGTGCCTCTAGTACTGAGAAGGACAAAGTGATCCTTTTTTGGTCCAGATGACCTTTGATGACCTTCAGCCATCTTGGATGATTTTGCTTAGCTTCCCATGCCGATGTTGCAGAGTGGTCCCTGCCTGAACAGAGTTCCTGGGTCTGCTTACATTCAAGTTCAGCATCTATTCATGCAATTCCTCTGTGGGGCAGGTGCTGTTGTAGGTGGGCGCTTGATCCTTAAGTCTGTGATAGAAGTATTAACCTATCTCTCTAACTTATTTGACCACAGATTATTTTTAAAAAAAGAATCTTTAAAGCCTAATAATGTCCCACAGATGCTGCTTTAGATCATACTTTAGTTGAATCCATTAGTCAAATCCTAAACTCTAATTCAATTTAAAGACTCTCTTTGTCTGTCAAGCCAAATGACCATAGGCAATTTTCACTTTCCTCATTCTGGTTTTAAAATATCCCAGAAAATCCTCCTAACCAAGCAAGTCTGTTAAAGCAGGACTAGTACTCAGACAACTGGGTCCAGATTGTGGTATGAATGCCACATCTTCTGAACTTACATGTCACATAAGTCTCCATAAGTTCTGGGATACCAACTGCCAATTCTGACCTCTTTCTACCTCTTGTAGTGCCTTCCTCCATTCTGGAGTTGGTGGATGATCACCATGCCTCTGGGGGTGGACAGACTGTGAGGTGCATGGCCAGAGGTGTGCCTCTTCCTGACGTTGAGTGGATGATCTGCAAGGACATTAAGAAGTATGTAAAGCAGATGTCTTTTATTCCTCTGTACTCAGACTGCTCCCTCCTTGACACAAAGGACTTCAAATGCCTGCTATTTGTTTGGCTGGCCCTTCTATGTATTTGCAATTCTTATTTAGCCTAAGGCTCATGCTACTCATAAACTGTAAGGAAAGGCTCTGAATGTGGACCCCAGTGTCCAGTCCAGTGTGTGTGTGTGTGTGTGTGTGTGTGTGTTCATAAAGAGCTGTAGGGAGAAGACCCATGGCTTTCTTTGGTTCTCAAAAAGATAAAATTTAAGAACCACTGTCCCCAGAGGGTTTTTCATACTGCAGCTCATAGTTTTTACATCATAATTCTTACTTGGTACACTTTGCTTTGGTGGCTAAAGTGACATGTGAATCTAAATGAAAACAATTTCCTTGTGACCAGAGACTCCCTCTATTCTGCCTTACCTCTCTCTCTCT
>NW_012267224.1:26432991-26436410 GCF_000151885.1 Dipodomys ordii
CGCTGTGGCTCAAGTGGTAGAGCGCTCGCCTTGAGCTGAAGAGCTGAGGGACAGCGCCCAGGCCCAGAGTTCAAGCCCCACGACCGACCAAAAAAAAAAAAAAAAAAAGAAATGACTGCATGATGACTCTAGGTCTTAAAACTCAATCCAGGGCTCTCCCAACTCTACTGACACGTAAGAAGTCCTTCCCAGTGTGAGTGCTAGGAAGGGAGGGTGATAGACTTTTTACAAGGATTAGATAGTTGGGATTGTCAAACAAGCTTGATGTTCAATTGCTCAGTTTGTTCATATGCTCAAGATTTAGGATCAGTAGTTTTCTCTTTATTGACTTATGTTTAGCTTCACCCCCTTTACAAACAATTAATTTCAGTTATTTAGTTGGGTGTGTACAAATGAATCTACTGCTCACATAATAAGAGAGACAACCTGCAGTATCTTCAAGTGTAGGTCAAGAAATAGACAAGGTCACAGATGTGCTGTTCTTCACAACTCCCAATAATTGGCTCTATTTTTATGTCCTTTTCCTCTCTAGATGTAACAATGAAACTTCATGGACATTTCTAGCCAACAATGTCTCTAATATTCTCACGGAGATCCATCCCCGAGACAAGAGTACCGTGGAGGGCCGAGTGACATTTGCCAAAGTGGAGGAGACCATTGCAGTTAGATGCCTGGCTAAGAATCTCCTTGGGACTGGGAACCGAGAGCTGAAGCTGGTAGCCCCCAGTAAGTTGCTCACCAGTCAGGACAACACCAGGCCATCAGCTGAGCCTTGCCTTCCTCAGGTGGACCCAAAGACCTAGATAGGGCCCTGTAGAAATGAAGGTCCCAAGTTAAAAATTCCGCTATGAGGGGCTGGGAAGGTGGTTCAGTGGTAGAGTGCTTGCCTTGCATGCATGAGTCCCTGGCTTCCATTCCTCAGCACCACATAAGCAGAAAAAGCCGGAAGTGGCGCTGTGGCTCAAGTGGTAGAGTGCTAGCCTTGAGCTGAAGAGCCGAGGGACAGTGCCCAGGCCCAGAGTTCAGGCCCCATGACCAAAAACAAACAAAAAAAACAACAAAACAACAAAAAATTCTACCATGAATGCACTTAAGGGGGGTACCTCTGAATATCAGAATGTTCCTTGGAGATGCATTCACAAAGCTGCATTTTGGAGAAGCCCCTGAGAATTTTGCTTGTTTAATAGTATTGTGACTGAGTTTCTAGTCTAAACATCCCTGTGTGTGAGGAGACACTTATTTCATTGCTCCTTAATATAGTTAAGACAGGTTGAATTCTTCTTCTCCTTTTTATAATGCTGGTCCTGGGGTTTGAACTCAGTGCTTGGGTGCTGTCCTTGAGCTAGTACTCTACTTCTTGAGTAGCTAGGATTATAAGTGTAAGCCATGGGCACCTGGAGATAGATCTCATTTTTTAAAAATATAATTTTATCATTATTAAGGAGCTGTACAGAGGGGTTACAGTTCCATAAGTCAGTTAATGAGTACAACTCTTCTTAGACAGCGTCACCCCTTCCCTTTCTCCCAGTTTCCCCCTTCTGTCCTTGTCCACTAGATGCATAGTTCATTTTATACCTAGTATATATTGAATGCCATGACTTAAATAAATTGAATAAATGGAACCCAAAGGAATAGGAAAAAATATGATCTTTCAAAAAATAAGTTTTGTAATAAAGCTTATGCAGTAGAAGTTTCTGCAAAATCTCTCTCATCGATTAGTCTTTATTGTTCCTAGTCATACTCTATTTAAGAGATTATATTTGGAAAGTATTGGTTTTCTGGATTGAATTTGGACCCTTACTTTTGCCAAGAGAGAGTTGTATGGTTTGGTGGGTGCAGGTGTTTGTTTGCAAGATGGTTTTGTCTATTCCTCCAGTGAATAGACAATTCTCACACTTCCCCTCCACCACTGAGAAATATCCAGCTAGGCCTCCCCACCACCTTACTGTGTATCTGCTGGAAAAATATCTACCATACCTATTTCTTTTTTGTCTCCCAGCCCTACGTTCTGAACTCACGGTCGCAGCTGCAGTCCTGGTACTGTTGGTGATTGTGATCATCTCACTGATTGTCCTGGTTGTCATTTGGAAGCAGGTAGGTATTTTCTCAGAGCATTGAACATCTTCAAAGCCAGTCAAAATGAGAATAACAGCCATGTTCAGGACTTGGCCCAGAGAAAGGGCTCAGGGATGCCAGGTAGAACAAATGGCATTGGTCCTTCCTCTGTCTCGTCACTGTCACTGCTGCTGCGATTGAGGATTTGGTGCCTTGAGATCTTTGATAACTTACCAACTTTCTGTTCTGGTTATTTATAGAAACCAAGGTATGAAATTCGCTGGAGGGTCATTGAATCAATTAGCCCCGATGGACACGAATATATTTATGTGGACCCAATGCAGCTGCCTTATGATTCAAGATGGGAGTTTCCGAGGGATGGACTCGTGCTTGGTAAGATACCACCTCCCAAGACTCAATTCTTGCTTGTATACCTTACTGTTTCCAGGCCTGGGTCACATTAAGGGATCTGAGCTTTGCTTTGTAAGGAGAATGGAACAAAAATTTTCTAGCAGAACAACTTTCATCTATTAAAAAAATGGTGGCAATATGCCTCAAACTTAGGGCCTTGAGCTCTTGTTAGGCTTGTTTGCTCATGGCTGGTACAGGACAACTTGCATCCAGTAATGTACTCTGCTGGTTAATTGAAGATAGAATCTCTTAGATTTTTCTGCATAGACTGGCATCAGACCAATCTTGGTGGTCCTCCATGTAGACAAGATTACAGGCATGAGCCATTGGTGCCGAGCTAAATATTTCCATCTTGAAAATGAGTTGCTTGGAGATGAAGGCAGGGGTATTTAGGGATAGAGCACATGTCCAGCCTTGAGTTCTACTCCCAACACTACAAAGTAAGAGTCTCAACTAGTTTGGTGGTATACATCTATAAACCCAGCCACTTGGGAGATAGAGATCAGAAGAATCATAGCTCAAGTTCAGCATGGTAAAAATATTAGAGGCCCTCACCTTATCAAAAAAGCAACCATGGTGTTGCATGCCTATAATTCTAGCTATATCTGAGACAGAAGTAGGAAGATGGCAGTCTTCAGCTAGCCTAGTTAAAAACGTGAGAACTTGGCCAAAAAATAAAACAGAAAAATACAGATACGGTTTAAGTGGTACCATGTCTGTCATATAAGGCCCTAAGTTCAAACCCTAGTACTGCCACATGCACATAAGGGGAGTTAATTGTATCAAAAAAACCACATACCATAACAAATTACATCCAAAGAAAATTTTATAAAGGGAGAAGAGACTATGAGAAAGCCTGACAAAAAGATCAACCTTTGAAAATAATCCAAATTAAAAAGGAAATTCTTTTTTTTTTTTTTTTTTGGGTCTGGTAGTGGGGCCTGAACTCTGGG
>NW_012267224.1:26436775-26472149 GCF_000151885.1 Dipodomys ordii
AAGCAAAAAGAAAAAAGCCGGAAGTGGCGCTGTGGCTCAAGTGGTAGAGCGCTAGCCTTGAGCTGAAGAGCTGAGGGACAGCGCCCAGACCCAGAGTTCAGGCCCCCACGACCGGACCCCCCCCACCAAAAAAAAGAAATGAATGAATAGCTAAAAAGTATACTTTGAACCAGTATAGAAAATTCTGGGGACCCATAAGGAATTCCTTGTATATGGAATACAAGATATAAAAATATACGTACATTTAAGATCAAAACAGAAAAATAGCTAAGTCAGCTTTTAAAGATTTAAAATATTTTTTTTCCTGGGCTAAGAAGAATGCATGAAGTCCAAGGGAATTTTGTTTTTGTTTTTCAAATTACATTCTGAACGATTGAAAACAAGACAAAGGGAAATAAAAGTTAGAGCTCCAGGATGTTCACAATGAATAATCTCACCAAGTACAGTTATATTTTAATTACCTGCCTACATATCTTATTCCAGAACACTGCAAGGTGTAGGTTTAAATAACTCTCTAAGAATAAGTCATCCTTGTGGCTTCCAATTTCAAATGCTTATACTTAAGCTTTCTTTATTATATTTTTACCACTGTTTCCCAAAAAGGGATGAAGCGCTTATAGAAGTTAAAAAGTAATAAAGTATGGGGAGCAGGGGAGACAAGGCCAAACATCTCTGACAGGCACTGCTTTGGGTTTGTGTTTCTGGGTGAGGTCAAGGTGTTTGTAGGGGTGACTTATATGGGTACAGTGTCAACAGCAGACCCAGGGAGTGGCCAGTGCTGGCTCTGAGTGTCCCTCATGCGCTGGGTCATTCCCTACCTGGGCTGCACATGGTCAAAGTTGGCCCCTGGAATATGATGGGAGCTTTATGGTGGGCTTCACGTTCTCTTTTCTTTTTCTCTGCATGAGGGAAAGGCTTGTTCTCAGGGCATGCTTATAGCCCAGGGTTGAGGCTCTCTGTCAGAGAGCCACAGCTTGAAGCTTTCGTTTGTGCATTCCATGCAATCAGTGACTGTTCTGAAGTATTGCCAGTGGTTAAGGATTTATGTTATGCAAAGGATGCTTCTGTTTGCAAGCAGAAAACAGAAGGGTAGAGAACCAGGGGATTTGGGTGGAAGCCACAGAAGCAAGTGCAGAAGAGCCCAGGGCTGGCCAGCACCTATAGCTGGGAGCCAATGTTCGCACAGGGAGGGCCACCCCTCCTTTCTCCTTTTCTCCGTCTGTTTTCCTTTCCATTGCAAATGTTATTTGACAAAAACAATTACACTAATTTCCTCCCCTGTGGGCTCTATTCTCTTTCTGACATGATGACTTGGAGGAATAATTAGGCTTACTCAATATGGGCAAAACACCCATTCAGCGGGGTACCTCTGAGTGCTGGCTGCACTCAGAAGCTGAGGGAAGGCCTGGGGCTGGCGTGTGTTCATTGTTCCGCTTGTCTGCAGGTCGGATCTTGGGGTCTGGTGCATTTGGGAAGGTGGTTGAAGGAACAGCCTATGGATTGAGCCAGTCCCAGCCTGTCATGAAGGTGGCAGTGAAGATGCTCAAACGTAAGTGCTGCTGGCTGGTCCTATTTTGAACAGAGAGCTACTAGACAGTAAATTTAGGATTGCAACTGGGTTCATTTGACTGTGTGTGTGTGTGTGTGTGTGTGTGGGTGTATGCACATGTGCTAATACTGGGGTTTGAACTCAGGGCCTTGCACTCTCCCCTGGCTTTTTGGCTAAAGGTTGGTGCCCTACCACCTGAGCCACACCTACACTTGTTTTTGTTGGTTAATTGGAGATAAGAGTCTCATGGACTTTTCTGCCCTGGCTGGCTTTAAACTATGATCCACAGATCTCAGATTCCTGAGTAGGTAGGATAGAGGCATAAGCCACCATTGCCTAGCTGGGCTCTAGGTTTTATATGCATTTAGATTATTTGTTGATGAGGCTGTTTTCTTTTTGATTGCTATTGTCACTCATATTTTTGGAAATCAGGAGTTGTTATTTCTCTAGTAGCTTCTTTTTCCCCTAAAGACTATGGAGTAGTCATTAGAGTCTAGGGTGAGTGGATCGTCTGCTCTTCTCCTAGACTCTTCATAAATAGAGTCACAATTTTTCTGTGAATGAGAAGTAGGTAGTTCAGTTAAACTGATACATGATTTATTTCTTCCATAGCCACAGCCAGATCCAGTGAGAAACAAGCTCTCATGTCTGAACTGAAGATAATGACTCACCTGGGACCACACTTGAACATCGTGAACTTGCTGGGAGCCTGTACCAAGTCAGGTAGGGTCCCTGACCTGCGATAAGAGTTGGCATGAGTTGTGTGAATTGGCAATTCTCCCCTCCTTCCCTCACCACCCAATTCTTTAGTGGAGTCCATTAAATTGATAGAAACTCACTGCTTTGGAGCAAAAGCTCTTGACTGTCCACACACAGCAATTCGTGGCCTTTCTGTTCCTCTCCTAACTGATTTTGGTCTCCACAGGCCCTATTTACATCATCACAGAGTACTGCTTTTATGGGGATTTGGTGAACTATTTGCATAAGAATAGGGACAGCTTCCTGAGCCACCACCCAGAGAAACCAAAGAAAGAGCTGGACATCTTTGGCTTGAAGCCAACTGATGAAAGTACACGAAGGTGAGTGTGAAAAGAGACACTGCCGTGCCATTGACTTACGAACCTCACAAATGAAGAAAGCCCATGTCCTTAGAGACTCTGTGTCATAGGTAGCAAGACTTAGATTCTAGATGGTCTCTGTTCAGTCATCCATGACTGCGTGGATGGATGCATGATGTCTGCAGGTGTTTTGAACATCATATGAGAAAGCTGTGCTGACAGTCTTGAATGAGAATCAGAGTGAGAGTTGAAATCATTTGAGGAGCCATTCTGCTATTTATATATAATCCATTAGGATGTGTAAAATACATCTGTGGTCAGCGATGCCTGAGTTTTTTTTTTTTTTTTTCGGTCGAGGGGCTTGAACTCTGGGCCTGGGCGCTGTCCCTCAGCTCTTCAGCTCAAGGCGAGCGCTCTACCACTTGAGCTATAGCGCCACTTCCGGTTTTCTGGTGGTTTATTGGAGATAGGAGTCTCATGGTCTTTCCTGCCTGGGCTGGCTTTGAACCATGATCCTCAGATCTCAGCCTCCTGAGTAGCTAGGATTATAGGCATGAGCCACCAGCGCCTGGCCATGCCTGAGTTTTTATAGCTTGAGGATCTCCAAGCTTGAGCTATTGTTCCTTGTTGACTTGGGCCTATAAATTAAGCCAATGAGAGTGTTTCCAAACAGAAACTTGTAAGTGATCGTAATGATCTATGCATATGAAGTCCTGTAAGATCAGAAAGGACAATGAATACACTTTGTATTACATTACTTAATGGGCACCAGTTATTTATTTATTTATTTACTTACTTACTTATTTATTGGGTGGTAGGATTGTCTGCCCAAGCCATGGGGCCACATGGTTTGAGTTGAAAGATAGAAAGAGTAATGACAGAGTTAATGTCATGGATTTCCCCAAGTTTTCAATAGGGTGGACTTAACACTCTATAAGTCTATGGGAACAGAGACCACTGTCTTCAGTGTGGTTCTCCAGGAAGTCTGTGTTCCTGCTGACAGGAAGTGTGGAGGAGCAACTCTGAAGACAATTTAGGCACATCAGTAAAGAAGGATCGTGGAAGCAAACATTTGTGGAACCCAGATATTCCTGCAATGTTTCCCACCTTTGTCAATGGGCTTCCTTCTTTGGAATGTTCAGGAAGGTGTTTCCTTGCCCAAGAATTCATTTTGCTGGCAAAACCTCTTTACTCTCATAGAATAGCTGGATTTGAGATGACTGTGTATTTGTGCAATTGATTCCTGCTCATCTTCCAGCCTCAACTACTTCATGTGAAGGGTACATACTGATTTTGCTTCTGCTCTACCTGTGACCCCTTTCTCAGTATCTGCATATTATAGGTGCCCAAATCAGCATCTTCTGATCCATCTACTGGGTGCCCTCTCCAGAGGTCACCCTGGATAACATTGCTTCATCTGATTTTACAGCTATGTGATTTTATCTTTTGAAAACAACGGTGACTACATGGACATGAAGCAAGCTGACACCACTCAATATGTTCCCATGCTGGAAAGAAAAGAGGTGTCTAAATACTCAGACATCCAGAGATCGCTGTATGATCGGCCAGCCTCCTATAAGAAGAAATCTGTGTTAGGTAATAGTGTCTTTACTCACTCTGGGTATTCTGATTGTCTGGTGGTTGAATATGATGTTAAGACTTCTCAGAGGAAGTTGAACAAGAATGATGGAACTCATGGAGCACATGGTACCTATGCAGGACGGGCTGGGTGTGTGGCTCAGAAAGAATACCTATCATTGTAAAAATAACTAAGTAAACAAATAGATTCATGTGATCTATTTCTTAAACTTTAAATATAATTAATTTTTCTCCCATCACTCATGGGGCTTGAACTGCTGTTCCTGAGCTCTTTCGCTCAATGCTAGCGCTCTACCACTTTGAGCCACAGAGCCACTTCTGATTATCTGGTGATTAATAGAGATAAGAGTCTCACAGACTTTCCTGCCTGGGATGGCTTTGAACTGTGATCCTCAGATCCTCAGATTTTAGCCTCATGAGTAACGAGGATACAGGCATGAGCCACTGGTACCCAGCAAAATTTATTTGTAATACAACTTTCTTTTTTCTTTATATGTCTTTTTACATTTTTAACAAATGAAAATTGTTTTTTAAATGCCCTTGGTAAAGTTGAATGCTGGAAATCTTATTTTTTTGTTATTGTGGTTTAAAAATTTTTAAAAATTGTTATTATAAAGGTGGTACACAAAGGAGTTGCAGTTACATAAGTCAGGTAAAGAGTACATTTCTTTGTGAACAATGTCACCTCTTCCCTCCATTGTGTGTGTGTGTGTGTGTGGCTGTGTGTGAACTTTTCTCAAGCTTTATATGATTCTGCTATGTGTGCAGTAATTCTTGCTTTTAGCTTTGCTAGCATCCAATGTGGTAGATGCTATAGAGTAGACAACTTGAAGTTGTATTTCCTGACAAGTTTTTGCATTGACTGTTGTTTGAAGACAGGTCTGTCTGTTTTCAAAACAGAGGCGTATGTGGTGTGGTTGGAAGTTTTTATGAACTCCAGGGTAGTTACCTAGCTGGAGGCATACCAGAGGGAGCAATGTTGAGCTGTCAGGAAAAGTGATTTGGAAATCACTAAGGTGCTCTGAATGCTTCCATGAGCAAGGTACAGCTCGTTACAAAGAAAAAAAAGAAAAGAATGTGCCTGTTTTGCAAAGCTCAGTACATAATATTATTTTCCATTTCTCCAGTTCCAAGTTCCAGTCATTTTACCTTGCCAAACGGGTGAACTTCCAAACACTTTTTAGTTTACCCAGTGAGAGCCATCAGAACCAGCATTTCCTCTCCCCTCCCATATGGTTAAAAATAGTTTATATTACTTCCTAGACCGCACTGTGGACTGAGTCATGCTCAAGCCCAGGCCCTGTTGGCAGGCAGACCATGGTTTTCTGGCCTTCCTGTATGTAGCTGGCTGAAAAAAAATGTGAATGGTGAGGGCTGCTTTTCACTCCCCTGAAAATTCTCAGAAAGGATTGAGAACTGCTGGCTGAGATTGCCTCCTTCTTCGAAAACCCTGGGGCCTGTCCAGATGGCATGAGTTGGGAAAAGTAGATTTGTTGCACACAAAAGGAAGTCCATGCGAAAGGATCTGTAATGGTAGTTTGCTGTGTCTTCTGTTTAATAGACAAATTATAACCACAGTACCCTGAGGGCAGCTTTAAAAAGAAAACCAATCAACCCCTAGAAACTTGGTCTTTGTGCCAATAGTAAGGGCTTGAACTCCCATTCCTGTTTGGCTTTTTTTTTGCTGGAAGTTGGTGCTCCTGAATCACTTGAATCACACTTCTCCTTCTGGATTTTTGGCGGTTAATTGGAGATTAGAGTCTCATGGACTTTTCTGCTTGAACTGGCTTCAAACTATGTTCCTTAGAGCTCAGTCTTCTCAGGAGCTAGGATTATAGGCATGAGCCATTGGCTTCAGGCCAGAACATTTTTTTCAAAGTGTCTTCATTTGTGATGGAAAAATTTAGTGTGTATGTGTGTGGGTTTTCAATATGGCTGAGGCGACGGCTAAGGTAGAAAAGAGAAATCTAAGGGGCGAACAACAAAAAAATTCTGTGTGGAGATTGGTTTAGATTGGGCCTAGGACTATAAGTGTAAACATGTGTGTGCATACACAACCCAGTATGTTTTTCTGCATGCAGGTTCAATGTTGCTTATCCCAAAATGCCTGAAACCAGCAGTTTTGGATTTTTTTTTTTAGAATTTGGAATGTTTACGTCTACATAACGAGGTATCTTGGGAATGGGAGTCAGGTCTAAATACAAAATTCATTTATGGTTCATACATGCCTCATGCACATTGCCTGATGATAATTTTATGCAATATTTTTACTGTGTCTGTGTTTTGACTGTGAGCTGTCACATGAGGTCTGCTGTGGATTTCTAAAATTTTGGTGTCACACTGGCATTCAATAAGTTTTGGATTTTTGGAGCGTTTTGAATTTCAAATGTTGGAGCTAGGAATACTCAACTTGAATAAATTTCTCTTTGAAGAGAGACACGTTTTGTTATTTATCTGTTTATTTACTTATTCATTTGCAATGCTGGGATTGAAACCAGAGCTTCATGCCTAGGCAAATGGCTCTACCATTGAGCTGTGTCCTCAGCCCCTCCCTTGGCATAGTGTATGTATTTCCTTGTGAGACATAAAAACTCTTAGGAAGTTCTTGGGGAAGTGGTCTTTGGATGAGCCTTTGCAGGTTGCAATCCAGCCCCGTGTGGGTTTGGAAAGCAGGGTAGGTGAGGTCCCATGCCGTCCTCCAGCGTCAATGCTTTTCATTCTATTTCTGCAGACTCGGAAGTCAAAAACCTCCTCTCAGATGATAACTCAGAAGGCCTTACTCTGTTGGACTTGCTGAGCTTCACGTACCAAGTGGCCCGTGGAATGGAGTTTTTGGCTTCCAAAAACGTAAGTTTAAACAAGGCACAGACCTCTTTAGAGGTAACCAGTGAAGGTTGTGTGGAAAGGGACTCTAGGGGGTGATCTTGGAGCAGCAGGGGTAGTAACTGCTTCTCACCTACTTCTCTTGATTTCTTCCTGTAAGCAGAACTGGGAGCTGTACTCTAGAGCTTTAGGGCCATTTGGAGGGTTAGAGGGGAATGCTGGCTCTTCATGCCAGAACCCCCTCCTGCAGTGCATGCTGGGTAGCTGACTTAGAGTGGCCAGTCTGGCGAGAGTGGGTCTGGCTATAGCTGGGTTGACCTTACCCTTCCCATACAGTGTGTCCACCGGGACCTGGCTGCACGCAATGTCCTTCTGGCACAAGGAAAAATTGTGAAGATCTGTGATTTTGGCCTGGCCAGAGACATCATGCATGATTCCAACTACGTGTCAAAAGGCAGCGTATGTACCATCCCGTATTTGGTCCCCTCAATCTTGAAAATCATGTGTTGCTTGTTGCTGTTCATGCCTGTCATTTTAAGAGTACAAAGCCTCATGAGTTGGCTCCAGAAAGTCAACTGAAAAAGCCTAGACTTAACAGGTGGTTGGGTGTAGGTACCAACTAGCTCTATCCTGCTCTAGGGCTGAGGTTTGGGGTTAGTTCCTTGTCTATTCTATGCCCCAGTTTCTTTCTCTATGGCACATAAAGTGCTATACAGGGTGTCTGGCACCCAGTAAGTTTTGCCCTTATTAAAATAAATTGTGTGTTTGTGTGTACAAGCATGCATTTCCAAGGAGACATCTCTAGTTATTAAACTTCAATGGATTTTCAAGAGGATTTTAAGACTTTATTTATTTATTTATTTTTGTGCTGGGCTTAGGGCTTGAACTCAGGGCCCGGGTTCTGTCCCTGAGCTTTATTTTCCCTTCAAAGCTAGTACT
The DNA here is from genome assembly GCF_000151885.1 of Dipodomys ordii. NCBI lineage: Eukaryota > Metazoa > Chordata > Mammalia > Rodentia > Heteromyidae > Dipodomys > Dipodomys ordii. Next base: position 26,444,744 of record NW_012267224.1, read on the forward strand.
CTTAACAGTATTGGCTTTTTGGTGGTTACTTGGAGATGAGTCTCTTGGACTTTCCTATCTGGGCTGGCTTCGAACTGTGATCCTCAGATCTTAGTGTCTTGAGTAGCTAGGATTACAATTGTGAATCACCAGTAACTGGCTAAATTAATGGATCTTAGAGACACTTGTCATATAGTCATTGGAGCATCCACTAGATCTATCTCCCCATCTCTTTCACCTGTAAGCAGATGAAATGGCTCAGGATACACCTGCCACCTATAGGTTTAATCCCTGCCACTCCACTCATGGTGAGGTAGCTCACTGAAGATTGCTATATCCACCAAGAGAAGGACAATGGCTTCAATCCAGACTCTGGCCTCTGGTTCTTCTGTGGCCGTGACATTAGCTGTGACATTTTCTAGCCCTGAACAAATAACTGAACTCTCTCACCTACTCACCCAAGGTTATGCGTCTCTATTATCTGCCTAGCCATCTTGGAGGCTGAAGGATGCTAATGTGTCTACTTTATGCTGTTTAGTATTTCTACTGAACCAATTTCTAAAAGAGGCTGCAAAATATTTATTTTAGTAGCTGACCCTTTGTAGTGGTGGAAAACTTACACATTGCCTTATTTAATTAATTTATTGTTAATAAGTTCAAACTAGGGTTTGAACTTAGTCCCTTGAGCTTGCTAGGTTGGTTTTCTATTACTTGAGCCCCCACCTTCAGCCTGGCTTTTGGTTGGTTAATTGGAGACGGAGTCTTGTAGACATTTTTGCCTGGGGTGGCCTTGATCTATGATCCTCTAGACCTCATTCTCCTGATTGCAGCAGATCTACCAGTTGTCAGGTTCTGAGAGCATACTCATGAACAACATGAGAAACACAATGTGAGTAAGATTGTTAGCGGAGGTCATTGGCAGTCTGAAGAGGACACTTTTCCATTTCACTGCTTCAGATGATCAGTGTATAGTCTGAGAGGTTAAACTGCTCCCTCTTTTTCTGCAGACCTTCCTGCCTGTGAAGTGGATGGCCCCTGAGAGCATCTTTGACAACCTCTACACCACCCTGAGTGATGTCTGGTCTTATGGCATTCTGCTTTGGGAGATCTTTTCTCTTGGTATGAGCCTGACTTCTGATTGCTTGGGTTGCTCTGGAGCAGCACTGGAAGGGAAATATTTGACCCAGATGCAGGATAGAAGTAATGCTGCTCGCTATAGTCATTTTACCCTCACCCTCTATCCCAGTATTGACACTTGCCTGGATACTAAGGAAAGAATAAGGCATGATTGTGATCTCTTGGTGGTTCTAAAAGGAAAGCTAGATTTAAAATTGTAATATCAGTTCAGATAGAAGGAGACAAGCAGCCTGTGTTGGAAGGTTTCAAAGACGGAATTGAACTTGACCTGACCTTGGCCATGAACCTATCAGTCATACCTCCCTGGTATAACCTCCTTTTCTAGATCCCTTCCTCTGTGGAAGATCATCCCAGTTTGTGGCTTAATGGAGTCTTGTACTTCTTCAAAGCAGTAATTACCTAGACATTTCAAGCTCCAACTTGAATTTTGTATGGTGTGTGTGTGTGTGTGTGTGTGTGTGTGTGTGTGTGAGTACTGAGGCTGGCTCTTAGCTTTTTTACTCAAGGCTGGCACTCTACCGCTTGAGCCATACCTCCACCTCTGGCTTTTTGGTTGTTAATAAGAGATAAGGGTCTCATATAGACTTTTCTGTCTAGGCTGGCTTCAAACCTGGATCCTTAGATCGTGGCCTCTTGAGTAGCTAAGAAAGCAGGTGTGAGACCCTGGTGCCCATCCCAACTTGGAATTTTACTAAAATGATTTGAACATGTCTGGTGAAGATGAGTTTCTTGCCTTTGAGGATTCAGAATTTCTCCTTGCTTTTTTTGTCGTTTGTTTTGTTTGCTTGGGTATATAGCCCCAGTGGTCAGAAGCACGAGAACTGCTTCAATGCTTCTTTTCTAAAGATGTACAATTTTGGCTGAAGGTGAGGCCTAGTTAAATTCAAGATCTAAGCAGCCTTCTGAGAGAGAACGAGGAGATCATAGCACTTAATTTCCTGGAAAGAACCAGGACATCAGAGCTTCATGATTGTCCCTGTTCCCTTGTGTATTCTGTCACTCAGTATGCCAGCAGTGTGTGTGGCTCATGTGTTCACATGGAAGCCCTTTGTCATCCTGGTTGCTGTTTTCCTTCACTTTTCAGGTGGCACACCCTACCCCGGCATGATGGTGGATTCTACTTTCTACAATAAGATCAAGAGTGGGTACCGGATGGCCAAGCCTGATCATGCAACCAGTGAAGTGTGAGTTCCCTCCCCCTCTGTGGGCCTATGTCTCAAGGGCACACGGGGTGAGAGGGGCCCTGTACCCTGTCCCCGTGCTAAGCTCAGTGCCTCTCCTCCAGCTATGAGATCATGGTGCAGTGCTGGAACAGCGAGCCTGAGAAGAGACCCTCCTTCTACCACCTGAGTGAGATAGTAGAGAATTTGCTGCCTGGCCAATATAAAAAGGTTTGTCTGGGCCCATTACAGTAGGCTAAAGGCCATGGGGAAAGGGAGGAGAGAAGAGCTGGTATTGGTTCCTGTTGGAAAGGAGAATTTCCAAAGGAGGGCATAGATGGTGTGTTGCTGTCTGGGGCTTCCTGGAGTGCTCCATGGTCCCTAGTAGCCATGATGAATGGGAACACTTCCCTTCCCACAAGGTTCCCGTTTCAGGTCACAGGCGTGACACCTGTAAGCCCTTGATTTTCCAGATGTTTGAGTTGCTGGAGCTACTTTGCAGTTAAAAGTCTCAGGATATCCAGGGCCTTTATTAAATCGCTAATTTGAATGCACTCAAATCCACAAGAAATTGACTTTCGTCGGCTGACTGGAAGGGACAGCCCAGCTGTTATCTGTAACTCCAGCTGGTTTTCCGTGACATAGGAAGCATTGTTTAAAGGAACATATGTAATTTCATGGACCCAGGCAGGAGACACAAATGAACGGGAACAAGTTTCTGCTGAAGCCTTGAGAAGCAAACCCAAGCAAACTTGTATCTCATTTTAGATTCTCATTAGGCTCTGTGAAGGCTATTCACACTTCCTGCTTTTCTTCCTTCTCACTGGAGTACGCATGAGGGGAGGTTATCCTGGACCCTCCCTTGAGCTGAGCTAGAATACAAACACTGAGTCTGTTGCTCAGTTCAGAGCCTGACTCTCACAAATGAGGCAGGAAGAGGCAGAAAGTAATTAACTTAGCCTGGTCAAAGACACTGATTGATGGAGATGTGTTTTGGGCAGGGACTGAAACTATTGTTGAAATGTGTGTGTGTGTTTTCATATGAAGTGCTAGACTTGCTTAGTATTTGGGACTTGTGAAGGTGTAAGGTATTAAGTCCCCAATGGAAGACTACATCCCTTTCCTTGGAGACCAGTGTGAGCCCTGGAGACTCACTGTGATTGCTTCAGAAGGCTCCATGCTTGTCTTGGTGGAAGGTCTATGATCATCACAGCTGTGTTAGAGAAGGGATATTGCTATCTGAAGATTTGTGGGTAGTAATTCCCTACCACCAGCTATCCCTCCATCATGTCCCACATTTCTGGGGATGATTAACATACGACTCTCCTTCCGTTGTCTAAATCCCACATGTTTGTGGGATATGTTGGCGCGTATAGTTTTTGAGCATCCGCATCGTTATGACAAGTCAGTTAGTAACCCTTGATTATCAACATGTGTCATAAATGCTTACAGAGCTATGAAAAGATTCACCTGGACTTCCTGAAGAGTGACCATCCTGCTGTTGCTCGCATGCGCGTGGACTCGGATAATGCATACATTGGTGTCACCTACAAGAATGAAGAAGACAAGCTGAAGGACTGGGAGGGGAGCCTGGATGAGCAGAGACTGAGTGCGGACAGCGGCTACATCATCCCTCTCCCCGACATCGACCCTGTTCCTGAGGAGGAAGATCTGGGCAAGAGGAACAGGCACAGGTAGATGTGGGTGGCCAGCTGCTGCCTGTCTTCCCTGCTGCAGCTTGAAGGGGGGACACAGGTGATGGATAACATTGTCACACCTGGGTGGTGAACTGCCCTTGAGCCCCCAGAAGCCCCACCCCTGTGTGTGTGTTGGGAGGTGGAGGTGGTAGAGAGTAATGCTTCTCTGGAAGAGAACTCTGCTCTGAGTTATAACTACTGATCCTCAGTGATCCCCGAATCTTTACCTCCCCAGTAGTTAGGATGACAGACTTGAGCTACTTCTGATTCTTGCTAATCTTTTGAAAAGAAGTAGGAAACTAAGCTACTTCAGCCCCAGGATCCAGCACACATGTCCTAAGAATTAAGAATACTCTTCTGCATAACCCTAGTATTGTGATCAACATACCAGAAAATTCAACTGTTTCCTGCTTTCATCTGATATCTAGGCTTTATTTGAATCCAGGTATGAGTTTAAATAATAATGGCTTGCTAGGCACGGGTGGCTCATGCCTGTAATCCTAGCTATTTAGGAGGCTGAGATATAAGGATTGCAGTTAGAAGCCAGCCTGGTCAGAAAAGTCCCTGTGAGACTCTTCATCTTCAATTAACCACTTAAAAACCCAAAGTGGTAGAGCGCTAGCCTTAAGCACAAAGGGGCTCAGAGACAGTAGTGCCCAGGCCCTGAGTTCAAGCCTCACAACTGACCAAAAAAAAAAAAGAAAAAGAAAAAAGGCTCACATTTATCGAAAATGTATGTATTTCATAGTTATTACCTTATTTAATCATCTGAACAAGTATATTGTTAGGCATTATTGTCATGCTACATTATAATAGGCTGGGAAACAAGGCCATGTTCTGGGGGTTGTGTCACATGTACGAAGTCCATTCTAGACCTAGGGCTTTCTTACTCTAGAATTCCCCCTTTCAGCCAGTATTTGAGTAATCAGCTTTGGCCTTGGAGTCACCAAGGGCACTAGGTAATGAGAAGTGGGAGGAAGTTGCTCGGGTGAAATCATGAGCAGCAATCTGCAGACTCAGGAGGTTCTGGATAGAGCAAGGGCTGGTGTGGATGCATTTACAACCGATTTCTCTCCTGTGCTTTCCCTTCCCCACGCCTTTGCATCAGCATGATTTTTCCTCCCACTATGACTGGGTAGGGCAGGAAAAGTTGTTGTAGCTGGTTAGCCACTTGGATTAAAAAAAAAATCAAAACTCATAAAACAAAGAAAGTCTTGCATTAAAGGGAAGAAAGGTGAGGTGGAAAAATGGCCTGGGTTACCTTGCTTTCCACCGGCCCTGTGCAACCATGGGGATGGGCAGCTTCATGGCAAACTTGCCACCCACACAGCCTCGGTTTGAATGTAAAAAGGATGTTTCAGGAAGAGCTCCTTTGCCTAGCTTCCCTGGAAGTGCGGCTAGAGTGTAGAAGGTCTGTATGTGGCCTGAACGTCTCTTTTTCTCCTTGGCAGTTCACAAACTTCAGAAGAGAGTGCCATCGAGACAGGTTCCAGCAGTTCTACCTTCATTAAGAGAGAGGATGAGACTATCGAAGACATCGACATGATGGATGACATTGGCATAGACTCCTCAGACTTGGTGGAGGACAGCTTCCTGTAATGGGCGGGAAGTATTGTGGAGGTAGCTTCCTTCTATTCCTGGAGCCACTTTTGGATCTCTGAGAAAACCACTTTATTGCAATGCAAAGGTTGAGAGGAGGACTTGGAGGGTATACTGGGAGGTTTCCAGCCAAGAGCTGCAGGGAGCCTTGTAAATCTGAATGAATGGAATACTTTGGAATGAACTTCTGTGTTGCCTTTTGCAATGTGTCAGTAGCATCTCAGTGGTGTGTGAAGTTTGGAAACAAATGGACAGGGGAGGAGAAAGCCTCAAAAGACTTTTGTGTTTCCAGGGCATTGGTGAGATTTCTGTGTATACAGTTTGTCCTGCAACAAAACGCTAGCATTGTAATTATGTAAATAACTAACCAAGGATGAGCTTAGATTTGTATGAACCTATCTCCTTTGGACTTCTGAAGAGACCACTCAATCCATCCATGTACTTCCTTCTTGAAACCTGGTGTCAGCTGCTGTTGAACTTCCAAGTGAAGTGCATGCAAAACCACTTTTTGAGCGTTTAAAGGTACTGGTACTATCACATTTGGTAACTTTTTTTTCTTTTTAGTGATAAAAGAGATATGCAATAACAATTAACCAACCTTTTTAAAAATAGATTTGGGTCATTTAGAAGCCCAACAATTCATTTGCGTATTGTAACCTACATTTATAATACTACTACTGTTATCAATAATGCTGAATATGTAATATGTAACATGATTTCCCTACAGAGAAAGCACAATTTAGGAAAAAAAACCACCTTACTAAGTAGGTAACAAGTTTGACAGTTTTTGACATTTATTTTAAATAACCTATATTTCTCTATGAAATATGATAATAGCTTTAGCAGATTAAATTTAGTAAACATAGCAAGCAAAGTATAAGTAGTGTTGTCCAGAAAATCAAAGTTTTTTAATTATGTACTAAATAGATTTCCTAATCCATTGTACTAAACACAGTTAATGACCTCTCAGTAATGGGATTAGGTGCAAACACAACCCCAGAAGCCGAAATGTTCTCAAAGTAAAACCATGAGCCTGTGTTCTGTGGGACTCTATGCTGTGACCCTGTAAGCAATTGGAAGCGTCAGCAGAAAAACTGGCTGTGTGGGGGTTTCTTTTCCTGCCCAATTATAATTTTGGTAGATTTAAGCACATATTTCCTTTAAATCTATGAACCTTAAGAGTCGGAAGGATGCCCTCACATCATGTCTACTCTTTCCTCTCTTACCTCAGAGGAAGAGTTGGCAACCCCAAGTCCATACCGGTGCTGTTCAGTGAAGACCCTGTGAGTGTTAGCCTGGCTCTTCAATTCCCACAGTTTGCTGTCAGTTAGAATCCTTAGATTCTGGGTTGCCTTTCAAGAGATTGTGAATGACTTAAATCTGAGGGAAACAGGAACCTCAATTTTTATGAACTCCCTGGCTTAGGCTACAGGTTGCCGTGGTGGTATGTATGGGTGAGGAGGGGAGGAACAAGACAATAACAACTTGAAATTTGGAATTGAAGTAGAAGTTAAGCCCTAGAGGAAACCTACAATTTAAGTCCTTGGCTTCAGGTCAGTGACATTTAATACCAAGCAATTGCTACTCTTAATTTCACTTTTCAAGTCTTAGCAGAAGCCGGGTGATGTCTTGGTTTCGGTATGTCTTCCCAAAGTATAAGACAGAGTAAAGACACTACTTCCCATGGCATGAACTTGTCCACCCTGAAGCAAAGCATGGATGAAAGGGATGTAACTGTGTGCCAAGTCTCTGTATTGCAGGTCAATATTTTGGTGAAAATGATGAATTTTCCTGATGTTTTAGATTCAGAATGGCTGATGGATTGTCAAGCTGCTTCGTGTGGGTTCATTGGCATTCTTTGCAATATGCTTAATTGCTGCCACCCTATGAATGAAACATGGGCTGTGATTGCTGCAATCACTCTGTGCTTCCGGCAGGTGATGCTTTGCAAAAAACAGAAGCAATAACAAGGTACTTGACGACCTACTGGTATAATCTCAATGCAAGCCACCGACTTTCTTACCTTCCTCTCTCGTAGGAAGTGTGAAGACTGAGCCAGATTAGCCAATTAAAAAGGAAAACCTGACTAGGTTCCTTAGAGCCAATTAGACTTGAAATACATTTGTGTTTCTAGAATCCCAGCTCAAGCATTCTGTTTATCATCCACTCTCCCTCATACAGCCTTATTTTATGGGTGCTTGGCATTCTGATATTCTGAATCTTGCATGACACCTGTGGGTCCTGGACGAAGCTTCTCAGACCAGCAGCTTCTAATCCTAACATTCTCAACCAAGATTATGTGGATTGCATTCAAACAAACAGACAAACAATATCCTAGAAGCATTGTCTTTTTTGCTTTCTTTCAAAATCCCAGAAGAAAATTTGCTAATCCTTTCTGCTTTCTATTTTTATGATGACAATCAAAGCTGGCCTGAGAAACGCAATTTGTGACTTTCTAAATGATCAATGCGGTCCTTAAAATGTGGTCTGCCAACCTGTACAAAATGGTCCTATTTTTTTGTGAAGCGGGACGGAAGATAAAATGATGTTATACATCAATATGTATATATGTATTTCTATATAGACTTAGAGAATACTGCCAAACATTTATGACAAGCTGTACCACTGCCATTGTTTATATATTTTTTTAACTGTGATATTCCCCACAGGCACATTAACTGTTGCACTTTTGAATGTCCAAAATTTATATTTTAGAAATAATAAAGAGAAAAATACTTAACATGTTCCCAAAATGGTGGTGTGGTGAATGTGTGAGAAGGTCTGACTTGATAGGGAAAGTCTACTGATACAAAATGTATTGCAAATGCCCCTGTTCCTTTTCAATTAAAAACCTGTAAATGAAGATCTTTATATTTCAATAAATGATACAACTTAAGTAAATGATACAACTTAATAAATGATACAATTTATGTTATGCTGAGGTTACCACATATTTTGTTTCAGTTTAGTCATAAAATTAAAGTAATCCTGTTCCACTTCCTTTTTTTTTTTTTTTGCCGGTCGTATAGACCTGAACTCTGGGCCTGGGCTCTGTCCCTCAGCTCTTCAGCTCAAGGCGAGTGCTCTACCACTTGAGCCACAGCACCACTTCTGGCTTTTTCTGTTTATGTAGTGCTGAGGAATCGAACCCAGGGCCTCATGAATGCAAAGCAAGCGCTCTACCACTGAGCCACCTTCCCAGCCCTCCACTTCCTTTCTTAGCAATACTTCAGTAGGACCCTCTATTATGCCATTTTTATTTATATTTTTATTAGGTAGTTATACAAAGGAGTTACTATTAATCAGATCTATCTATCTATCTATCTATCTATCTATCTATCTATCTATCTATCTATCTATCTACTTTTTTTAACTGGTCCTGGGGCTTGAACACTGGGCCTGGGCTCTGTCCCTGAGCTCCTTTTGCTCAACAATAGCACTCCACCACTTGAACCACACCACCACTTCTGGCTTTTTCTGTGATTAATTAGAGATAAAGTCTCACGGACTTTCCTGCCTTGGCTGACTTCAAACTTTGATCCTGAGCTCTCAGCCTCCTCTGTAGTTGGATTACAGGTGAGTCACTGGTGCTTCACTATTTTTGTTTGTTTGCTTTTTTTTTTGTTTTGCATTTTTGGTGGGTTTTGTTTTGGAGGGGGGAAATGTGATCTTTGTGTTCCTTCTGCCTCAGCCTCCAGAGTGCTGGGGTTACAGGTGTGTGCCACTATATTTTACTTCTATTACACTTTTGGTGAAATAATCGAAACTTTATGATTTAAGATAATATTTGAGTAGCCAGGCACAGTGGCCTGCACCTGAGATTGGCACTACTCACAAGGCTCACACAGATTGATCAGCTGAACCTTGGCACTAAATACTAGTCTGGAAAATAGATCCTGTCTCAAAGAAACAAAGACATTATTTGAGTTATGGCTAGTTCTCAGACACAGCATTTGTGAAGATGATTTGTATGTGGCTCATCTTTGGTCTTGTCTTTTTGTTTGTGTGGCTTTCTTGTGTGGTATTTTCCTCCCCTACATGAGGAATACAGGACCCCATTTACTCAAAATGACATTCAAACAGCATAGATATGGGCTGGGAAGGTGGCTCAGTGGTAGAGTGCTTGCCTTGTATGCATGAAGCCCTGGGTTCAATTCCTTAGCACCACATAAGCAGAAAAAGCCAGGGGTAGCACTGTAGCTCAAGTGGTAGAGTGCTAGCCTTGAGCTGAAGAGCTGAAGGACAGTGTCCAGGCCCAGAGTTCAGGCCCCACAACTGACAAAAAAAACAAACAAAAACCTCCCCCCCAAAAACCCCAAGCATAGGTGTATACAAAGTATAATACTAAATAAAGCCATTCTTCTTCATTGAGTCTCTTTCCTGTCCCTGAAACAGGGACTTGATATGTATTCTTTATTCTTCAGTCCCTTCTATACATACCTGTTTGTACATCTGTATCTCTAGTTTTACTTCAAACTTTGCCTTTGCCTATAAGGAACCACAATTTACATATGACTGTGTAATGTGCCCTTTTTCTTCCCTCCCTCCCTCCATTCCCCTCCTTTTTCTCTTCTCTTCCCCTCCTGTTTCCTTCTCTATTTCCTTCTTTCCCTTCTTTCTCTTCCCCTCCTCTCTCTCCTTCTCCCTTTCTCTCCCTCCCTCATTTAGCCCAGGCTAGCTTTGAAATTGTCATCCTCCCATTTTAGCTTTCCAAATGCTGGGGACCACTGGTGTCCTCAAGCCACTACATCTAGGTTTTCTTCTTCTTTTATAAATAGACAAATATAACCCTGGTGCTGATGACTCATGTCTATAATCTTAGCTACTCAGGAGGCTGAGATCTGAGGATTGAGGTTCAAGGCTAGCCCAGACAGGGAAGTCTATGAGATTCTTATCTCCAGTTAACCACCAAAGAACTAGAAATGGAAGTGTAGCTCAAGGGGTAGAATGTTGGCTCTAAGTGCAAAAAAGTTCAGGGAGAGTGTCCAGGTACTGAGTTCAAGCCCCAGGACTGCAAATTGATGCTAAGAAAATATTTCTGCAAATGGATGGTAAGCCCTAGTTTTCATACAACTACTGCACTAAATTTTTGGACATCTGCATATGAATCATTGGCCTGCAGTTTCCTAGTCTCTTCTTCCTTACATTGCTCAGAAATCACAGTCGTCAGAACAGGACTGGTAGAGATGAATTGGGGTAAGTGTGGGAGTATTAGGGGTTTGTGTTCTGTTCTGAGGCATGTTGAGGCAAATGAGTAAGTGTGTGTGTATGTGTGTGCTAGTACTGGGTCTTGGGCTTGGCCTTGAGCTCTTAATTGTCTTTTCCACTCAAGGAAAGGTTGGTGCTCTACTATTGGAGCCACACCTTCATTCCCAGCGCTTTTCTGCCCAGACTGCCTTGAAACTACCATCCTCAGATCTCAGCCTCCTAAGTAGCTAAGATTACACAACTCGCTTTATTTTCAACTCATGGATAATGGAAATGACTAATAATTTGAATATAAAACCTGATGCCAATGTAATTCCGTATTACTCTAATTCAGATTTTTAAAATAAGTTTTTTATTGTGAAAATACTGTACAGAGGGGTTACAATTATATGAGCAAGGTAATGAGTACATTTCTTATCAAGCATTGTTGCCTCCTCCTTTGTTTTCCCCCTACCATCCCTGCCTTCCGATCTTCATGACTACACTCCCCTCTCCCCCCACCAAAGTTGTAAAATTTGTTTTTCATAGCATCTTGTACATCTCATTTTTGCAATGAGTCCACCTGTATCCCTATTTAAACAATTTGTTTTTTTCCCTTCCCCACCACAAATTATACCAACATCAAATACAGTTAAAACAGGGGTTATTCTGTGGGGGAGGGACATACAAAGCAACAAAAAAATCATGTGGTACCTTATAAATACATTAAAAACAACAGCAAGAAAGAAAAAAACCACATGTCCTTATCTTGGGGTTCATTTTGCCTAATATCATCTCATCTGACCTTTTCTGCTTATCTCAGACATATACTAATTATTGCAAATAAGGGAAACCATGGGACCTATGTTTCTTTGGGCTTAGCTTACTTCACTTAATATAATTTTTTCCAAGTCTTTCCATTTCCTAATGGGGCAATGTCATTCTTTCTGATAGAGGCATAGAGTTCCATTGTGTATATTTACCACATCAGATATTTGACATTGCAAATCAAAGCCTGTGTCCTTGGGCTTTGAAGATTGGGGATTTTCCTACCTTGTTCTGGCCCCAGGAAGGAGGTGCATCACTGGGAATATGATGGTCATTTAAACAGCAGTTGCCTGATCAACATCACTACAGGGCACCCTGAGCTGTCCGGAGAGATGCTTTCTCCTTCTTTTTAAATGTATAACACTACATCTTAATACACTACAGACAACTCTGCCTCTCTTGTCAAGTCAGTATGAATTCTTTTTAAAATAGAGACTTCTCTTTGGTGCTGGCACTTGGGGTTTGAACTCAAGGCCTCACACACTTGCTTGTTTTTTTTCCGGTTAACACTCTACCACTTGAGATTTAGCTTCACTCCAGGTTTTTGCTAAATATTGGAGTTAAGACTCTGAGATTTCTGTGCCAGAATGGTTTCTAACCATGATTCTCAGTTCTTGATTAGTTAGGATTATAAACATGAAACACTGGTGCTTGTTTTTTTAATTAATTAATTATTTATTTTTAGAATAGAAATTCTATAATGGCAGGGAAGACATTTGACATGAGGAGACCAAGGTACCACGAGACAAATGACTTTTCTGAGAATCTGATACCATATAAGGCTAAGACTGGGATCAGAGATTCCAAATATCCCAGTTTCACTGTCATTTATATTGCAAGCCCAGAAAATACAATGGATAACTGGAAAAGATCTGTATTCAGAAGTAGTTTCTTTTGCTACTTGGATATGTCCAAAGACAAGTGATGGACATGTCAGTTCTTAGAACTGTGCTACACATTTGTTAGGAGAACAATTTCTTTTCCAAGCTACGGCATGCAATTCTAATAATGGGCATTATGACTTTAATAGTGATATGCTTCATGAAATACAGCTTAGGAAAATGACCTAGAATATATGAATCCATCATAACTAGGCAATTTTCCCTGGGATAACAGCCATAGAAATGCTTCATTATTTCTAGCTCCAAGTATGATAAGGATTGAATCCAACTGCAGAATTAATATGCTGTGTTCATAACAGACAGCATTTTCACCCCACCCCCACCCCAATGAAAATATACATGAAAATACATATGTGGTCTTAATTAGCAGATTCTATCTGTTCCACCTGGTTACATAACTAGCACCAGGTCTTAAAGCATAATGAATGCAATCTCCCAAATACATTTATGCATGGGTCAGGTTTCCATCTCCCACTTTTTTGTTTACATATAAAGCAATGAAGACATGGAGGATCCAGGGTCCCACGTGGCAGGGGGAACACATTTGCTCCCTGTTTTCTGGTTTATAAGCTAATTGGAATTTTTAAAAGATTTGCCACATTCTCCTGGCAGATGGCATTTTGCTTTATCATTATTCATGGGTATTAATGACTTCCCTCTGGAGCATGTGTAGCCCATCTATTTTGAATTTCATTACATTTCATGCTGACAGTTCCAAACAGAATCAGATCTAGCCTTTTCTATGTGATGCTTGAGCTGCAGATCTTTGGTGGGTCAATGATTTAGTCTTGATTATTAGGATTAAGTAGCTCTTTGAAATGAAGAAAAGTTTTTTTTTCTTTTGCTTGTGTCCCAAGTATTCCATCTTACTTTTCCTTTTGTTCAGCTCGCTCTCCCACAGGGCTGTGGGTAGGATCAGGTGTGTACAAAAGACAACTCCAGAGTGGATGCATCATTCATTAGCCTGAGATGATTAGACCTCTTTTCTTTCTCCCTAGAAAGGTTGGGGTTTGGTTTCCAAATGGAAAAAAAATAAATGTATGAAGACACAATGGAATGATAGAGGCCAGAGAAAGTCATTAAAATTAATTTCATCCACAAATGTTTATTAGAGAACAGTCTTCTCTTTTCAGGGTTGTTCTCTAAAAGGCTTACGCCTAAGTGAGGCAGCTGGTAGAGCTCCATCCTTCCAGCTTATTGTGTCACAGAGCAGAGCAGAGCAGAGAATGGTGTGGGGTACAGGCCACAGGCCTAGAGTAACGGGAAGCTGAGGAACAAGGCGAGCAGCTTTCTGAAGGCTGCTGAGAAAGCTGTGACTGGGCTACAACCGGGTCCCTGGGTGGGGGCAGAGCATTTGCGAGTGGAGAGTCAGAACTGGGCAACTCTGCTCCCTGCAGTCTGGTCCTGGCTGTGAATCCAGATACTTGCTTTGTCTCCTTCAGCTCTATCCTTCCTTTTCTACTTTCTATTCTTTAACTTTATTGAGATAGATATCACATAATGGAAACAGTGCAGCTGTGTTTGGGACAGAGTATAATGAAGACAGGGTGTCCCTCTGGGATGTTGGAAGAGCATAGTCATCCCTCTGGATCCATGGGTCTTAGGCCCAGGTCCCCATATAAACCCCTAGTTCATGAATACCCAGTTCCGTCAAATAAAATGTAGCTTTTACATATTACCCATACACACTCTCCTGTGTACTATAAATATCTTGAGATTAGTTATAATACCTATGACAGTGCAAGAGCTATGTACATAATAAAGCCTTGTTATTAGGAAATAATAAAGAAAAAAAGGCATGTTCAGTACAGAGCCAACCATTTTAGATATAGCTACATAGTATATTAATAAAATGTAAGAGGGTTGGGAGTGGAGGTGCACAGCTGTAATCCCAGGACCTGAGGGGCAAAGGAAAAGATGATCATGAGTTCAAGGACAGCCTGGGTTTGAACCTGGACTTTGAGAACCTATCTAAAAAATTCCAACAAGTTGGAAGGTGAGCAGGCCCACATAAGTACTGGAGAGGCTGAGGGAAGGTGTATGAAACACAGGAAGGCCCATAGGATGTCCCTACACATTGTTTCTTTTCCTCTCAGTCATGGGTCTTGAACCTCAGGGCTGAGGCACTGTCCTTGAGCTCTTTTTGTTCAAAGCTAGTCACTCTCTATCACTTTGAGCCACAGTTCCACTTCCGGGTTTTGAGTGGTTACTTGGAGCAAAGAATCTCATAGTGACTTTTCTGCCCAGGCTGGCTTTGAACCACAATCCTTAGATCTCAACCTCCTGAGCACCTAGGATTGCAGGCGTGGCCCCGACACAGCCTTTCATTTGCCTGGGTTTGGCCTGGCACTCCATAAATTCAAGTTTGGTTCTGTTGGAAATTTCTAGAATTTTTTAAAACTTGTCATCCATTGTTGTTTGAGTCTGTGAATGTGGAACTCACACATCCAGACTGCCAGCTATATCTCGTAGGTTTTTTTGAAAACCACATTTCCATACTGTTTATTTATAAGCAGTTCATATTTTGATGCTTTTTAAAATGGTATTTAAAAGCACTTCTATTTTTATTATAGAAATGTGCTTAACCTTATATTTGGCCATCTTGCAATTCCTTAGAAGTGTTTTTACATAGCAATAATGTCATCTATAAGTAACGACTTCTTCCTTCCCAGAGTAGGCTCCTTGTATTTCTTTTGTGTACTTTATGACATTGGGCTGAGAACTCCAGCATGAAGCAGAGTGGAAGTGGCGAACGCCACTACTTGATTCCTGGTATTAAGAGGAAACTATTCAGTCTTTTGTCATTAAATACAATGTCGGCATAGGTTTTTCACAGATAACCTTCACAGGTTAAGAAAAGCTGTTTCTATTCTTAGTTTGGTGAGGATTTTTAGCTGTAAGGAAGCTGGGTTCTGAAAAAGTGTATTTTTTGCATATATTGAGATCATCGTATAGGTTTTTTCTTTTTGAATTTGTTTGTATGGTGAATCACATTGACAGATTTCCCAATGCTAAAGTAATTTTGCATTTCTAAGTTAAATCCTCATAGGATTTACGATCCTGTATATATTAAGGAGTTTCCAGTCTGTTCCACATGATGGATGACTTCTGGTCTTTGCTTTCATTGGGTATCAAGATAATGATGGCATCACAGAAGGATTTTCAGACATGTTTTCTTTTCTATTTTCTGGGATATGTGTAGAGTGGGTATTATTTTTCTTTAAATATTTTACATAACCCCTTTTCACATCTACCTGGGCTTGGAAACTTCTTTCTTGGAAGATTATAAATTACTAATGTAAATTTTTAATCCATATGGGTCTAATCAGGACATATATTCATGAGGAAGATTAGCACGAAACTTCTGATAACATTCTTTTCTTTAAAACCGTGGGGTCTGTTTTGTTGTCACTCATGGTTTCGATCATTTGTGTGCTAAGTCTTAAATTGATCATTTCTCCTAGACATTGACCACATTTATTGATGATTTCCAAATCAGTGTTTGACTTTATTATCTATTCCCTGCTATACATTACATTTGTATTTCATTGATTTCTACTATTTATTACTTCTTTTTCTTCTGGCTAATTATGGTCTAGTTATGATTTTCCCTTACTTTTTTAATGTAAGGATTTTAGCTGTAATTTTCCCTCTAAGCATTAATTTAGCTGCATCTTATAAATTTTGATTAAATATACTGTAATAGATAATTCAAGTATTCTCAGAGAACAGAGAAAAGAGCTTTCTTTCATTAAGTGTGGGGAAACTGAAGGTAAGCATTGGAAATGGGCTTTGAAGACTACATTTTTTCTATTTTTTTAGGCAAAGAAGATAGCTGTATTCTAAGCCAAATGAAGAGTCAGGATTTATTAATTGGTCTTCCCCTTATAAAGTATGTTTATCAATACTTAATGATGATAGCCAGCAGGTAGAACATGTCTTTAAAAGGCAGGAGCAGAGCCTGTCATTCCTATAATCAAAAGTTGTGCTGGAGCTGAAAACTATTTTGACTCTTGAACTAATTCTACTGGCTAACCCTATTTCCAGGGCAAATGGTATTGGTCCAATATAATGTCAAAAGGCTGTCATGTGTGAGTATTGATCAGAATAAAGACAACAAGTTTCAAATCAAAGTAATAGGACAGTTGTCTTCATTAAGGAATCAAAGTCATTACACACATTTACTTATCAGAGAGATTTTACATTGGATTCTCTAACTTCCTATTCTACAGTCATGAGATCCTACCTCAATAATTTCTTACCCTCTGCAACAAAACATATATATATATATATATATATAACATATATATATATCTGCAGATATATGCATGTTGTCATTTCTAAATATTATTTGTATTGATTTTTTCTAACACAATTATTAGAAAACAAAATAGTGAAATTTCCTTGCACCTGGAATTGGATTCTGCCCAACGAAATGGAGGTATAGTTTCTGGGGAGGATTTCTCCAGGACAAAGCCTTTATCAAATTTCCTGTTTTTCTCACGTTGTTCTTCTCCATTCTGCCTGCCTAGAGCTTACATACACTATATGGAGTTGCAGTAACCCTTTTGAATATGAACTGAAAGATCACAGGCAGAGGCTCTGTAATCATAGCTACTCAGGAGGATGAGACCTGGAGGATCATGGTATAAACCATCTTAGACAGAAAAGTCTGAAATTCTCCATCTCCCAAATAACCAGCAGGGCTGGAGATGTGGTTCATGTGGCAGAGTGCCAGCTTGTGAGAAAGGAGAGCAAGGGAGAGAGAAGAGGAGAGAGAGAGAGAGAGAGAGAGAGAGAGAGAGAGCGAGAGAGAGAGAGAGACAGACAGACAGACAGACGGAGGGAGGAGGGAAGGAGGGATGGAGGAGAAGAAGGGAGAGAGAGAGGGCGAGGGAGAGAGCAAGGGAGAACTACCAGTATCAGGATTGGCAACTGCTTTGCTTGCTGACATCCCTGGGTACCATGCCTGGTCCATGGTAAGTGCTGGGTTGAATTAACTACTCACCCACAGAGGGTAGAATGATAGGAGGAGCTTCAGAACCTAGAATAAGAAAAACCACTAGTCTCTGGCTATTTCTGAAGCCAGATTCAATGTTGACCCAAAGCTCCTGCCCAGAAGCATCAATGCAAAATCCCTACTGCCTCATAGTTATACTCTCCTTGAGTGAAGAAAAGGACAACATTGGTGACAGGGAACATTTGGGAAGTTTTTAGCAGGACCACATCTGAAAATCATTACTCATGTTTAGAGATTCTCCTGAATCAAAACCCAAACATTCTCCACAATGCATTCATTTACCCCCAGATGTAGAGGGAAGAATTACATTCACTGTTGTAAATGAAATCAAGTTGGTTTAAAAATAGTTAAAATACATTTTTAGTGTTTTTCTTCTTCAAATATTAATTCTCCAAGACCACACTTAACATCAGTACTTTTTCCTTATCATTTTATTGTGGTAGTTTACAAACACACAGAAAAGTTGCAAAAAATTATCAGTGAATCCCCATAGACTCACCCACTGAGGTCTATAATTAACAAGATACCAGACTTTTATTGGCCACTTGTCAGAGGCTGTGATCAGTGAGGAGTGGGAAGAAGAATTTGAGCAGCAACCAGCCTCTACGTTCAATCTTGACAGAGAAGATGCAAAATGTGAGAAACAAAATTGTCAAAGATTGCCTGTGTTTAGGGCATGGACAGTTAAAAACATTACACTGTCATGGGCACTAATGGAATGAAGTACACGGGTGGTCTAGGCGTGCTTCTTCGTAGAATTTGGGCTAAAAATGTTCAGAAACACTGTCTTTCAGCTCATTGAGATTACTGAGAATTCGCTCCACTTCTGGTCTGAATAAGCCAACATTGTCAACTTCAATTCCTCTTCAGATTCCAGATTCTGGGTAGGTTTTGATGGGAGCTGCTTGGCAAGGGACCCAGTCTACCATAGAGGCTTGCTTCAGCTGTGAGGATAGCACACAATAGTCCACATTTAGATTAGCTACAGCTGAGGACCAGACACTTCATAGATCTGCTCTATGTCAATGACTTGAGAATGGAAAGCCTTTGTCTTAGTAGCTGTGCTGTAGGGCAGGGGGCATGGGCCATGTTGGGGAATCTCAGTGGTCTTTAAATTTTGTATTCCACATACCTCACCTGTCTTACCCACATTGGGGTCCTTCTGTAATCTGTCCTCATTGTATATACCAAGGGAAATTTGCCTCAGGTCCTCCAGGAACTGTCTCTTGTCTTACTCCTTTAAAAGTTACCATCTTAGTTTCTTTCCTCTGGCTCACTGACAAGCATTTCCTCTTGAGCATTTTGAACTTGGCAGGTGAGGTGGGTAGGGAGGATCTCTGTGGGAATGATTACATTTTACCCCTCTAAACAACAATGATATCATTCAGTAGCTGGAAAAGACCATTTTGCTCCTGTTTCCCTTTTGTTTTCCCTTCATAGATTACCTTTCTTTCCAAAACATCATTTATTCCATTTTTGTTTCTAAATTATTGTATTTAGAACAACAGTATCTGGTAGGAAGTTTTTACAAGCTAGCAACTGGGTTTAAACTCAATAATTAAATTCTTATTAGTTGATGCCTGAAAAGTTCTAAATAGAATGACCATAAATCCAACTCTCTCTCTCTCTCTTTCTCTCTCTGTGTGTGTGTATGTGTGTGTGTGTGTGTATGTATGCGTGTGCTGCTAACAGGGTCTGAATTTAAGACCTCATGTTCTCTCTTGGCTTTCTTGCTCACAGCTAGTGCTTTGCCTAGTGAGCTACATCTCCAGCCCTGCCAGTTATTTTGGAGATTGAGTCTCCCAGACTTTTCTGTCCAAGCTGGCTTTATTCTATGATTTTCTAGGTCTCAGCCTCTTGAGTAGCTAAGATTACAGGGCTGAGCCACCAGTACTCAGCCCCAACTACTTGTTTTTATATATCAGGAAAGTCTCTTTTTTAAAAAATGGATTTTTCTTTTCTAAATGTAGAGTTTTGTGTAAATTATGTAAGGCAAGACCAACCAATCCATCCCCTTAGAGTTCTATATCTGCTGCTTTTGACAGATCACAGAAATGTACTTCTCAGTTGGATATGAACAGTGTCCCATGAATATAAATTCATCACATCTCCAAGAATCACATTATTTTTCTGGGAGAAGTTGTAGCTGATTAGATTCTTGAGGACTGATGACAAAAAGGAACATGCTTATTATGTTCAGTCTGCTGTCATATATTTAAGATTAGCTTCATGACAATCACATGAAGTAATTCTTTGCTATTATCCTATTGTTGGTGTGAGGAATGAAACCTTTTTCATACTAAGAAAATGCTCTATCACTGAGCTATACCCCTAAAATCCTACAGTACTTATATATTTTTGATGAGCAAAGAGAAGTTTATAAAAGATAATAACTCATCCATAGCTACCATCTCTTAATATTTATTTATGCCAGTGCTGGGGCTTGGGCTTGAACTAAGGGCCTGGGTGCTATCCTTGAGCTTTTTTTGCTCAAGGCTAGTACTCTACCATGTGAGCCACAGTTCCACTTCTGGCTTTTTGGGTGCTTAATTGGAGATGAATCTTACAGACTTTCCTACCTGGCCTGGCTTTGAACCATGATCCTCAGATATCAGCCTCCCGAGTAGCTAGTATTACAGGTGTAAGCCACTGGCACATGGCTTCTCTTAATTTCTTTTTTGGGGGTGCGGTTGTGGGGTCTGAACTCTGGGCCTGGGCGCTGTCCCTTAGCTCTTCAGCTCAAGGCTAGCGCTCTACCACTTGAGCCACAGCGCCACTTCCGGCTTTTTTTCTTTTTTGCTTATGTGGCGCTGAGGAATCGAACCCATGTATGCAAGGCAAGCACTCTACCACTGAGCCACCTTCCCAGCCCCTTCTCTTAATTTTTAAAAGGGCTAAGTGATGACACAGAAAGGCCAGGGCCATTGTACAAAGGTAAATTATTATTTTGCCAAGAGGAGGCACCCAAGTTGGTCATGAAGTAGGAGGAGGAGGGAGAGCAGAGTCTATCAACCTTTGGGGTATTCGTTTGTAAAGGCAAGGCAGGGAAGGACAAACTGTCTCAGATTAGTGAGTCTGGATAATTCTAGCTGGCTTTGGACCCTGGTATCTGGACCTATGGTTCACATAGCACCCTTGCCTATCTACTAAGATTATAGGCCTGAGCCACCAAATACTTGTGGGTGTGTTTTTGTTTTGCCAATCCTGGGAACTCAGGGCCTGAGTGCTGTCCCTGAGCTTTTTGCTCAAGGCTAGCATTCTACAACTTGAGCCACAGTGCCACTTCTGGCCTTTTCTGTGTATGTGGTGCTGGGGAATTGAACCCAGGGCTTCATGAATGCTAGGCAAGCACTCTACCGCGGAGCCACATTCCCAGCCCCCAAATACTTGTTTTTATATATCAGGAAAGGCTCTCTCTCTCTCTCTCACTGGTAGCACAGGGGAAGACTGACTTGGTGCACAGATATCAGATGCAGAATCTTATGGATTTGAGATTGGAGGGTTTGTAGTATATTCTCAAATACTTACCCAACATGAACTGTGGGGAACTTGCAAACAACCTTGGTGGTTAGCTTGTCCCTGTGGTTGGGACACATCAGGCAAACAAATCATAGAAAGCTCATTTGGACAAAGGGGTATCAGGGAAAGACTCTGGCTCCAGACACAAAGCTTTTCCCCCCAACCACCTAAATTCATCATATACTTTTCTTCCAATCTTTCACCCTGATCTTGCTGCAAACCTTCTCAATTCTCTGCCACCACAAACTCTTTAGCTGCTTGAGTTAGAAGCCTGACTCATTTGTGAAGTCCATCAGTTCCTCTCCAAGGTACCTTTTTGGATTATTCTCTTCTTTCTCTGTGCCCAACTCTTGCCTTGGGCCAAATTGTCTTGACAGCTGAGACTCTTAATCCAGCATTCTACCTTCACATTCAACCAGATCTTTTGTATATGACAGATGTGATTACATCACTTCCTTGTTATATACCTATATTCCCTATCTCCTTCACTTTCTCAGCAAAACATAAAGCTGACCCTTGCTTATCTCTTAGCTGAGTGTCCTATAAAACCATGATATTGTGACCATATATTTACCTGAATGATATTCTTAGGGCTGGCACATAGCAGAGGAGTGAGAAAAGATAGTGATAGATGTAGATGACAGATAAATAGATATAAAGATATATGATAGATAAATAGACTGTTAGCAGGCATTCTAAACCCAGATGGCTCTCAACAATCTAGTTTCATCAATGTGCATGAAATAGACTCATCAATCATTTATTTTTGTCATTGTGCACTATTTTTGCAAAGTCCATGAGATTCTCCCAACTAAAACAGAGATTATGCATTTGAGGCATTATCAGTTTCTTGAGTTGAAACCTCTTGTAGCTAAGAGTAGAGCCTCATAGACACTGGGTTGCAAGTTATCTCAAGTACCACTAGGGGCTGCTGGAGAGCAACATAAGACCCCAAAATGTGTTAATATTTCCTTCAGATACTTTCTTCCTTTCATGGTGATATTTATTTAGTAGATAGGGCTCGGCTCTATGTTATTACACCAATTCCTCAAAGTCTTCTCTGCTGTTTGGAGGGAGAGTTCTAATAAGTTTTCCTATTTCTCAGCTTCTTGAATGCCATCTAAATCAATGTGGTATTCAGGAGAGGAATAGGTGGGCCTCAGGGGACCATCTAGAACATCCAGCATCTTTGTGTGAATCCTTTGCCAAATGATGTTCTTACGGGTGAACAGATTTCAAAAAGTGTTGCCGCCTCTCTGCTGATCCGGCCCTTCTGGAGGGCAGCACTGGGAGGCAAGTTCAGGCTTATTTTTTGAGGTTTATTTTTTTTCCCTTTCACATCAAGGACATCCTGGTTGCTACCCAAGTGGCTATAGCAGTTTTTCATACAACAGGGACCCAGAAACTCTCTCTGCTCAATCCCCAACTCTTATGTAGCTTCCATCTTCAAGCTTACTTTCTGGTCCAAGATGGCCACTGGAGACACAGGGAAGAAATAAAGGAAGATAAAAGAGTAACAGGGTATATGCTTCATTGCTCCCCAAGGAGTACCTTTTTAGAAGTCTCACTCAACAACTTCTATTTCTATCCCATTAGCCAGCAAATGGTGCTGGGAAGTGTCTTGCTAGTTCAACCCACTGAAGCCTTTGACTATACAGAAATCTGTTATTCCTGGAGGAATAGGCAATTCACAGCTTCTACCCTGAATGAGAATTCAATTCTCTACTACTCTAAGAGATACTCAAAAACTGCTTTTGCTAAAAAGCATTGGTTCCTTACTTGGTCCCTCAAGCATTAAAAGCTGGCATCCCCACTTCCATTTTACATCTGTCTTTGCTCCGAGCCATCCGTGCCACAGGTACCTTGTGGCCACCTTGGGATCCAGGAAGAATAAGACTGATAATAACCTGTGGCAAAAGCCAAGACTACCCCCCCCACCAACATAAAAAACTTCCTTAAAAGTCCTGACATCATGATCACCTGGCCCATACTTCTAACCACTGGACCACACTTGGGACTAGGACTACTTAATAAGAATGCATACCTATTATCTCCTGTCCCAAATCTTCTTCATGTCTACAATTCGTATCTCTAGGGGGAAGATGGGTTCCAATAGCATGCCCAGGCCCACTGATAGATCTCCTTTCTCTTCCCTTTACATTCCCCCTTCTTTGGACCAGAACTGGGGCTTGATCTCTTAGCTTTTTGCTCAAGGCTGGTGCTCTACCTCGTGAACTACCACTCTTTGGTGGTTAACTGGAGATAAGCATCTCATGGACTTTCCTGCCCAGGCTGGCTTTGAACTGCAATCTTCAGATGTCAGCCTCCAGAGTAGCTACTTATCTCTTTATTTGGGATATTGGGGGAATTTAGCTCTGACATCTGTAACTCAGAAAGTTGGGTCTCTGACCTGGGACTTCCGGTTATAATACCTGCAGTCTTCCTTTGACATCAGCCACTTGCAAAATGCAGTAAAGCATCTGTTGACAGCCAATCACTGGTATGTCTCATATACTAGAACACTGATAAATCTCCTACTTGGAGATTTGTGTAGAGACTCCATTTTGTAGGTCCTCATCTTTGAACATATGAATTTCTCACAAGCAGCCTGCCCTCTGGCTACCTAACTTGTATGGGAGAGGAGAGTGAATGGAGAAGACAGGGTTTCCATGTGAAATCTGTGAGCTGGGAGCCTGAGAAAGCTCACCTAGACCCAGGCTCTGGCCACTTACCTGAGAAGGTGAGTATCCCTAGGCATGGAAGACCTGTGGAGATTCTTTACTTTCCATCCAAAGCACAGGTTGGCCACAAGAGGGAAGCAGCACACTGAGCTAGGGCTTGACAACCTGCTCTTTGTTCTGGCTTTCCCATTGTCATCCCAGCTGGAAAGCAGGTGAGGGCTCACTGCAGCAATATTGTTCAACCAATGGCTGTGGCCATGCCGGCTTGGGCTGTGTGTGTGTGTGTGTGTGTGTGTGTGTGTGTGTATGGGGGATAAAAGGGGGTGATCCTAGCCTTGCTGTCACACACAGAATAATTACCACTGATGAATATTCAAGAATTTCATTTATTAATGAAATTAAGTAAGTCACTGAGAAAAACAAGTCTTGGTGGCAAAATCTTAGATCCTTAAGATTCATTATGTGTGGAAAATCAAGAATCAGGAAATCTGCAACCAGTGCTGGTGTGACTCTATGTCTATTCCTGAGCTGGAGAGTGTGTGTGGTGTGTGCACAGGTGCGTGCCACATGCATGCTTGTATGTGTGTGACTCAACTAAGTTTAAATCTCCACTGTATTTAGAGCTTGACACAGAGTTATATCCTTATAACTATACTCCCAGTTACTAGGGAAGTAGAGATTAAGAGGATTATTATTTGATACTAGTCCAGGCAAAAAGTTAACAAGACCTCGTATCAACCAGTAACAGCATGGTTCTGTCATCTGCCAGCCCAGCTATGTGAGAGGTGGTAGGTGGGAGGCTCTGTGTCCTGGCTGCCCTGGGTATAAACTCAAGACCCCCCTTGAAAAATAATTAAAGCAGGGACTGGGAAGGTGGCTCAGTGGTAGAGTGCTTGCCTTGTATGCATGAGACCCTGGGTTCGGTTCCTCAGCACCACATAAGCAGAAAAAGCCAGAAGTGGTGCTGTGGCTCAAGTGGTAGAGCGCTAGCCTTGATCTGAAGAGCTTAGGGAAAGCGCCCAGGCCCAGAGTTCAGGCCCTAAGACTGGAAAAATAATTAAAGCAAAGGTACAGTAAGTCAGTAAGAGGTGGGGGAGGGGGCCTGAGCTGGGTGCTGGTGGCTCACACCTATAATCCTAACCTCACAGGAGACTGAGATCTGAGGATAGAGGTTCGAAGCCAGATGGGGCAGGAAAGTCTATGAAATTCTTTATCTCCAACTAAACACCAAAAAGCTGGAAGTGGAGCTGAGGCTGAGCACTAGCCTTAAGCAGGAAAAAAATAAAGCCCAGGTGACAGCACTAGGCCCTGAGTTCAAGCTCTAGGACTGGCGCGCGCGCGCGCGCACACACACACACACACACACACACACACACACACACAACACATCCTGAGCTCAGGAATCTCCCTACTCTGGGAAGACCAAGAGTCAGGCTCAGTTCAGATCTCTTGGGCATATTACTCAAAATTTCTCTCTTGTTTGCCTTCCTTCCTTCCTTCCTTCCTTCCTTTTGTTGATCATGGGGATTGAACTCAGGGCCTGGGTGCTGTCCCTGAGCTTTTTGGCGCAAGGCTAGCACAGCATCACTTTGGGTTTGAATCACAGCATCACTTTGGGTTTTCTGGTGATTAATTGGAAATAAGAGTCTCAGGGACTTTCCTGCCCAAGCCAGCTTCAAACCTCAATCCTCAGATCTCAGCCTCCTGAGTAGCTAGGATTACTGGTGTGAGCCACAGGTGCCTAGTGGCTCCGACTTTCAGACCCTCCTTCTCCATATTTCTTCTCTAGTAGGGCAGAGGAGCCTTGATTTGTGTGTCACAGTGGAATACTCTGGATCCTTCCTGCCTCCCACCGTGGTGGTAGAACTCATCATCTTTGCCAATAGCATGGGTTTCTGCTCTGGGGAATCCTCCGGTCTTTGGCATTTGGATCAGAATCTCCATCTACTCCATATCCTTAACTTAGTCCTCAGGTCAGTCAGCAGAGGTCATGTCCTTAGCCTAGGCACTTAGTAGCCACCTGCTCACCATTGGGGAGGACTTGGGTAATCAGAAATGCTGCCGTAGGCTCATTTGGGTATTCACCTGTACAACAATTTTCACCATAGTGCTAAACTTAGAACTGGTGTGCAGTGGGCAACCTCCCAGAGAACCTCAGGGGAAGCAAGTACTAGCCAGAGATTCTCAGCCCTCCTTATGCACAGCTGGGTGCTCATGACCACCTGTGCTGGCAGAACTCCGAGCTGACACCCAGAGCATCCAGCCCTAATGTACTCACACCTTTGTCGAATATTCAGCCAAACATTAACCTAGAGACTTTGCAGATGTGATTCAGGTATCACGTTGGTTGACCTTGACAGGTGATTATGATTATCCGAGTGTGTTAGACACAGTCCTGGAATCAGGACAGAGAAGCCAGCAATATTACAAGTGTGAGACAGCCTACTTAGGGTTGTTTCGGTGTCAAGGGCCAACTGTGGGTGATCGCCAGTAGGTTAGCAGAATGCAAGCTAATGAGACAGAGACCTACAACTGCAGGGAAGAATTCTGCTAGCTATTGGAATGAGCTTGAAGGCAAACCATCCCTTAGGTGATCTTCCAGATAGAAATATACAGTCTACACCTTGATTCTGCCTCATGAGATCTTGGGCTTAGCAGCTAGCTGACATGTTCCAGACTCTAGACCCATCAAAATCATGAGAGGATAAATTTGTGCTGTTGTTGAGCCATTCTGTTTGTTATAATTCTGTACTTGGGTAATAAACAAACCCATAACTCTTGATAAAACAGGACATTAACGGGTGCATTTACAACAATCCAAACAGACTTGGGGTCAGGAGCTGGCTGATTAAACATGATCTCCCTGTAGGAAAGTGAGAAGGTTGTGGGGAGAAAGTTCATGCCATTAAATAATTGACATTTAGGCCATAGTTGCCTAATATACCTCTGTGCATGTTCAATGAGCATTCTTTGATTATGACATCTGTTTCTCAATAGTGTGGGAAGCACTCACTGTCCTATTCTCGCTGTTTTCACCGTCTCCTACTGCAGATTGAACACTGATTTTTTTTCTTACACTGGAAAGTTTTATAACTGGGCATGATGGACACACTTTTAATCTGGCAATGCTGAGGCAGAAGGATGGTGATTTGAGGCTAGCCTAAGCTACATAGCAAAACCCTGTATGAAAAAACAAGAATAGTAGTAAACTTAAAAAAGTTATATACCCTTATGATAAAGACTTTTTTTGAAGCACAAGCCCTACTCATATTTATTTAAAATTTTATGGCATTATACTACCACTAATTGTATATTAAAATGAAGGTTTCTTTCTATAAATGAAAATCTTAATTGCAATGTGAATATATTTCCTATAATTCAAATTCTTTTGTCCTCTTCCCTTAGAAACCTTTGTGTTTGTGCCAAGTCTAGCCTAGATCTAGAGCAATATTTTAGTCACCTGTGCTTTTGATTGGATTTTCTTTCATTCTTGCGTCCATTTTTTGAGATGGGTTATGTAGATGAGCTGGGAGCCCTTGACACCAAGTTTCACATTGACTCCTGTTTATATACTGATTGCTGGAAGAAGCTCCCTGTAGACTTCTAAGCACTGACTCATCTTGCCTGTGAGTTAATGTTCTGTGCTTATGCTTCTGTGAGATGTCAAATGGCTGGAGATGTGTGTGTGTGTGTGTGT
>NW_012267224.1:26475849-26508615 GCF_000151885.1 Dipodomys ordii
GGGGGAGGATGGGAAGGGATGGGAAGGGGAAACAAAGGAGGAGGCTACAATGCTTGATAAGAAATGTACTCATTATCTTGCCCATGTAATTGTAACCCTCTATACAGTATTTTCACAATAAAAAATAAATTAAAATCACTTTTACACTAAAAAAAAAGATGATGTTAGGTGAAATGAACCCCAAGATAATGACACAGTGTTTTTTTTGTCTTGCTATTGTTTCTCATATATTTATAAGATGATGGTTTTGTTGCTTTGTATGTCCCTCCCCCATGGCAAAGCCCCTATTTTCACTGTATTTGATGTTGGTACATGTCTTTTTGAACAATGTCATCTCTTCCCTTGTTTTCTCCCTCCTGGCCTCCCTCCCACACAAGTTGTATAGTTCATGTTCAGTATAGTGAGTATCACTAATGCATTTACTCACTCTTTGTCCTACCATTTCTGTGCTTCTCCTTACCCTCTCCAAAACAGATCAACTTATATGCAAGACAAAAGGTACAGAAAACAAAAACAGTGATAAAGGAGGAAAAAAACCCAAAATCAAAATGAAAAGCAAAATAACAAACCTTCCTTCCTTCCTTCCTTCCTTCTTTCCATCCTCCCTCCCTCCCTCCCTCCCTCCCTTCCTCCCCCCCCTCTTTCTTTCTTTCTTTTTTCTTTTTTGCAAGTTGTGGGGTTTGAACTCTGGGTCTGGGCTCTGTCCCTGAGCTCTTCAGCTGAAGGTGCATGCTCTACCACTTGAGCCACAGTGTCACTTCTGGTTTTCTGGTGGTTAATTGGAGATAAGAGTCTCATGGAGCTTCCTGCTTGGGCTGACTTTGAACTGCAATCCTTAGATCTCAGCCTCCTGAGTAGCTGGGATTACAGGCGTGAGCCACCAGTGCCCAGCTCTTGTTTTCATTTCTTGGAGTTCTTTTTTTTAAATCTTTGAATGTTTTAATTTCTCTCTCCTTTTCCAAGCCTCAACAGTTTGTCTTCAACTTGGTGCAGTCTATTGGCAAGATATTTGGGGCTGAAGACCTGGCTCATGGTAGAGCACATGCCTAGTAAGCATGAAACCTTGAGTTCAAGCACCAGTGCAGCAAACAGTCGCTAAGACTTTCAAGTGAATTCTTTATTTCATTTCCAGAATTTCAATTTGATTTTTTGCAGAATCAATATATCTTTGTTGAGTTCTCCTTTCATGTTCTGTTTGGTTTATTTCATTCAGCTTATTGTATTCTCTTGGAATTCATTCAGGCATTCATTTATGTGAGTTTTTATTGTTGATCTTTCTTACAATCTTAACAAAAATTCTTTATCTGAGATTTCATTCATTTTATTATTGAAATGTTGATTACTTGGAGTTTTTGAGTTTCTATGTGTGTGTGTGTGTGTGTGTGTGTGTGTGTGTGTGTGTGTGCTGTTACTGGGACTTAAACTCAGGACCTCTCCCTCTTGCTTCCTTTTTTTTTTGGAAGGTTGGCACTCTACCACTTGAATAATGCCAGCATTACTGGCTTTTTGGTGGTTAATTGGAAATAAGTCTCAGGGATTTTTATGCCCGGATTGGCATTAAACCAGGATTCTTAGATCTCAGCATTTTGAGTAGTTAGGATTACAGGTATAAATCTGGCTGGAGTTCTTGTCTTTTGGAAGAGTCATATTGTCCTGTATTTTCATAATTTTTGTGTTTTCTGCCTTGGATTTTACACATGAGAGGCCAAGTTATTGGTTGAAAATTTTTATCATCTGTAGTTTTTCAATTGAAGTATTCACTATGATCAAGCAGGATTGTTTAATGGCAGGGCTGAACTGTAGGTTCTCAATGCTGTACTGGCAGAGGGTTGGAAAAGCTCAGTCGCCAAACATTTGCTTGTGTGCTCCAGCACTACTCAGATAGAAGAAAACCAGCTGGAGTCTCTTGTAGTTCTAAGTTATAGGCTGTTGCTATATACGAGTTCAAGGCAGGGTCA
Organism: Dipodomys ordii; assembly: GCF_000151885.1. Taxonomy (NCBI): domain Eukaryota; kingdom Metazoa; phylum Chordata; class Mammalia; order Rodentia; family Heteromyidae; genus Dipodomys; species Dipodomys ordii. The sequence goes on from NW_012267224.1 coordinate 26,477,808, forward strand.
GTCAAGAGTAATTTGTCTGTTTCTGTGCTGCTCTTGAACTTTAGAAGCTCCCTTTATTTGTATACTGAGAGCCACCGCTGGTCACAAGAAGCTTTGCAGACTGTAGGCCAATGATTTCCCACTTTGTGTGCAGGCCTCCCTTGAAGCAGCAAGTATTCAAGTCTAAGATTATCCCCTGATGAATGCATCAGGGAGAGAGAGGGAGCAAACACCACATCGAATTCTGCTGTGATTGTGGAGACCTGAGGGATTCAAGATTTATGCCCTTTGGTTTCTGTTTTCTAGCCTCACCAAGTATTTCCCCAGCCTGTGTGTGTGGGAGAGGATGAGAGGAATTATGTGAGCCCTCACTTCTAGACTCTGAGTTCTCAGCCTCTCATGGCAGCAAACTACCTGCAGCCAGTAAAATGCAGGAGGCCATGCCACAGGCTGGGCGATCTGTTTCTGCACCCATTCACAACCAATGAGTTTGCTCTTACAAGGGAAAATGGAGCCACAGGCCACTATACCCTTCACTGCTCAAACTCCCTGATAATTAACCTCCTTAGCAGGTCTAGATCAGACTCTTTCTCTTTCTCCTTGATCTCTTCTCATACCCATCTTTCTCCCATACCCTGTGGGAGGTGTCCCAAGACTCCATATGCTATGATTGTTTTCAAACCCCTCCTTGCTCCCAGAGTAGTTCAGTCTCAAAAAAAAATAGTTGCTCAGTCAAGATGATGCTTGACAATAACTCAAAGATATGGGGAGCTCTAGTAAGGTTTTCCTCAACCAAACAAAGATCATTAAAAAAAAGTCAATCACCAAAACACGTTTTTTAAAAAAAATCCCATCAAATCCAACAACAGGTAGAAAAAAGTAACTTTAGCTAAAAAAACAAAACCCAAAACAAAACAAGAAATGAAATGGTAACTTGCCACTCCAGTCCTCTGGCCTCTGCTGAGTCAAAGGAAAAGACTGAGTGTTCAGAACCCATGGTTGGGCTACTAGTGGCAGTGTAGGGATGGTGGTAGGATGGCATGATCTCAAGTCAAGTCAGTGGCTCTTAATGTTGGTTGGGATCATCTGTAGAGTTATAAAACTACTGATACCTCCATTGGAGATTTTGACTGCATTTATCTGACTAGGCCACTAGGATTTAAAGCCGAATAAAAATCCCTTCAGATGATTCCAATGTGCCTCAAAAGTAGAGAAACCCTGAACTAGAAGGTAGGAAGGATGAAGTGATCTATGAAAACTATGGGAACAAGCTGAGGGGTCGAGGTGAGATCTGGAATGGACTGAGTAATCCTGGAAGGCTGAATTGCCGAGCTTTCCTTGACTTTACTCATCAGATTTCCACAGACACTGGGAAGAGAAGATTTGGAAGGGAAAGGCTGGGATTTCTGTGGTCTATCAGGAAGGTGGCTTAGAGCTGGGGCATGGAACCTTCTGCCTGGGGGCTAACCTCAGCCTTGGGTACAATAGTATCTGTGGCTCAGTGGGGCTGTATCAAAGCTCAATGCTGGACACAGAAAAGTTGCTTCCTAAATGGTGGCTCTTGTTGGAAACTTTGCCTTCTTCCTTCTCTTGGTGATTCTGCTTACAGTGCCCTCTGGACCAGCCTCTCCTTTCCCTGCATTCTGCCACTTTTCAGGCCTAGAACAATGACAGGGAATGGATTCTTTTCACCTAGTAATACCTAGGATGGTCTGGGGGATGGTTTGTGGCAGGCATGAGTATTCTGGAGCTACATCTTCCAGAGGGCATCCTGTAGGCGCGGTTCCAGGTGATCTCAGCATCTAGGTAAGCTTGGGAACTGCATCAAGTTTCAGGGCCCTTGGAGTGGTTCACGTTGCTGTTGGTAGTGTTCTTTGAGATCTGAGGAAAAAAAACACAACAACAATAACAACTCATAGTTTTTCTTTAACCGTCATGTGGCCTCAGATGATTGTTATTTTTGCTTAGCTCATTAACATTTTGCCTCTTTCTCATGACACACTTTTGGGAAACTGCCCCAGAAACTACAATCAATGGCTTTATTCAAAGGACAAAGAAAGCAGCTGCACCCTGCACTCATGAGGGAAGCCCTGGCCTCTCACTGTCATGGTGCCCTTTTCCCACCCCCTCTGCTGCCCCTTACTGTTGCCATGGTAATGACCCTGGAGAGTAGGGACCAGGCCTGCTATTGCTTTACTACAGCTCCCGCCACCCTTTGTGTCTAGAGGAGAGCTGAACATACTATGGTCAACATTTGGCAACATTGACTGATGGAGAGCTTGGAGAGCTCATTTGGAGCATCTGCAGGTGGGCTGGGTTGGATGAGAAGGCCTCCCATGGTTTGCTTCTATCTATCTGGGTAGAGGAGTTAGCCAAGAGGGTGGGAGAAGACAGGCCTCCATGCTCACTCAGCCTTGGCACTGTGCTTTTCTTTTTTAAACTTTATTGTTATTATAGAGGTGGTATACAGAGGGATTACCATTACATGAGTCAGGTATGGAGTACATTTCCTTTCATATGGTGTCTTCTGTTCCCTCATTCTCTCTCAGTCACTCCCTGTTTTCTTTTTTAAGGTACAATAATCACAAATATTTCTACAAATTAGAAATGGTAAAAGGCATATTTCTAGATAGAAAATATTTTGATTTCTTAGTAAATTTGGTTTATTAGCAAAATTTTCTTTTGATAAAAATGTCTGATCCTGTTTGCTTCCATTGATGTGGTTTTGTAATAAATAACTTTCTTTTAAGTTGGAAAAGAAAATAAAAGCCTATTTTTTTTTATCACTGTCTCTAAATGGAAACCGAGAGCTCCAGGTTTACTATAGAGCATGACAAAATAATTGAAATAGGGAGGCTGACAGAAATGAGGATGTGAGGTGCAGCTTTCTGGAAATGAGGATGTGAGGTGCAGCTTTCTGGAAATGAGGATGTGAGGTGCAGCTTTCTGGAAATGAGGATGTGAGGTGCAGCTTTCTGTCTGTGAACATCTGGTCTCCTAGCTGCTGTGCCCCACCCCTCAGGAGTATTGTCATTTCTAAATTACAGACAGTGAGGCCATTTGGGGCACTCATTGGTGAAAGCTGTAGATCTACATATTTTCTAAATTGCTATCCACATACTAAAACAGTATTTATTGTTAAAGTCAAGAGAGCCAATGCTTAAAAACAACAAAAAAAATGCAGGCAAAAGTAGATAATCTCATCAGCATCTGAGTACGTGACAAACAAGGCTATTTATGGCTTGCTGTGCTGTCCAGTTTAAGATCAGGGGCTCTGTGAATGTCTGGTCTGTAAGCATCTACATTGAACTAGAGGCTAACATGCCGAAGACTGAGGGTTTTGTCTTCTGCCCAAAGAGGTTTCCCAGGGCCAGAAAGTACTGCTTCTTAAGGAATGAGGGCTAGTAAAAGATGATCATTTCAATCAGCTGGTTTGTATCTTCTGAAGTATAGAGAAGGGAGAGTGGTTAGATGTATATGTGCAAGTGGGGGTGTAATGGGCTTGCATTTGTGGAGCATCTGCCATGTGTGGAGAACTTGATATGAATCTCAACATATAAATTGCTATCTATTTATAGCAATTTAATGCCCACTTATAGATTGCAATTTGTCCACAGACAGTGCTTGACTTACAATATACTAACATCTTGATTAACCCATTGTAAGTGAAAAGTTATTGTCACCAAGGCAGACTTACATTAGTCTACAGGCAAGAAAATAGCTTGACACGAAGCCCATTTTATAAGGAAAATGTTGCAGATTTCCATGTAATTTACTGAATAATGTATTGAAAGTGTAAAACAGCATTGTATGGGTACAGTTTGGCACTGTTGGAAAGTCAAAGTCACAATTTGAACTATCATAAATTGAAGACTGTGCATCAGTTTTATACCCAAATATCAGAGATTTGGATATTTATCAATCTATCCGTATTTATATGCATGACTTTATTCTATGCTTATAGCACCATTTTAATACCTTAGTATTTTGAGAGTGGGTAGATAGCAGGGATGCAGTGGGCTCTGTCTTACACCCAAGTCCATCTCACTCCAATGTTCTTTCTACTACATGTTTTCTACCATCAATCTTTAGAATCACGATAGTATCCTGGACTGCACTGGAATGAGGCTATAAATATGAGTGAATGGATAAGGCCTCAATCCCAGTTCCATCAGAGATTCCCAACCTAAAATCCCTCTCCTGCCACAGTCTCATATCCTTCGGTGCACTTGTTTAGACCTTAAGTGTTGCAGCTACTCCTTAACCCCACCTGCTCCCTCCGCTCCTCTCCCAGCCCTTCTCCTTTTCCATCAGCTTTGCCATCTTCCCTTCCTTCACTCTGGTGCGTCTATTTCCAACTTACAACTCCTATTATTCCAGCTCCCTCCTTCTGTCAGCCCTTAGTGCTGGCTGCATTACAATTCTGCCTGTCCTGTGTGTGTTCACAGGATGTTGAGATTCAGGAGGAAACCTAGATTGGTATCATTTCAAATATCTACACTATAATGATGTCAAATAATCTTAATCGTGCCCTGTAATATTATTGTGACTTCCTTTCCTTTCCCTTCCTTTCCTTTCTTTCCTTTCCTTTCCTTTCCTTTCCTTTCCTTTCCTTTCCTTTCCTTTCCTTTCCTTTCCTTTCCTTTCCTTTCCTTCCCTTCCCTTTCTTTATTTCTCTCTGTCTCTCCTTGTCTCTGTCTGTCTGTCAGTCAGTCAGTCAGTCTGTTTGTCTGTCAGTCTGTCTGTCTGTCTGTCAGTCAGTCTGTCTGTCTGTCTGTATCTCTTTGTATCTTGGGGCTTGAACTCAGGGCCTCAGCACTGTCACCAAACTTTTTTGCTCAAGGTTAGTGCTCTACCACTTGAGCCACAGCTCCACTTCTGCCTTTTTGGAGGTTAATTGGAGATAAGAGTCTCATGGATTTTCCTGCCTAGACTGATTATGAACCTTGATTCTTAGATCTTAGCTTCCTAAGTAGCTAGGATTACAGGCATGGGCCATCAATGCCAAGTTCATCTACTTTTGCAGTACTGAGATTGAATTTACACTTTGTGCTCTATTGCTTGAGCTATACTCCTTTAATAAATCAGATAGGCTTTTATGCTTTTGGTCAAATGGGAATGTGCCACCACCCCTAGTTTTAATTAGCACTTTTAGTGATACTGGGATTTGAACTTGGGGCCTTCTACTTAGTGGGCAGGTACTCTAGCACTTGAGTCATATTCTCCGCCTTATTTTCTTTAGTTTTTTTTTTTTTTTTTGACAGTGTCTCCTACTTCAGGTTTTCTCATTCCTTTTTTTCTGTGTTTCCTATTTAGATGGAAACACAGAATGGGATCAACTGTGACCACTATGCCTAACCTATTTGCTCTTTAACTTTTTTCTTGGACTGACCTCAAACTAGGATCCTCTCAGTCTCTGCCTCTTAAATTGCTGGCATTGTAGGTGTGACAACCATGTTTGTCCTTCTAGTTTGTTTGTAAGATAAGATTTCACAAACTTTTCCTGAGCTGGCTTCAAACTGTAATCCTTCCATCTCTGCTTTCTAAGCATCCTGAAGTATAGGCCTGTATGACCACACCCAGATTACAATAGTATTTTGGATTGTTGTTACGGTTATGATCTGAAATGTCCCCTAAACACTTATATGCTGAATACTTGGTCATCAACGCAGCCATGTTCAGATGTTGGGGAAGTGCTTGGATTGGGGAGGGGGTTCTGATCTCATTATTAGGTAAGTCCATTGATGGGGTTTATAATGTGAAGGAAACTTGGGTGGTAGGACCTAGTTGGAAGGAATAGGTCCGTGAGGGCTTGCAGTTAGGGTTGATATCTTGTCCTCACGCTTCCCTCCCATCCTCCATGAAGTCAGAATTATGCATCACCACATATTCCCCGCCATCACGTCCTCCCTTACCACAGTCCCAGTTTAATGTTGAATTGCTTACAGAGTAGAGATGGGGCAAAAGGTAGTAACTGGAGTCCAATGCACACTGGCCAGTCTGAAAAGATTCTCAGTAAATCAGACCTGACAATACTTTATAAACAAATGAAAAGGCCATAGAGGAACACATATCAGTCTGTTTTTTTTTTTTACCAGCCCTGGAGCTTGAACTCGGGGCCTGGGCACTGTCCCTGAACTTTGCTGCACAAGGCTAGCACTCTACCACTTGAGCCACAGTGCCACTTCCAGATTTTTCTGAGTTGTTTATTGAGATAATAGTCTCATGGACTTTCCTGTCTGGGCTGGCTTCAGATCACAATCCTCAGATCTCAGCCTCCTGAGTAGCTAGGATTATAGGTGTGAGTTACCAGCACCAGGTTCAGGTGATATATTATCTTGGAGCTCAGGAGAGAAGTCAGGACTAGAGAGAAAACATGGAAATTATCAACATACAGGTTAGTTTAGGCCAGGAAACTGCTGAGATCTCTAACTATAGAATCACAAGCAGAAAGACACTATTAGGAGTGGGGAAAGAAAGCATCTATTGGTCAGCTTTTCACCATGACAAAATGTCTTAGAAAAAAAATCAACTTTAAAAGATGAGAGGTTAATTTTGGTTCATGATTTCAGATGCTTCAGTTCATGGTTGATTGACTCCATGGTTTTGGGGCCTATAGTGAGGCAGAACATCATCGTGGGGAGCAGAGCTGCTTACTTTATGGTGGTGAAGAAGAGGAAGAGGAAGAAGAAGAGGAGGAGGAGGAGGAAGAGGAGGAAGAAGAAAGGAGACTGGGATCTATATCCCCTTCAAGGGCATGCCCCGCCGCGTCCTGAGCTACTTTCTTCTTACTAGAAAAGGAAGGTTCCGGGGCTGGGAAGGTGGCTCAGTGGTAGAGCGCTTGCCTTGCATGCAGGAGGCCCTGGGTTCAATTCCTCAGCAGCACATAAGCAAAAAGAAAAAAGCCGGAAGTGGCGCTGTGGCTCAAGTGGTAGAGCACTAGCCTTGAGCTGAAGAGCTGAGGGACAGCGCCCAGGCCCAGAGTTCAGGCCCCGCGATGGGACCCCTTCTCCCTCCCCCCCAAAAAAAGGAAAGGAAGGTTCCACCATTTCTGTATAGTGCCATGCATGGCAGGACAAACCTTCACACAGAGAATCTTTGAGAACATTTAAGGTCTAAGCCATAGCAAAAAATCTAAAGAGGTAAGAAGTGATGACTGAGACCGGAATGAAAAACCAAGAGGGCCGTGTCTTGGAAGCAAGGGAAAAAATGTGTGAGTGTGAGTGAGACCATCAAATGCTGCTGCAGGGTTAAAAAGTGTACTGAGGACTCATCAATGGATTTGAGAATTTGGGAGCTATTGGTTTGGACAGGGGCAACTTTAGTGCAGTGGCAGAGATGAAGGGCTGCATGGAGTATGTTCAAGATGGAATGAAGGGTGGTCCCAGATAGTTGGGAGGCACAGCTAAGAAGGTCACAGTTTGGAAGTGGCACTGTGGCTCAACTGGTAGAGGGCTCGCCTTGAGCTGAAGAGCTGAGGGACAGTGCTCAGGCCCAGAGTTCAAGCCCCATGACCAAAAACAAAAACAAAAAACAAAAACAAGAAGGTCACAGTTTGATATGCAAATGTAGCGTTGAGACCATATCCCCCCAAATCAAGGAAGAACAAAGGACTGGAGTAATGGTCAAGTGGCAGAGCACTTACCTAACAAGTGTGGGGTTCTGAGTTCAAACCACAATACTGAATGCCAAAGGCCACAGCGAGAGCCAGGGAGTCTTTGAAGATAGTGGGTATAAAGATGAGTAGATAAATGATGCTGAAATGAGAGAGGGATATGGGGGGCACAAATGTTTTCTTATATTTATGTTTCTTTGTTCTGAGAACTTGAACAAGATGAAAATGCTAGTATGTCTGCCTGCTGATGGAAATCATCTGGCATGGGGAAGAAGTACCAAGGAAGTAATTGTAGAATGAGTCTTGGAACACATAAAGAGAAAGTGGGTAAGGTGTTGAGTGAGCAGTGGAAAGAGGGCCAGTCTGTCCTTTGCACCAGGAAGGAAGGCAGAGCTCTAAGACACAGATTTGGGGCTGGTAGGCTTGGTGAGGGGGGAGTGTGGAAATCCTCTTCCTCCATTCGCTCAGTGAAATACAAAGCAAGACCATTCCAGCAGGAATGAGCTGCTCTAAGTGTTCAAAGTGGTTTCTTGGACGCGTGGATTCACGGCCATTCTAAACGATCTCCTCTTTGCTTTTGTAGTTTTTGATTTCTCTCAATAAGCATGTCACAGTGTACATTTTTCCTTAATTATAGGCAGCATCTCTAAGAGCCATCCATTTCAGCTGCTCCCAAGGGCAGTGTAGCCAGTCTTGCCACTTACAATTGTACGTCCTTGAACGAGTTACTTATATCTTCTTGTGTGCCTTTTCTTTTTCTGTTTTTTTTTTAATTTGTAAAATGAGGTTGATAATGTCTGCAGTATTCAATCCACTCAGTTAGAAGGCTCATCAACGAGAAAATGTATGCAAAAATAATCTGGAAAGAATCAGCACTGCATGGAGATAAAATGTTCTTATTGTGGCTATTTCTGACTAGGCAGGGGACATACGAGGAGGGGTAGAATTAAAGAATAGGCCGAAACCATTGGCTCACTTCTTATAAGCTACCACATGATCTTAAGAGCAAAAAAAGCTCTTCTGAGTCACATCATGCTGTATCCCTTTTATCCAGGTTCTAATAAAGATGAAAAGCTTTGTGCCCAACCCTAGAAAACAAACTGATAGAACACCCGTTTCCTCTGCGTTTCCATTAAGTTAACTTCATTATTTGATACTCCAAGTTAAAATGTTTCCTACTGAGCCAGGTTTTTTTTTCTTTTCTGCTTCAGATACATTAATTATGAATGTTCCTCCCAAATTTTTGCATTTGTATTCAAAACCACCCAGAGAATATATAGCCATGATTATTCTTTTGTTATTTTTTCAAATTACTATGATTGTATTGTTCGATACACTTTGGCACATGGGGGCTGCTGGTCTGTCACCATTAGACACATCTATAGAAATCCACTAACTACAAAAAAAATCACCAGATGAAGATCAAACCATTTATTTAAAGCACTTTGTATGAATTAAATAATAATAGTGGAGTCCCATAACTCTTTCTCAAGTATAATTCAGAGATGCTTTTGTGTTGCTCGACATTTGAATATTTCATTGTCAGCCTCAAGGATTACAAAATGAAAAGACAATGCCAAGCCTTTACTGTTGTTCAATGTGTATATTGTTGAAGATAAATGCTCATTAATCTTTGCTTTTGACATATTTATATTCTTACTTGTTTATTGTAAGACCGTATAACCCCAGCATCAAAAAGCATTTTGAAATATGAGGAAAAATACAACCAACCATTTCACCATCTGAATGTAACTCTTTTCCCTTTAGTGGATTCTTGGCCCAGCTTTGTTCCTTCCCCTGTGCCCTTCCATGGCTGCAATTATACCATGCATACAGTCTCAAATATGCATTTTTAGAATCTCATTTAAAAGAAGGGGTTTCTTGGGATACAGAAAAATAGTTCCAGTTGTCATGTTTCTACCTTTTGTTGAAACCTGATTATGTCAGAAAAAATCTGAGATCAAGATACCTTGTTAAAATATCCAAAGCAACTTCAATGATCTCTCCAGTCTGTGCTCTGCAAGACTGAATATTTTCCAGCCCCCAACATGGATGCAGAATTTTAGTCTGAAAGGATTCGAGACTCAGAATTATCTTCCCCAGAGTCATCAGGAATTTCAGGGATTTTCCACTAGGGAGAAAAGCTCTTGGAATGATGGAGGAGACACAGATCTGAGGTAGTGCCAATGCCTTCTCAGATGATCCTTGATGATAATTCTGAGTATATTTTTTGACCTCCAACTTGATGAAAATCCTATAATTTACCCAGTCTCAGAACAACAGTAACAATGGCTGGTGTTCATTTCACATCACCCTACGTTTCAAAAGTTTGTAATAGATTGACTGCAAATGTGGGCCTCATCTTTCACCCTTCCTGTGGCCACACCCTTTGCAGCCACCCTTATGTATGGAGTCTGGGCTGGTCTGTGTTATGCTTTGGTAGATAGCATACAATGGAAGGGGTAGAGAGTCAGCTTTGAATTTTCCACATCGCGGAGACTGTGAATACATTCATTCTTACTCATGGGTCACTGTCCAGTCACATGTAAACTAGCCTGGCCTGACCTGCCGGAAAGTGGTGAGAATGTGGATTAGGTCCAAGACAACCTGGCTGATGTGCTACTCCTAGTCAGCCACTAGCTGCATGGGTGAGCCCAGTCATGGTTCAAAGAGCCCACCAGGTAATCAGAGCTGCCCTGAGAAATCATATGTGATTGTTATCTTAGGCTACTAAATTGTGTGTGTGTGTGTGTGTGTGTGTGAGCTGTGTTTATGTGTGTGTGATTTTTTGCATGGCATCATTTTGACAACATGTCTTTAATAAGAGATTCTATCACATCTTGAACAATTCTGTGTTTTCCCTCTTAGGTTTCAATTGTGACAAGAGGATACAGAGATGGCATATTACCCCTCGCTCCCATTGCGTTCCTTACCTTCCACAAGATACTTGAGATCTGTGATGTGTAGACTGATTGACAAGGATTTCTAATCCCCACAGAAAGCTTGAGCTCAGACAGCCTACCTTTTAGCTTTCAACCAGGTTAGTGGGAGATAGGACTTGCATGAATTTTTTTTCCCTTAAAAAACTCCAATCCATCCCAACTATAATCTCTTTTCAGCAGATTTTTCAAGTGAGCAGAAAACTGGGAAAGATAAATGGAAACTTGAGTGGTATTGTTGTGGGAGAAATGGTCTCTGTGGCTGCAAGGTGATTAGCCCCTGATTCATGCCAGGACCCTATAGAAATGTCCACTTCATAAAAGACTCACAAAGCCACCTGCAATGCAAGAAGCTCCTTCTTCTACAGGGCAGCTAGGGTTTTAAAAAAATATTATTTGACTCTAATTTTAGATGGTTTATGCTATATAACTATCCTTATCTTATATGTAATAGAATATTCAATTATGTAGGGACCTAGGTACTGCTAGGTAATAAATCCCTAGGGCTGTTAATGACCCTTAACTAAACAGGTACTGTATCAGCCATTAACCAGGTCTTGGTCCTGTGTGTGACACTGAGTTCTTGACTTCCGTTTTGTTGTGTTTTTCTGTTACTTTGGTTTGAACTCAAGACCTTGGGCTTGGTAGCAAGTGCTCTGCTACTTGAGCCAGTTCTTAATTTCTTATTAATGTGCTCCAAAGAGCAGGTTTTCTAAGTTACTCCAGGATAAAGGAGAATGGACTAAATCTGCTCTTCTCCCATTAAAAAATCCATTTAATAGAATTCTATTGTAAATAAAAACATACACATAATACATTTTAGAAATTTGGAGAACACAGAAAAATAGAAGGGACATCCATCCCCACCCTCCTCGTCTCTCAACATGTGATGTTCTGCACAGACTCAGGCCTCTTCCAGCAGGAAGGCCATCACCAGATGAGGACCCTTGACCTGGCATCCCCAGAACATTCTTTTTTTCTGGGTTCTAGTTATGAAATGGATTCAGAATTTCTGGACTGGCTGATGTGGTCAGACTTGTAGAGGAACTCAGCCCAATTTCATCTTTTGATGGTTTTAATATTAAGTGTTTTGATAAAGATACTGTTGGTAAGTATTCCAAGAAATTGGAGTTAGAATGCTGTTAATTATTTTGTGTATGCAGCAGGAACGTCTAAGCAGTGTCGTGTTTGGAGATGTAACCAACATCTGAAAGGTGAAGCAAAGAAGCCACAGTCCTCATTACTAGAACAGTCCAGGTGTGGACACATCACCGGGTCCAGGTCCGGACACACCACTGGATCCAGGTCCATTATTTGATTATTCAGAAGGCAGAGCAAAGTCTGCCAACATTTGGAAAGCACAAAACTCTAGCTGTAACTGGCAGCTAGTGCTTGACTCAGTAGAAATATAAAGCAGTTTTTTCTGGTGTGTGTGTGTGTGTATGTGTTGGTACTACAGCTTGAATTCAGGGTCTCTCACTTGTTTTTTTTTCCACTCAAGGCTGGCACTCAACCCTTGGAGCCACATATCCCTCCACTTCAGTATTGTTTTGTTTTGAGACAGAGTCTTCCCCAGTTTGGCCTCAAGACTTATGGTCCTCCTGTCTCAGCCTGATGAGAATTACAGGATGCACCCACCACTACCATCTATAAAGCAGAATAAAAAAAGATCTTCTGAATGTAAAATGATTATATCAGGGGGTTACAATTTGATATGTCCATTTATGTGTCCAGTGCTGGTGCTGTTGTTTCCTCCTGCTCTTTCTCCTCCTCCTCCTCCTCCTCCTTCTCCTCCTCCTTTCACTCCTCTTCCTCCTCCTCCTCCTCCCCCCTGCTCCTCTTTCTCCTCCTCCTCTTCCTCCTCTTCTTTTTCCTCCTCCTCCTCCTCTTTTTGCACAGCTGAGGATGGAACTCAGGGCCTTGCACTTAGCTCTTCCACTGAGCTAAATCTCCAACTCCCAGTGCTTCTTGATCAGTCACCCCTTCATTATTCTCCCCATCCTACCTGCCCTTCCCTCAGATCTATTTCCTGTTTCTTTATCACACATGTACACCAAGTATTCTTGCTGTATCTGCCCCCTGTTCCTTCATTTATATACCCCTCCCTATTACCTTCACTCACTCAAACTTCTAATCACAATCAAAGCAGTTTTTAGAGTGGAAGGAAGAAAATCAAGTCTTCAGTCCTGTCAGTTAAAGACAGTTTCTACTTCTACTATTTATCTTTTTATACGTAATTGAATTGCAAATAAATACACAAGCAGAAAGTACTCATATAAAACCTAAAGTAAGAAACACAAGTGCAAGTGACTAGGAAAGAAAACCAACTACATGAACTCTCATCTGCTCCCTCCTCTAAAACACCAGAGCCCCATGGGGTGGAATTAAATTGGGGACAGACAGGCCTAGCTCAGGGTCTGGCAGAGGTCACAAGTCACTACAAACCCCCACAGACAGAGTAAACATCAATAGAGCCCTTACTAAGTGCCAGGCACTGTTTGAATGGCTCTCTCTACATTAATTCATGCCAGTCTCCTAACTAGTTTGACAATAAGGTGTTCCTAGAACTCTTGTTAGGTAAGAGGGACGAGGCTCAGAGCCACCTAATAACTAGCTGAAGTTCTGAGCCTGGACGCAGAGGCAGACGGTCTGTTTTGTGGTGTTCTCGCTTTTCAGACTTGTGGCTTGTTTGATTATTTTCATTCTGATGGGTATTTACCAGACTTCCCAGGGGACACCATGACCAAGTAAAAGGAATTAATTTGGCACAGCCATGAAGTATTTTACCTTACCCGTGCAAGGTGCCTTACAAAGCCAGGTCCTTTGAAATCCGCAATCCAAGTGCCATCCATCACAATTCACTGTTTCTGTGATCAGTAACTTTTTGACATGCCACTTTCCTTCCAGAATCCAATAAATTATATTCAAATGGCAGTCATGGAAGACACGGTCTCCTCCTTCCTCATCAACAAAGCTGGTGGCTGGGCGCCGAAGCCCCGGGGAAGCAGCATCTGCTGGCACTCAAGGATCCTTGCTCGCGCCAGCCGAGGATGGAATTAACAGGCACACAGTAGTTTGCAGCTCAACATTTGTTCAAGTCTGGCACATGCACACATCATTAGCAACTTGTATCTGAGAGGGAAGATCAAGGAGGTGAGAAAGAGGGAGGGTCTCATTAGAGAGATATTCAAGAGAGGAAGTTCAGAGCATTGAGGTAAAAGCTTCAGAGCTAACATGAATGAATGAGAGAATAGAACAAACAGCTAGATGCCTTTGGGAAGGGTCAGCCTACAATCTGGATAATTTTACCTCTGCAACTTCCAAAGTAAATCCATTATGCCATGGATTCCACCTCACAGTGGCCTCTGCTTCCTTTGCTGAACGCTATGGGCCACGTCGTCTCACTAAGCTGTAGCCTCTGTGAAGGCAAAGATGCTGCCATCTTGTTTGGGTAGAAGTAAATATTCACGGTAAGTTAATTTATGCTTTTATTGACCTGAGTCAGTAGACAAAGTCCAAGACATTCATAGAAGTGACAACCAAAGAGTGAAGAGTGCAACTAAAATAGAATACTAGTTAAAGTGTCTAGGATTTGTGGTGAAATAGCAGAATAACTCTTACTAGTTCACGGTCACGCTAAGCAATGGTGAAGATCCTGAGAGACAGGATTACACTGAGGCCTTGATACTGGGCAGGCAGAGAGGCTACGCTCATTCCTCCCTAAGCTTGTCCAGTTCTCTCCATACCTCCTACAGAATGAACAGGTACAAATTCTCCGCTTCCATTTGACACATGAGACCTGCTGCCAAGGCAGATAACAGATGGCCCAGAGACCCTCTGCTGTGTCCTCTTCTCTACTGTTTTCTGTGGTCCTGGTCCTACAGGAATTCACCCTTAATTTGAAGATAGGAAAGAGACATGTGAAGCAGAGAATAATTAGGTCTTAAGCATTATGGCCTTGACATCAATAGACAGTAGGGGTAAGCACAGACTGCAGTCATTAGGGGACCTTCTGGAAGGAGGCAGGACTTGAGCTGCAGTGAATTTTGTAGCCTGTTGAGATATCCATCTATCCACCCTCCCTTCTACTTGTTTCTCCTTCTCCTGTACACCTGTACCTAGAAAACACTTACTGAGCTCCAACCATATTCCCTGAGCATTGAAGTGCTGGCGTTGTACTGAAACAGTCATATTTCCAGAGTTTTAGCTTCTCTATGCAAAAGAGCTTAAATCAAACCGAGCACACTTCACACAGCGGAGCATCTTCCTTACAAAGAACAATCCAGAACAGTATATCAAAACCAAGACTGCTCCTGGTAGCTCTGATATTAGCAGCCCTGTAGGAATGTACCCCTGGTGAAGTGACCTGTGTGTAAGATGGCTTGCTGCAGTGCTGTCTCTAACAGCAGAGGGTTAGAAATAGCCCACGTGTTCATCAAATGGGAACTGCTTAAATAAAGCATGATAGTACCCCGAGGAGAGATTGCTAAGGTGCTTTCAAACAGAGGGAAGAAACAGAGGAGGGAAGTCTTTAAGATAAATTTAAGTGGAAAAGCCAAGTGCCTGAGTATATAGCATGCTGTCATTTGGGTAAGGAGAGGTATATAGATGTATACAGGTATAGAGGTATATAGAAATCTATAAAATTTCTCTAGATATTCATGGCTTTCCCTGGTGAGAGTAAGGAGCTGTATGGCAAGAGGGACAGGAGAGATTTTCCTTGAATGCCCTTTGGTATGTTTTGAATTTTAAATTTTGTGTTATCTGTCGTCCTTTCCAAAAGAAAGAAAGGAAGAAAGAAAGGAAAGGAAGCAAGTAAAGAATGTGAAGAAGGAAGAAAAGAAGAAGGAAGGAAGAAAATGAATAATCCCCATGAAACTTTCAAATCATAAAAACCCTCCTGGGCCATGTCACTAGTGTTAGACATACCTTTGAATGTTGGAATTTTAATTTGATCTTTCAGGTCTCCTGGGGGTACTCCAAAAGGAATGTTGGTTGACAGTTTGGAATCCACACTGCCGGCTTACACTCAAAGTTTCTGTCCTTGGTAGAAGCAGATACCTGGCCTGAGGCTTCTTCCTTGGCCAGTGAGCCTCTCTTCTGAGCTTGCACTGGAATCTGGGAGAAGGTGGTGAGAGCGGGCTTCTCAGAGAGGGACAGCTATGCAAAGCTTGAGATCAGTGAGAACATTCCAGGGCAGAAGGAAGAGCAATTTCTAAGAATTTGAATCGGAAATGGGCCCAGTCAGGGGAAAGATGGGGCTAGAACATCGTCAACAAAAAAGAGCGTGTAGAGTCCCAGTCCTACCAGAAGTTGGCCTCGTGGGGCTTGTTCCAGGGAGTGAGTGTCCCTCTAGATATTGGCTCCTCCAGGTTAAGCCAGTTCCACTGAAGAACCTGGCTCTGACAGTGATGCAAATGAGAGCTCTAAGAATGGGCTGAGATGTGCAGTCTGATACGATGGCATGATGGAGCAGGGGTCTAGGAACACATAGTCTCCATCCAGAGCAGAGGTAAGCAGAGGTAAGAAGGACAACATCATTCATCAATGCAATGTCTTGAACAGGCTCTGAAGGGTATAATTTGGGTGAGACCAGAACTTTACAATGAACATAAAGTACTCATAATGTTGAGTCATAATCATTACAAAGTGGCTATTTACTTTTATTTGTATGGATTCTTTTTCGAGAAGGAGCTTTTATAGCAGTTACTGGGGTTCAAATTTTATCTCTTATACTTCCTGATTTTGGACAATTAAGCCATCTGAAGGCCAGCTTAGGGACAGTGGAAAGAAGGGGTGATATGTACTTGCCAACACTGGCAAGACATAAAGTATGGAGCCAGAGTCTTTGGTATATAGTAAGTGTATGATTACTATTTCACCTTTTCCTCCTCCCTTTCACCTTTCCCCTCCCCCATCAATCTCACCATAAAAGGATTTTTTTTCAGGTACCCAGCGGTCTGAGAGATTAATTTTCGATAAACTGCAAAAAACTTTGACAAAGAAGCATATGATCTCAGAATTCATAATGATTTATTATGTCCTTTGGTGTTCAATGTCCTGGTCACAGGTGTGATACCTGTAACAACTGTTCAACTAAAAAAAACTTCTGGTTTTGGAGTCCCATTTCATTTCATCCAGCGGTTTCACAGTTGCTGAGAATAGGCTCTGCTGCTATAACAAAACACCTTCAAGACTACTTAGCATGGATCTATTAAGTATTTGTGACTTCTTACGTCATGATCTGGAAACAGACGGCAGGAATGGTTTGTGGTTTTGACGTAGAAGAGCATCCAGAGACCCAGGTGCCTTCTGCATCATTGTTCTGTTCTCCTCTCAGGTAGTATTTGGTCCATAAGATGAAAGCTTGAGCAGCACCATGGTACTGATATCCTAGCCCTAAAGAAGGTGGAGAGAGAGGAATCCAACCAAAGCGATGGTTTCCTTTCAGGAAAGTTGCATAAGCAGCTTCCACTCCTATTCCCTTGATACAAATGTAATCACATGGCCATGCATAAATCAAAGGCTGTTAGGCAATTTTCTTTGTAACTGGGAGAACAAAGACTCTGCTAAATTTTGCAACTAGAGATCTGTGCCTAAGAGGAAGAAGAGGAGAGATGACAGGGGTTCCCTTAATATTCCTGCTCCAAAGGAAACCAGAGCCTCTTTTTAGCTGCAAATGGTGGGTTTTAAGTAAATAATGAACACACACCATCTACCCTTCCATTTAAACCTAATGAAACCAAGGGAAAACAATTTCATGCTCATGTTGTGTATTTAAACATTTCATATCATTGTGATCCATTCAGGTGGTCTCAGATCTCAGATGAAGCCCGGGAATAGCCAAGTTTTTACCTCAGCTCTCGGGAAACTTGTGAACTTCAACCATCTTCAGGGTCAGTGCAGGTGGAAGCCACATGGCTCATGTGCTTTTTTGGTCTAGATTCTGTGTAGTCACAGGCAAAACCTTGCAATCAAAATACCAGATAAGGTCTAGTTTTCTTGGTCCAGCTCATCCATTGATGAATTCTATAATCTGTCTCCTCACTTTCCATTTCCATAGACAAAGGTCAGAAGAAGCAGAAGGTCACAGTATTTGGGGTGGGGGTGGGGTGGGTGGGTGATGGGAGAGGACTCACTTTTTTGTTGTTGTTGTTGGTCATGGGGTCTGAACTCTGGGCTTGGGTTCTGTCCCTCAGCTCTTTCAGCTCAAGGCTAACGCTCTATCACTTGATCCACAATGCTATTTCTGGCATTTTCTGTTTATGTGTTACTAATGAATCGAACCCAGGGCCTCATGCATCCAAGGTAAGCACTCTACCACTGAGCCACCTTCCCAGCTCAGGACTCACTTTTTGCAATGACGATTAAGTTCTCTGCCAATGTCAAGTGCAGCTACATGATGCTATATTTACTCTCCTGGCTTCCCAGAGGGAGCTGTAACGTATGCCATAAAGAGTAAAATAGTAGCTTGCATCATCATTTTAATTTAAGAAACTGTTTTACAGCTATTCCCTCTTCCAAGTCTCTCTTTTGATAGTACTATGGCTATTATTTACATTTTCAGATGAAGAAAACTGAGCTGCAAAGGAGACATGGGTATCAGTCAAGGATGCACATATGGTATGTGGTTCTCTGTGGCCTTTATATGCTACAGTGATGAGACTGATTTTAAAAAATGGCATCAAGTCATGTTTGGTAAGTGAATGGGGAAGTATTGGTAAAAAAATGTGATCATGTGAAAAAATGTGAGGCTCTTCTATAGTCATGAGAACTCTTGTGGTAGTTCAGTTAATTTTCTACCTACTCTGCCTTGTGAACTAGGCAGGGATGGCTTTGGCAATGGAGCAGGTCAATTTTCATGTTTGTGTGTTCTGGTTACACACAGCAAGCTCACACATAGCAAGAGCTATGTGTAAGTTAAGGGAGGAGAGGACCCATGCTTTACTTCTCCATTCTATAGTAGTGTCTTCTGAACTCTATCCAACAGATACTTTGTAATCCTTGGGATGTCCTAATGGAGTGGGACTGGACACAGATTGGAGAGGATGAGTCTCAGGGCAGCACAGAGCTAAAAGACAGCATGGCAAGGAATGGACAGCCATTTCCAGACTTTCTACCCTGGTGTTTCTCAGATCATCCACACCCTGCTGAGCCTGTTAGTTTTCTTATCTCTGTATCCAAACTTCTGTCTCAGATGCCCTCTGAAGACCTTTTCTTTCAGAAGAAGCCCGAGTCTTTCCTTCAGGGAATAAATTCAAGATTTGAGACAATCGATCTGGTTCCTGTCCTCTTTTAAACAAGGAAATGCATCTGTTAAAACATGCAGTTCCTGCTCGTGAAAATACAAGTGTGTTTCCCAGCCCCCCCCTTCATCTTTCTTACAGGGATTTAGTCTTAGGTTTGTTTTATGCTTGATTTTTCTAACAAATACACAGAACCAGATAAAACCATCTCAGAGTCCCTAAAGCCTGCCCCTGTGCTCTGTCCCCCAAACCCAAACCTCTCTTTTCAGTTATACTGAGGTCAATTCCAAATCTCTATAACTTCCACTGATGCCAAGATTCACACCTCATGCTTTGTCCCTTAGAGCTCTTACCCTCCAATTCTGTCTTGCTCAATGGCAAAATTTTTAAATAAAAAAGAAAAACAACCCTGGAATTATGTCCTCTTCCTCCTGCAGCAGACAGGTTGTAGAATGGTCCCAGTGACCCCAGTACCCCAAGACCACTACTCCATCATACTTGCTCCTTCACAAGTCTAAACCTTGAGGTGATATGGAGACCAATATCAAGAAAAGAGAAATCAGTGGCCAAATTAAGAAATAGATCTCCTTTCATTTACTTTGACAAAGAAGCTGCCATGTTGTCAAACCACCATGTAGGCTAGTAAGTGGGTTCGACTCCACTGAGCCTTTAGGTAGAACCAAAGCGTGATTGCAGTCTCATGAGAAATCCTGAAGCATATGACTCCACTAAGCCATGCCTGGAACGCTTCCTTTGCCCATAAAATGCATCATAATAAGGGTGTGCCATTTTAAAAATACCAAGTTTGTGGCAATTCATTATACAACAATAGATAATGAGTATATCCTATTGTGTCTAATTAGTCACCAAGTTCCATTTTTCCTACCATCTAAAGAGATTCTGCATTTCTACATTTGTCCACACTCCTGTGTCAGTTCTGGACAGCTCTCATTGGGACAAAATAGTTGCTTTTGATATCAGATAGGATCCCACAGAAGAGAGAAGGCCCACTTAAAGGACCTAGCTGGAGAATGACACGAGGGTTAAAGGCACTAACATGCTGACAGCAGAGTTTGAGGAAAGCTAGACTGGAAGGGAAATTTTCTGCCTGCAGCTATGGCTTCAGGAAGCTGATGCCCTGGGTAATGATTTTCCTTATTGGCTGTTTTAGAATAAAGGATACTTTAATTTCCATTTCCCAGATGCCTATGTCTACCTACCAATCCGTTCTCACTCTACTGGGACGTGACGATCAAAACTTATCCGTAGTTCCAGGTTCATGGGGTTGGTGTAGAAACTAAACGAGTCTTTATTTTTTATTTTTATTTTTTGGTCCGGTTGTGGGGCCTGAACTCTGGGCCTGGGCTCTGTCCTTCAGCTCTTCAGCTCAAGGCTAGTGCTCTACCACTTGAGCCACAGCGCCCCTTCCAGCTTTTTTCTTTTTTCTTATGTGGTGCTGAGGAATTGAACCCAGGGCCTCAGGCATGCAAGGCAAGCACTCTACCACTGAGCCACCTTCCCAGCCCTAAACGAGTCTTTAGAACAGGGCCTGGAACTTGGAGTTTATAAAGGTCAGCTATTGTTATTGTTAGCAGTAATACTAATCGTATCAGGAACCCAGTTCTTCACTGCACCTACATGGCAAGAAATAGAGGACACTATCAAGTAGATATTCCAAACACTGGAAAATGCCACTTTGGAGAATTTTCACAAAGGAAAGTGAGAACTGGGAGAAAGGAAGTAGGTTGGGTGGGATCAGCCACCCTAAAATGGAAGGAACCTGAGGAGCTGGTCCCTGGGGAGTCTCAGGCAGCCTCCCACAGTGTGTCAGCAGACTCCAGTAACAAGTCCCAAACAGGTCCACCCTGCCATTTGTGGGGGGGCAAAAAGACCACATTATTGCTATCCGAAAGGCTAGTAATTTGGAGGAGGGGGAAGAAGGGGAGGAAGGCACTGTTGCTGGAAGAAAAATGCACCCAGAGACCTTGAGGTTGTGAGCAAGCTAGCGGTGCAGGTTCCTGTCATTCAAATTCTGCAGATGGGAGGTGAGTCTATTCTCCTTATGTATAAGTAAAATGTTAACCAAGTGGCTACTAGTTCATCTCACGTTGTTTCACTGGGTGCCAAGAGCTCATTGCATAGGAAAGTTACTGTTTGAGGTAGAGTTGAATGCTTCACTGTACTGTTTGCAAGTCGCCTGCGGATGGCAACATTTGTGAAGAGTCTCCTGATTTTCCAGTGGCTCTCCGAGGCACACTATGCATTTTATTTTTAGTTTAAAGGAATGCAAAGAAATGTGGTAATCCCAAGGGATGGAGCATATTGTGGGACGTGTATGTAAATGAAAGCGTTCCATTTTGTAAGTTTAACAAAGACAGCTAAATAGCAGTCATGGCAGCAAACGGGTCTTTGTAGAGAGTCTTCAGCTTGTGCTCATTTGGCCGGGGCTGAGGCTCGGGGTGAGAAGCTGGGCTGTCACAGCCAAGGGCCCTAAGGCTGGAATTAGCTTTGAAGACTAAACACATGGTGAGCTGGGATTGAATGAAGAAGGTCAGCCATTCTAGTAAATCTGAGGGTGTGTAACACTGAACTCCATGTTTGAAAGTGTTCCATCATTTATGGGGGTCCCTGCCTCTTTCTGAAGTGGGTTCCTTTACTATCCCAGGCCTCCCTCTACCACTGACTTCCTTTCATGAGTTGATTTCCTCAAATTGGTTGTTCACCTTCTTCACCCCAAACCCTTAAAATTCGTGTCATCTCTACAGAGCTTTTCACTGAGGCCATTTGTCATATTAAGTAAATAGCAAAACCTTAAAATTGAGCTAACATTTCTATGTTAAGAACATAAATAAATATCTGGGAAAATATGATTAGGGTATGTATTTCAATTTTGATTGAGAACAAAATGAAACAAAACTGGACTGACCTACTTACCCCCTTGAGAGAGCTGGTCAAAGAAGGTCTGGGGCAACGTTAGAATGGAATATTGTGACAGTACTGAAAATGTCATAGGATTATATTAATTCACATCAAATATATGTTTTTATTTTTTTTAAATTTTTGTATTGCTATTATAAAGGTGATGTTCAAAGGAGTTATAGTTGCAGGTAAAGAGCACAACAAATCTTTTTGAACAAAGCAAATGGGGGTCCCTGAAAATCCTTGCTGTCATGGGGCTTACATTCTAGTGGCATGAGGCAGATAATGTACCAAAAAAAAAAGACAAGCACATAGTAAAATTGAATGTGAAAATGCGATGGGAAAAATTAACAGGGAAGGTAGTGGTGAAATGCCAGGGCAGGGAGCTTGTGACCACAGGGAGTCAGTACTGACCTCAGAGGAATGAATTTTGGAACAAACATTTGAGAGAAGGAGGTGGTGATGCACAGAACTCAGAGAGAATGTTCTAGTGAAGTAACAAGAACAGAGGCCTTAACCCCAGAATATACTTGGAGGATCCCAGAAATAAGCCAGAGACCAGGGTGGCTGGGTGGGGGGAGCAGAAGGAGGGATGAGATTGGAGAATCTCTAGCTGGTCACATGGTGCAGGGATCTGAGGCCACTGGAAAATTTGGTCTTTCTGAACAAGATGAAAGTCATGCGAGTGGTTTTGGCAGGAAAGTGGTGTGATCCGACTTACTTTAACAGGATGACTGTGGCTGCTGTGTGGAGAACAGCTACAGAAAGGAAAGTGAGGGCTTACAAGGATAAAATCCAACCCAGAGACTTAGTGGCTTAGACCAGTGCCAGGTTTTCCTATCTGGGCACAACTGACCATCTTGAATGAAGAATTCTTGGTACTGTTGTTGGTGGAGGTGAGTGTCCTCTGCTTTACAGGGTGTTTAACAGCATCTGAGAAGGGGAAGAGCACTGGCAGAGCACATTGGAGGCAGGACAGTCTGGAGTTCACATAAAAGGCTTAGAGTCAAGCTAACTATGTGTCTCATGAATTGCTTGTGTCATCTTAGAAAAGGCAGAAAGGAGGTGAGGACTAAGGTCATGGGGGTATCAATCATGTTCCAGTGGCCAGTGGGAAAGAAAACATCATCAAGGGTTCTGACAACCTGGGGTCACATATTCTGGAAGGTCATGTGTCCCCAGGATCAAGACTGATCTTCCACTTCAGATCCTTTCTGTCAGGAGAAGTTACCAGGATGTTTGTGGGCCTTTTGGAACCACAGCATTGTGTTAACATCAAATCTATGATTTCACAGCCTAGACTCTACAATGAATTATTTACTATTTCACATTGGCTTTTATTTAATCAGTGTTTGGTTTTTGCCCCCATCAAAGAGGAAGGCATGGTTTGGAGAAGCTAGCCCTTGAATGGCTTGTATATCTGACTTATCAAACTGGAAAACACATTTTTCTCCCTTTTCAATAAACCCATTGTGCTTTCCCCACAATCTGTTGGGTTTCATCTGAGCTGGAAAGTGTTTTGCTGCAGTCTAGCTATAGATAGAAATTTCTCATCTGCCTGCAGATATAAACAGCCTCAGGAAGTTTGGAATCTGCTGTTCAAGGCTGTTCCTTTGGTTTCCTCATCACCGGTTCTCGTGCCATGCTGCGGAGGATGTGCGCTTTCTGTTTGCCCTGGGGCTTCCGCTGCCCGGTCTTCCTCAGCTTTCAGCAGAAGCTCTTGCTGGTTTTCTGTTCAAGAGATGAGAAAACAAAATGGTGCTCAGCTTTTGATTTGAGTGAGCAGATCTTTCCCCTTCTTTTGCCTTTTCCCTTTCTCCATTGCCCTTCTCCTCCTTCTCCCCCATTCTTCCTCCCCTCCTCTCCTCTCCCCTCCCCTCCCCTCTTCTCTCCCCTCCTATCCCCCCTCCCCTCCCCTCCCCTCCTCTCTTCTCTTCTCTTCTCTTCTTTTTTTCCCTCATCTTATACATCCCAGGTTGCCTCTCAAAGTAAGTTTCTCCTACGTCAGCCTCCTGAGTGCTGGCGTTATAGATGCGCACCACCATGCCAGACAGACTTTTGAACATCGGAGAAGACAGTAAAGTCTTATAAGATCAGAACAGAGGTTGCAAGGGTTGTGGTGAGGCAGGGGTAAAACATTGGGTTTAATAATGAAAATCCTCAGACAAAGGCTATCACTATTACATTATTTCTTTGAAGTAAATACAACAACAAGACCTAAGCTAATAAGAATTCCTTAAGTAGAAGCCTTCTGGAATGCACTTTAATAAGTGTAATAACGTATAGCAGGTGTACACAGTACAGTGAACATGCTTTATAAAAAATGTTGAAGTGAGAATTTCCTTCAGAGTTTCTATATGATTCACTAAATTAGTACATTAAAAAAGATACACTTTCACAGTCTGTGTTAATGGATTAAAATCAATGGGGTTTCATGCGTGATGCCCCTTTGTGATTATGGGGCCTGCTAATGTGCCTCACTGGTGTGATCCCAGTGGCAAAGGGCTGGTATTTCAAACATAGGTCAGGGTTAAGAGTAATGGGAATAATTCATCATAAGGAAGTGGTTTTCTTTGAAATTACCTTTTTTTTTTTAAAGTTTGGGTTGTGAAATCATAGCATAGTTTTACCTTCTTAGAATCATGCAAGCTAAGTATCTCTGTATTATTACTACTTTTTAAAAACAGATCTGAGCCAAGTGATGGTGGCTCACACTTGTAACCCTACCTATTCAGGAGAATGAGATCTGAGGATTGTAGTTCAAAGCCAGCCCAGGCAGAAAAGTCCCTGTGAGACTCTTATCTACAATTAAACACTCAAAAACTGGAAGTGGAAGGCCAGATTCCTGTGGCTCATGCCTGTAATCCTAGCTACTCAGGAGGTTGAGATCTGAGGATCATGGCTGAAAGCTAGCCCAGGCAGGAAAGTCTGTAAGACTCTTATCTCCAATTAACCAGAAGTGGCACAGTGGCTCAAGTGGTAGAGCACTTACCTTGAGCTGAAGAGCTCTGGGACAAAAAACAAATCAAAACAAAACTGGAAGTAGAGCTGTTGTTCCAAGTGGTAGAGTGCTAGCCTTAGGAAAAGACCTCAGGAACAGGGCCTGGACCCTGAATTCAAGCCCCACAACTGACAAAAAAAAATCTGATCTCAAAGACAGGCTTGTGGGCAGTGTAGTTCAGTGGTCCAGCACTTGTCTAGCATGTGCTGGAGTCTAGGCTGTATACTCTCCCTTCTCTCCCTAGCCGTCTCCTCCCCCCACCGCCCCCTCCATGCCTGCCCCACAATCCATAACAACAACCACACCCCACCAAACTGAGGTGCTTCTGAGTTATTCACATACTAAAATGATTTTCTCAGAAAGATATAAGTAGAACTGCCCACATTATCTTCAGAGTCTCAGAATAAGGGGGTGCCCTTATTTATTCCCATTTTTAGCAGAACCTTTGCTAAACACTTCCTTTATCCCCAGTACAAAACATTGATGGGTGCTTAGGAAGTTTTTGGGGCTCTGCCCAATAGCACTTTTTGCCATGGTGAAAATAGTCTATGTTTACCTTGTCCCAGGTGGCAGACACTGCCATGTGGCTATCCGACACACTAGGGCTTACATACTGAATCACTAGTGCTCATGTGCTTGATTTCTATTCCAATTAATTTTAATTTTTATTGTTATTATAAAGATGATGTACAGAAGGGTTATAGCTACCTGTCAGGTAATGAATACATTTCTTTTTTGGACAATGTCACTTGTCTGTTGCTTTCTCCCCAGTTTGTCCCTCCTCAATTAATTTTAATTTTTATAACATGTATGGCTCATAGCTACCACATTGGACAGCTCAGCTTTTAGAGAATATATTGAAGAAATAGAATTCTGTGTAAATGTAGCACTATCCCTTTTTTCTCTCCTCCCCATCTCTTCCACCCACTGTCTAACCTTCCTTCAACATGCACTGAATCTCCACTACTGCATGCTTTGTAATTGGTAATGATCAGCAGAGTCTCAAGACATTTCTTTTGCCCTCAAAGATTCAGCAAATTTTGGAGTAACATTGGTAGGTTGTGGGAAGACTGAGCATGTAGTAAGGGGCTGGTAACCAAGTAAATCAAGTAAAGCAAGTAAAAGTTCTCTTCCTAAATCTGATGTCCTCTTATGTTGAATATTCATTAAAATACGTGTCCAAAGTAAATCTATGAAGTTTATCAGGAAGTTGACAATTGGATGATCTGTAGATCTAAGAATTGTGGAGGGAAGCCATGAAGAACCAAATGGGATAAACAGAACTGGGGGTCAATCAGGGGGTGAGGGGGGCCTCTTGGATCCAGAATAGGAAGCAAGTAAAAGAGAAGGAGGCATCCAGGGGGTAGGATGATTGTGGTTTGAAGCCACCCTGGGCAGGAAGGTCAGTGAGACTTTTATTTCCAGTTAACCACCAAAGAGCTGGAAGGAGAGGTGTGGTTTTGAGCACTAGCCTCGAGCAAAAAAGCTCAGATCCTAAGTTCAAGCCCCAGGATAGGCAGAAGAAGGAGGAGAAAGAGAAGAAGAAGGAAGAAGAAGGATGAGGAGGAGAAGGAGAAGAAGAGAGAAGAGAAGAGGAGAGAGAGTAGGAGAGAGAGAGAGAGAAAGAGAGAGAGAGAGAGAGAGAGAGAGAGAGAGAGAGAGAGAGAGAGAAGGAAGCCAATGGCATGGTGGCCAGCCAGGCAAAAGGAAGCTCAAGTCATAGCTGTGATTGTCCCTGGAACACACTGTGAAATCTGATGGTAATTAGCTACATCTATAGTCTCTAGCTTGGGACTCACAGTGCTGTCCTGTTCCTTCTACTCCAGCAACTGAGTGTAATATTACTAATGGGTTATTTCTGTGGAAGGCAAGTGGACTTTCTGTCCTGGGCACATATTTATGGAATGAAGGAATAAAAAGGAACAACATGTATTCTTGTGACTAAGTTAAAGAAGACTCTGCCTGAGAAATGGTTATAAAGAAGCGGGGGCCTACAACAATAACTTCCTGTGGAAGGGCACCTAGGGATCTAGCCATCATTTATGGACTCCTGTTTAAGACCTTTACCATGTTGGGTTGCACAAGGCTCTATGATATGTGGAAGACTTAGGATGCAGCGGGGGAGATGGGTGTTAAGCAAATGATCATAAGCAAACAGTCATTTCAATTTCTTTTTTAAATTGTATTTTATTTTCGAGGTGATGTGCAGAGGGGTTACAGTTACATCTGTAAGGTAGTGATTACATTTCTTGTCAAACTTGTTACCCCCTCCCTCAGTTTTCTCCCCTCAATCTCCCCCCTACCAAATCGTACAGATCATTTCCAACATAGTGTCTTGTGAGTATTGCTATTGCACTGCTTTCCCCCTTTGCCTTTTTCTCACCGTTGTGTTGTTCCCCTTTTCTTCCCTAATTCAGATGAACATATATACAATACCTAGGGCACCCAAATCAAATACAGTAACAACAGAGGCTAGACCATAGGGAAAAAACACAAAAGAAAAAAGAAATCACGTATTACATGAAAAACAACAACAACGAGGAAAAACCTCTTGTTTCCATATCTTGGAGTTCAATTTCTGATGTAAGTTCTGAAGAGGAGTTCTGGAATGAGCTACAGAGGAAGTTTACTTGACCAGGCAGTCATGGCAGGATCTCTGAAAAGATGCCATGTTCACTGGATCCATGCTGTATATGGCACTTCTCATTATCATCTGTAGCTATGTCAGTTATCAGATCCCTCATCCCACTATCCCAATGCTTGTGTTCAGGAAACACCTATTTTTGTTTAATAATGGCTAGTGACACCAGCAAGTTTTTCACAATATTTTTGTTCCACCTATTCTACATTATTAGAATTACTTGTTAATCTCTCACTGTACCTAATTTGTAAATTAAACTTTATCATAGTTTTGTATATGCAGTAAAAAATCTACATGTCTATCTATATCTATCTCTATGTATGTATGCATGCATGCATGTATGTATGTATCTATCTATCTCCATCTCTCTGTCTCTACATATAGATATACTTAGGGTTTCGTTTTATCTGCAGTTCTCAGGTATTCACTGGGGGTCTTGGAATGTGCTCCTGTGGACAGGGGGGCTTTTTTTTTCATAGTCTTTCATGATTGGCTAACAACTGGCCTTTGAACTACAAAGAGCAGGGAATTTTGTAGGCTGGCTTTTAATAAACAAAGAGACAAAAGGTTTGGCAGTGAAGAAGTTGAGAAAAGTCTGGCAGGACATTCATTAACAAAGAGTCCAGGAAGTCTTGGCCATACTCCCAACCTCACATTGATAGAAAAGATTATCTCCTATGTGACATTTGCATTTCAGTGACTGTCTTGCCTCTTCTCCCTGGAAAATAACCAGGTTTATTGGACAGACAACACCTGGATGTGACAGGGGGGCTTTTGTACATTTATATGTTAGAGTACTGCTCACCATCAAAAAGAAATGAAGTCCTAACATGTGTTACAATGTGGACTAACTATGATATGCTCAGCTAAAGAAGCCAGACACAAAGACCACTTACAGTATGCATAAGCATATCCAGAACAGGCAAGTCTACGAGAGTAGAAAAAGTCTGAAAGGAAGGCAATCAGGACAACAGGGGACAAGGAAGCACTGTGTGGGGATGGGAGCATGGAAGACCGAATTTCAACAGCTCAGAATGCTTTACAAGCTTGTCTCTAGGACCTGACAGGGAGCCTCTTGGTTGGGCACAGAAGGTGAGGGTATTGAGCAAACCTTACCACGTACAACTTGGTTATTTATTTATTTATTTAGATTCCTTATAATTTCCATTCACTAAAATTTTGTTAAGGAGTTGAGCATCATGTAGTAGAATAGATATTTAGAACATAAGGTTTGGTTATTTAATCTACAATCCACCTCAGGAAATGGTCCTGAGTTCTACGACTTTAAAGACCCTCTTATCTGCTGTGTCATTAGGGGATTGGCATGACGGCCCTTTGATTAGTTGAATAGACTTTTATATAGCACTTATCAACCCCCATGTAGCTTAGACAGCATGGAGAGGTGCTGGCAAGAGATACATGAAGCATGTAACTAGCAAGAGGGAGGCCATGGGCAAGCAGAAGCAGAGAAGCCCTCCTGCACGTGTCTAGCAGTAATAGCTTTCCCTCAGGCCCCCATGTCGTGGTGGATGAGAGGGTCTTTAAAGTTTAACAGCCCCGCTGGAGAAGATAGGCAGTACTATCCCCAGGCGACAATCAGAGAAGGGACACAGCAGCGGAGGCGGTGTGGATTAAAATGTCTTTCCATGAGTGGCAGATGTGGAAAGTGCATTTTGGTTAATCCCCTTTTGTCCTGAGGCTTGGGGATGTGCTGTGAGAGACAGGGGCTGAGGAGAGGAGTTGTGGGTCCCTGTGTGGACAGGCGGGACTCAGATTGCTGGGGACTTCCATTAAAGGCAATACAGGGGTCTTTAGGAAAGGAAGAGAGGCAAGAGGGAGTCAGCAGGGATTAGAAGTGGAAAATGTGAAGCTCCATGAATGGATGTTAATAACATGGAGTCCTTCAGCGCTTTGGGAGCAGCCTGGCCATAGTTCAACTAGACAACACTGTAGACTGTGGAGATCAGCACAGAAGAGACCTGTAATCTCACTAGCCAACAGATCATGGGTTCATGATCATCTGGTTAAACTTGAGTGAGGTCCACAGAGGTGACATATCTCAGATGTGTCTGGCAGGGATCCTGGGTTCATGCCCTAACTCAATTGCTGTCTCTCTTGAGGAGGGCAAGGCTGTGGTTGCTCAATTCCTCCTATGTCCCAGCTGAATAAGCAAGGGACAGGTTATCAGCACACCCACTGACTTCAGGCATCAGGCTCAGAGGGTGTGGGGCATGTGGCATTCAGTTCTGATGGAGCAGCACTGCCTGTGGAAACTTTATTTACAGGGAGTGACTGGTTTTATTCCAACTCAGCTTTTAGGCAATACCTCCATGTGCAGATGTGCTGCAACTTGACTTCTCACTGAAGGGCACTGATTTGTAGGTAAGGCTGAGGCAGAGATGGGACCTTTCAGACAAAGGCAAAGACTTCCAACTGTAAAAGGAAAGGGGGAAGAAAAACAAGTTAAGTTTCATGCATGCTGCAGAATACTAATGTGTGAAGTTGTCAGTTTCCAAGAGAGCATGGTGACCCAATGCACCTCAGATACACATAGCAGGGAATTTGACATACTTAGGATCTTCTGGCTTATTCAGTGGCTCCTAACACAGAGTTGTTCTTATGAGTTTTTGGGTTATTTATTGTGTAAGTATAGTCCATGATTTCAGATAACTTAGCTTATTCAAGAGTAATGTGTTTTGTTGACAGACAAAGGAAGAGCAAGAATCCTCATTGGAAAGTGCATATTTATTTTGAGATAAGGCAGAGGAGCAATAGGTAATACAAGTGCCCACTCAAAGTCCATGAGGACAACTGAAAGGGTCTAAGCCTGGAAATGCATCTCTAGAAATCAGATTGCTCGGGCAGTCCAGCTCAGAGCTTAAGGGATGAAGGACAAATAGCTAACCACCAGAACAGAAATGCAGGAAGAATGAAAGGTAATGAATATAGAAGAGCAGGCTGATGAATCTGGAAGGAAAGGTCCCTCAGGAGAGAGGCACAGAAAGGAAGAGAGCCTGAAAGCCTGGGTTGGCCACTGTTTAGAAAAGAGTTGGGAAAGGTAAGAAATGCCGTTCATTAGAAGACCTGGAGACCTGAAAACATGGACTGGAGAATTAATGACAAAAACGAGAGACACGAACCACAGCAACTTATTTCCTCTTCCCCCTTCTTGTTCTTGTTCTTCTTGTTCTTGTTCTTCTTTCTCTTCTTGTTCTTCTTCTTCTTGTTCTTCCTGTTCTTGTTCTTCTTGTTCTTCTTCTTGTTCTTCTTCTTCTTGTTCTTCCTGTTCTTGTTCTTCTTGTTCTTCTTCTTGTTCTTCTTGTTCTTGTTCTTCTTCTTCTTCCTCTCCTCCTCTTCTTCCTCTCCTCCTCTTCTTCCCCTCGTCCTCGTCCTCGTCCTTCTCCTCCTCTTCTCCTCCTCCTCCTCCTTCTCCTCCTCCTCCTCTTCCTCCTCCTCTTCTTCTTCTTC
>NW_012267224.1:26508760-26537918 GCF_000151885.1 Dipodomys ordii
CTTCTTCTTCTTTTTCTTCTTCTTCTTCTTCTTCCCCCTGTTCTTCTTCCCTCCTTCTCCCTTCCTCCTCTTTTCTCCTCTTCTTCCTTCTGACTGCTTACAAAAGAATTTGAGGACCAGTGTCTCTCAGAGCCCCAAACTCCATTTCTGAGACAGATCTCAGTAACAACACACAAGGAGAAATGGAAAATCTGGGACATGGTAGAAGGTAAAGAAAACTCTCATAGAAGACCTACTAAATAAGTTTAGGACCTCTACAACATGGTGACTATAGTTAATAATAACATTTTTTATTCTTGAAATTTGATGAGTAGATTTTTTTTGGTGCCAGTTCTAGGGCTTGAACTTGGGGAGTGGGCACATCTTTGCGCTTTTTTGCTCAAGGCTGGTGCTCTACCACTTGAGCCACACCTCCACTTTTGGCTTTTTGTTAGTTAATTGGAGATAAACATCTTACAGACTTTTCTGCCTAGGCTGGTTTTGAACTACGACCCTCAGAGCTCAGCTCCTGAGTAGCTAGGACTGCAAGTCATGAGTCACTGATACATGGTGAATCGATTTTAAATATTCTTATCATAGAAAATATGTATGTGAGGGAACACTTAAGTTAATTACTTTGATTTAGCCATTCCACAATGAATACGTATTTCAAAACAACATGCCGTACAAGGTAAATGCATACTTTTTTCCCTTGACAATCGAAAAAGAGAGAGATTCAGTATCTGGCACTATGACCACAGCCCCTATAAGATATTGCTGAAGAGTGGGGACTTTTTTGTCCTGGACATAATAAATAAATTGTGCTGCAACAAAACTCTGCATGGAAAAGTGTCCCAGCTAAGCTCTAATGCCAGCTGTGTTTGGCACAGCTCCTGGGAAAACCAACTCTGTGTTTTCTCTTTCCCTCCTCAGACACTCCCAAGTCTCTTTGGTGGTCTCTGGGGACATGGTGCCCTGTTCCAGGAACTTAATTTGTCCTTGAATAGCTGAGAGAGTTTTTTGCTGCCTATGTTTTGTGGAAATGAAGCTAGTGCTGTCATCATTTTATATGTCATATTGAATCTTCACATTTTCTGAAACCTATGACTTTCATTAGGGACTTTGAGGTATGAAGAAACTGTATTCATCTCCACTGAGAGTCAGATTGGAGAAAGAACAGAAAGAACTTACTTCCCCTTTATTGAATGGAAAACTCTGACTTCAACTTCAAAATATTGGACTTTGTGCTCACAAGGTGACATAGTGAAGTTATTTGTTTTTGGATTTTAATTTGCAAGAGAATTTAGCCTTAAGGCTTAAATTTCTTTACAACAATTTTGTAATAGAGGAAGATTTTTATAAATGAAACATTTTAGGTTGTCGATAAATTTAATCTCAGTACACTTAATGAGCTATATTGGATGACTTATTTGGGTATAGAAAATAGAAGAAGGCATACATTGTCACCTTTGTATTAGTGTACTGTTTGGGTTCAGGCACTGGCTAGATCCATTTCCACTGCTCAACCAGGTGGTCCCTAAAGGAACAATGATCAGAGGTACTGAGGTACTGTGGGAGGGTTTCACGAGAGTAGGAACAGTTGCACCTGCAGGATATTGCCTTCTTCCCTAAACCGATGTGGGAAATTTCCACAAGAAGACTCACAGTTCCTCTCTGCCTCATCTGAATAGCTAACTCATTCTCCTTTCTCTCATCTGGACTCTCCCTGCCTGCTGAGAAGGTACATTCTGCTGTGTGGGCTCAGACACAAGGGAATTAGAACAGGGATATCCTGTCCACACAGGACACTACAATGTAAGCATTCCCAAGGCTGTTAGTTTCCTATTGGCCAGATATTGGGACCATAGCATCCCAGATAGCTTTGTATTAGTGATCTCCCTCTTCTGACTCCTGTATCTATCGCTCAGTTAAACCATGGGCATTTTATGAATGGCACTCTGGAACTCGGCTCTGACTCAATACAAGGAAAGAAACTAAAAGATTAGGTGAAGATGACATTTCAAGAGTAGTTCCTAGGGTGACTTATTCTAGAACCTGTCTTCTTAAGACGTGTTTTTCAGGAAGGCTGTGAATTCCTTTCTATGCTGTCTTGGACCCCAGTACAATTTGAAAGACCTAAGCCCAGGTGTATTCTACTCCTCCCCCAGCACACTGACCAGGTTGGAGAGAGACCACAACCAC
This sequence comes from Dipodomys ordii, assembly GCF_000151885.1. Lineage (NCBI taxonomy): Eukaryota > Metazoa > Chordata > Mammalia > Rodentia > Heteromyidae > Dipodomys > Dipodomys ordii. Next base: position 26,510,942 of record NW_012267224.1, read on the forward strand.
CTTACCTTTCCTTCTTCTGGGTCCTATTATATCTTCTCCCAGCTTCTGATCGCAAAAGGCTTTCCTTGACCTGCTACCTTACATGGTCTTCAATAGATCTATATTTTAGATATGTTCAATTTTTAATTTTCTTTCATTTAGTTTTTACCTAAAAATTCTAGGGTTCATATAGCACCTTTGATAGGGCTGTGTATAGTTTCTTGATATTCTATTTCTATAGGTAAAAATGTAAAGCAAAAAATCCCATTTTCTTTGTTTAAACTAAGATTTATTTGTCTCCCTACGATGTTCATTTCATTATCTCTGTTAGGTATGAGTGATACTCTTAGATCTCTGTTTGGTGTCTGTCAGGTATGAAAGTTACTAAAAAGTCATCAGCTTAGTTGTCAGTCCTCTCTCTCTCCCTCTTGCTTTCTCTCTCTCTTTTTCAGAGTAAAAAATATGTGAAAAGATTTAGCAAGCAGTCTAAAAAATGGTAGGATGTAGATCTAAAGGGGTTGTAATGTGTGTGTGGAAGCAAAAGAGAAACCATCAGGCTTGGGGAAGGTATGACAGACTAGTGAATCCAATTGGTAGTATTACAAATTTCAAGCTTTATGTAAATATTTGGCTTTCATATATCTAAATTCTATACTGTAGGATTCAAGTCTCAATGTCTTATGCTTGCTTGTGATCAATCAGGATGGATGAGATTTTTTTTGAGAAAGCTTCTGTGTCTGTTGACTTTCTTCCACAGATACACAGTGACCATTTGACTTCAGATGTAAGGAACCCTTATCTGCTTCAAAGACCAGAGAAGCTCTTTGAAGAGCTTCCAGAAGTGGTAATATAAAGGGTTATCAACCTACCAGGTAACACCTAAACCAGCCTTCTCACACTTTAATGTGCAAATTTGGATGACCTGGGATTTGTTAAAGTGTAGATTCTGATTCCAGTAAAGCCGGAGCTTCTGCACTTCTAACAGTCTCAGGTAACACCTGAGAACACGTTGGTTCTCTCACCTCACTGAGCAGTGAGGGTCCAAGCAGTTGAAACTATAGGATGCATAGGTCTGCCAACATCCTTGTATTTTAGAGAATGACTTACATGGCTCTTTAAGATCTGTTCATCAGGACTGCCCTCTGTGCCTCAGAAGGCTCCCTGGAGTAGGAATCGGCACAACAAGCCTTTAGAGGCAATAAATAAGGATGGCTTTTCCAGTGCTCTTTCCTTCCCCTGACACTTAGCACCCTGAGGTGCTTACAGAAGCCACCATATTCTCTCCTGTACCAAGGAAGACACCACTGACACAGGTGAGGAAACTAAGGCACAGTATATAACTCTGGGGACACAAAATTCAGAGTGTCACAACCACTCAGTGCTGCTAGATTCTCTGTATGTTCAGAGCCCAGCAGAGCTGGTCTTTCTCAAAGCACCCATCCTGCCACAGAGCTGGACAGAAGCAGCGTATGGTGAAAAGCATAGTACATGTGACAGAGACATCATTGTAGAACCTGAAGCGAATGACTCAGCCGTTCTAAGGATTAACTGGGACCCAGGAAGATGGTAGTATATGTGTGTTGGGGAAGAGAATATACTATCTTCTGGTTTTGCAAGTGAAGAGCAATTATTTGGAATAGACACCTGAAGGCATAGCTTCCTCCCTCCCAGATTCCATCTTTTCGGTCTAGTCAAAATTAAAATAATCTAGCCTGAGGAAACATACATTCTGTGAGACAGCCCATAGAAGAAACAAATGTTCCCTTAATGATTTGGCTGAGATGAAGAATGGAGATTAGGGAAAACAAAAAGGAGAAGTTGTGAAACCATTAGAACATGAGGAGTTGATGTTTTTCCCAAAAATATTTTGTGCAAAATTGAAGACTGGGAATGGGATCCATTCCCTCTTCTTTCCCTAGACAGTCAATCTGGATGCTTCCATGACAGCTTTGACCTCACTTGGCCAATGGGTCTCTTCCTTAGTACTTTCTGGGCTTGCGATGGGAAGGTTGAGATCGTCTTTTTGGTGACTGAAGCCATTGGGTGGGCCAGAAAGGTCCGTGCGGCTGATGGTCAAGCTGTCTGCAAGTCTGCTGGAGGATGGAGCTGGGTGGAGAGTAAACTGGTGTGAGGAGAAGAGAGGAATTCATATGTTGCAGCCTAATCTCCTAGACCTCAGAACATAAGAGCACTTTAAAGTCTTATGACTTTAAAGAAGTCATAAGATAAAGTGAGGTTGTTAGGAAAAGTTCTAATCCAATATGACTGATTTCATCTAAAAAGAGGAGAATAAGACTGGTATGGTGTCTTTGCCTGTAATCCCAGCACTTAGAAGGCAGAGCAGGAGGATCATGAGTTCGAGGCCAGCCTGATTTACCATCTGAGACCTTGTCTCAAAGAAGAAGAGATCAGGACAAAGACACACATTTCCAGTTGGTTAACACACCAGCCATTGGATTTGGTAATTCATGAAGAAAAGGAGTTGATTTGGCTCATGGATCTGAAGACTGTCAAGTTCAAGGCCAGGTAGCTGCACCTGTTTAGCTTCTGGTGGGGAACTTGTGCTGCTGCTTAGCTTGCTCTGGAAGTGGAAGAGCAAGCAGAGGCATGTGGAAGACAAGAAAAGGCCAAACTCAGGCACAGCCATCCCAACCCTTCAAGAAAAGCATGAACCTATGCAAAAGGGCTCTGACTCCATGATAAAACCCCCTCCCCATCGCCCCATCTTTGAATACAGCCACATTAAGGAATGAAGTTTCAACACGTGACTGAAACCATAGCAACATCTTTCCCAGCTGGTTCTTCATCTGTATCCTTCATGACATTCTTTATAATCAACTGGCAAATATGTTTCCCTGGGTTCTGTGGGTTGCTCTAGCAAAGCCATAAGGTCCACAGAAGGGATCCTGGAGTCCTGAGTGACAGCTGGGTGGTCAGAAGTGTGAGTGACAATTTATTTCTTGCACCTGGCCTCCACCATAGGGGAAATTTTGTGTCCTGAGCCCTGGCACTGTGGATCTTAGGCAGATAGTGTCAGAACTGAAAAGAACAAGAGGACCCCCAGCTGGTGTCTGCAGGGGACCTTCCTGGTGTCAGAAACACCCTGGACTGTAGTGAGTGAGTGAGAGTAGAAAACCACTTTGATTTTTTCCCTTCTGCATTAACAGAATGCTGTGCAGGATTCTACATGAGGAATGCTGAACTCAAGGGGTCTTAGCGACCAACTGGTGCTCAAAGGCGAGAAGCCAGAGGGAAGAGCAGCCACTCCCCAGCATCTGAGTTCGATGGCTGGGAGGAGAGAGCTGTCCATCAGAAGGACAGAGGATGGATGCAGACAGATGGGTAAGGTGGGCTGGGTTTTGAACGTGCATTTAGAAAGCCTTGCTGCTACTGCCGCTGCTGCTGAGAGGGGGCCAGGATGGAATATAGGGCTGCAATTTTAGGAAGAGGTCCAGACTGGAAGAAAAACGTGAGTGCAGATGAGCTTCCTGAAGGCAAGGGAGAGCAGAGATGAGAACAATTAGAGAAGGACGGGAGAGCTTCTCTGTTGGCTGTCACAGGGCCTCCAGTGATCCTGGCAAGATAGATCCCCTCAAGGAGCATACAGAGGCAGGTGGGGGATAAACAGGGGAGGGGAGCTTGAGGTGATATAGTGGCAAAAATGAATGTTGACAGCTCCTTTAAGAAATGGCATTGTCTCTGCGCATAGAGGTGCACACCTGTAACCCCAGCACTTGGGAGGCTGAGGCAGTTTGAGTTCAAGGCTAACCTGGGCTACATAGTGAGACTCTGTTTCAACCACAACAATAAAACAAAACAACACAGACATGCGCACGCACGTACACACACACAAAGAAATAAGAAGAAAAAGAAATCCGATTGTCTAGGTGAGGAAGATAATGGAGGCTAAAAGATGTTCATGGTTGAGAGATGGTTTTAATCTTAGGTTTGTTTGTTTGTTTTGGCCAGTCCTGGGACTTCAACTGTAGGCCTGAACGCTGTCCCTGAGCTCCTTTTGCTCAAGGTTAGCACTCTACTACTTGAGCCACGGTGCCACTTCCAGCTTTTTTTGTGATTAATTGGAGATAAGAGTCACACACACTTTCCTGCCTGGCCTGGCTGTGATCCACAGATCTGAGCCTCCTGAGTAGCTAGGATTACAGTTGGGGAGCCACTGGTGCCTTTATTTCCCCACCCCCAAGAAAAGACTTCTATATATTTTCAAACTTGAAAGATAATTTGATGCTAATGGTGCAAGGGAACGAAGGTGATTTTATATTTGTGTACAAATAATTAGGGAAACCACCCTAAATACTTAATGAGCAGACACAGGGAGAGCGTCCTGAGCTTCCTAGATTCCAGTAGCTCAGGGCAATGGAGGTGGAGGAAGGATGGCAAAGGACAGAGAAGGGAAGTTGGAACTTGTGCAAGGGAAGAAGTCACAGTTTGCAGAAGAGGACAAGGAGTGATGATGTAGGTAACATAGAGTTAAAGCAGGAGTCCAGGGCCACCTCTGATCTTCAGTGAGGGCATCCATTGCCTGGAGTGGAGGAAGGATTGAAAAAAGCAGACTTAGGAATCCTTCATGTGGATTAAGATGAGAAATGGATTAAGAAACACATGATTTTTAGGTAATATTCAGGGCCTGGATGAAACTAAAGATCATACATTTGTACAGTTGCAAATGCTTGTGATTATGTGATTTTCTCTGGCAGAGCCCAGCTACTCAGTCCTGGCTCAGAGAGATGATAACCACCGAGTTGCTGAGTACTTGTGACCCTCCAGGTCACTCACCTTCATCTCCACCTTTGGATCTTGCATGCAAGATCCAGAGATGAGTCCAGATGGAGAGGGGTAACTTAGCAATACCTCCAGGATGCTGGATTCTGAAGTGGGGCCACTCCTGCCACCTTGATGTTGACTCTGACCTATGTGGCCCATTTGTTCCTTCAGAAGCACGCTCATGCATATATTGGGGCCCCCAAAGAAGCCACCCCATTACTTTGAGGGAGTTGCCTTTCCTTTCTCCCTACTCAGATGGCAACAGGCTCTGTGCTCCATGGCCTGGGATGTATGTGTTCCACTAGGAAACACAGATTTCGGACCCAGTTTTCTAAAAACCTGAATCTTTGAGGGGAGTGTATTGGCCCATGGAGATATCCTGTTGGCCAGAGAAGAAACAAATGTGAATATGGTGGCTTCTGAAGCTGTAAAGGCTGGGTGGGCTTGCAGCAATGTACTGTCTCACAGCTCTGAGCAAAGAAGAGTGCAACCAGGGTGTTGGCAGAGCCATATTCTACCTGAAGCTCTGCAGGAATCCCTGTCTGTCTAGGCTCTGGTCCTTGTCAGTGATCTGTGGCTTCTTGCCATGTGGATACCTCATGCCAGTCACATGGCTGTTTTTTCTTTATATATATATTCACAGTATCTTTCCTGAGCACGTCTGTCTATCTGTCTGGGTATCAGAATGTCCCTTTCTGATCCAGACACTGATCAGTCATAGAATGGTCCATCTCAATGACCTCTTTGTAACTAGATTACCCCTGCAAAGACCTTCTTTGTAAAGAGGTCACCTTCAGTATTCCTAGAAATAAGACTTGTGCATAACAGTTTTGGAAGTCACAGTCTGACTTTCCTTCCTCCTCACTATGCTGTCTGGCTTCTGAGCATTGCAGATGACAAATCAGTGAGATCTAAGAAAGGCTTTGAAAACAGAACCTAAATTTGAAAAGATGTGTGAGTTCTGCATAGTTTGGCCATGTTAAGGCCAAGCATATGAACCAAGTTGTCCTTTCTGTTTACTTCATCCAAACCCTAGATGCCCTGCTACCCTGAAGATTAGGGACTATAGCACAAATGTAGATCTAGGAGGTACTTACCTCACAAAGAGGCTAGTATCATCATTAAAAGTTAGGAGGATAAGGTGGGTACTGGTGGCTCACACCTGTAATCCTGGCTACTCAGCAGGCAGAGATCTGAGGAGTGAGGTTTGAAGCCAGCCCAGGCATGAAAAGCTTGTGAGACTTATCTCTAATCACAAAAATATCTGGAAGTGGTGTTGTGGCTCAAGTGGTAGAGCACTAGCCTTGAGCAAAAAGGAGCTCAGAGACAGTGCCCAGGCCCAGAGTTTGAGTGCCAGTAGGATAATGACAAAAGGTATGTATCTGATACAATTGACTTTTTAATTTTTTGTTGTTCCTGAACTCAGGACCTGTGCGCCATTCCTGAGCTCCTTTTTGCTCAAGGCTAGCATACTCTATCTTGAGCCACAGAGCCACTTCTAGCTTTCTCTGAGATTAATTAGAGATAAAAATCTCATGGGCTCTCCTGGCTTCAAATTGCCATCCTCAGATTTCAGCCTCCTGAGTAGCAAGGATTTCAGGTGTGAGCCACCAGCACCCAGCTTATGGTTGACCTTTTATACCTATGTCAACCTCCCAGAGTTATGATAAAATGTACAGTATTTCTACATTTCCTTGGGAATGCAATGTTAAAGACAGTTTTGGCTTATGAGCTGTGACATGGGGTTCATGATCAATCTGCAGAGAACACAACTGAATTATAATCATGTAGGAGCCCTCTGCAAGATTTTCTCTAGAGGAAGATAGTTTTTATTAAAATACAGATAAGTAGATAGTTACATAGATTAGCTGGAAGCATGCACGTCAAAATATTATCTTGGTGTTATGGGATTTGTCGGTAACTTTTGATTTCCCTTTTCCTCTTTCTTTGATATATTTTACATTTTCTAAGATTTCTGGAAGCTTTTAAAAAAGATCTCTCTAAAAATACATCAGAGTAAGTCATCAGGTATGCATACTCTTCTCAATGTGGGTATTCAACAGTGTACATTACAGGGAGGAGGGTGCATAGGTAGATTGCTTTCCCTAAATTTGTATGTGGAAGCCCCAACCTTCTATGTGCATACATTTAGAGAAAAGAAGTAATTAAAGCTAAGGTTAATTAATTAACCCCATCACCATTATATTTGGAATAAAGCAGTAGTAAAGTAGTAAAGTCCTTAAGGGCGGAACCTGACCAGATAAGACTAGTGTTCATGTAAAGGCTCTCTCCCACTGTGTCATGAGAGGACACAGGGTGAAGACCGCTATCTGCAGACCAGTCAGATGATCCTCCTTAGTCACTGAGTCTGCAACCTTGATCTTGAACTCACACCCTTCAAAAATGAGAGAAATGTCTGTTGTTTGAATGTCATAACCTATGGAGTTTGTTGCAGTGATCCAAAGCGGACTAAGCAGGCGACTCCATCCTATGGTGATGGTTTCTCAGGGAACACTCCATAGAGAAGAAGAAATATACGTGGCACCATTTCAGCTTCATTACATTTCAAATTATCTATGGCCCCTGCATGAAGGAAATTCAATTTATCATCTTACACTTACCAACCCCCAAGTATATTCTCATAAAAACTCAAAAGTGTGTGTGTTTGTGTGTGTGTGTGAGAGAGAGAGAGAAAGACAGAGAGAGAGACAGAGACAGAGAGAGGGAAAGAAAGAGAGAGAGGGAGAGGGAGAGAGAGAGGGAGATGGAGAAGGGGAAGAGAAAGGAAGTAGCATAAAATACTCTTCTGTAGATCTCCATTCTTTATCTTCATATTGGCATTATCAAAGAGATCCTTATTTACTGTATTCCTGTTAATATAAATTTGTCATTAACTATGTGAATTTTACTTTTTTTTTCTGTTGTTGGTTATGGAGCTTGAACCCAGAGCCTGAGTACTGTCCCTGGGCTTTTTAGATCAAGGCTCGTGCTCTACCACTTAGAGCCAACAGGCTACTTCCAGTTTTCTGGTGGTTAATTGGAAGTAAGGGTTTCATGGCCTTTCTTGCCTGGGCTGGCTTTGAACTGTGATCCTCAGATCTCAGCAAAGAAACCAGGCATGGGTATGCATCTGTAATCTAGGTTAGTCAGGAGGCATTAAGTAGAAGTATTACAATATAAGGCCTACCCCTGAGAAAAACTGTGAGATCTTAATGGAAAAATTACTAAAGCACCAGATAAATGGAGCATGACTCAAGTGGTAGAGCATCTATCTCGCAAGCATGAGACCTTAAGTTCAAATATTGTCAAAAAAGAAAAAGAAAAAGAGAGAGTTATAAACTCAAAGTACAATAACATCAGCTTTTAAATTATCTATTAGTTGCCTCTACTGATAATAATTATTTATTTTTTCATATGTCTTTGCGTTCCTTTGTAGTGTTTTCCATTTCAGCTTGAAGGATTGACTCCATTTAGCATTTTCTGTAAGGCCTGTCTACTGACCATAATTTTCTTACTTCTTGTTTATATGGAAATGTCTTAATTTCTCCTTCATCTTTAAATGTTTTGCTTTTTCCTTGGACACATTCTAAATATGTCACCCCAGTACCTTCTGTATTCCATATCTTCTGAAAATAAATCAGCTGTTGATCTTACTGAGGATTACTTACATGGAATGGATTGCTTCTTATAAGATTTTGTCTTTTGAAAATCTGATTTTATTTTGTGTTGTTTAGATTTGAGCTTATACTGTCTAAACTTTATTGAACTTCATAGATGTGTCTGTTTATGTTTCATTAAGTCACAGGGGTATTTAGCAGTGGTATAGGAGACTAGAACCAGCCTGTCTAGCTCCCCAAACCCACAGTCAAGAAGCTTCCCTAGCCTCTGCCCACCCTGGCCCAGGTACTTACATGCTCTAAGGTTGCTGCCTGACTAGATTGGAGACTCTAGCCTACATGACAGATTAAAGTTAAGGCAGGAGTGGGGTAGCTGTAAGGCTACCAGGGGCCATGCTTGGGTTCCTTTCCAGGGCATGCCTGGGAAGCTGGATTCTCAGTATGGAGCCACACCAGGCAACAGCGTGACACTGGCCCAGGGCGCAGCCCAGGACACAGCCTTGTCTCTCTGCTTCACTATGCTGCTCCATGGCCCAGCGCCAGGACCCCAGGGGCTTCTCAGGCTGCATGTTGTAATTGTTGTAGGCCAACTGGAACTGCTTGATTTGGGTGATCACTTCCAATTCTTGAGCCAGAAAGAGGGCAGGATACTGCTAAGTGGACAGTTGCCAGCCTCCAAGGCTCCTTCTTGTTCTCACAGCTGAGTTCACACAGCCACTCCCAGGAAGCTATCTTAGATAGCACCACAGGCCTTCATCTTCCTGTGGTTGCCCCCTTTTCACCACCAAATGTCTACATACATCAAGAGACAGGACAGAACGGAGTGAACTACCTAGGTGAATTCCCCTGCACAGAGAGCAGCAGTTGCTCATTTTCTTCATCTTCTTGATGTTGATCACTCTCCCCTAGAAGGCAGACAACCAATGTAGTTAGAAAGTAGCCCCTGCACCCTCAAGATCTCTTTGCCTAGGGTTGTGCTGTCCACCAGGGGGGATACACACACACACACACACACACACACACACACTCCTAAACTAGAGCTGACTTTCAGTCCAGGGCAGAGATATCTGGGGGGCAGATGTTTAGAGAATTTCTTATCCAATACCTCTGAGGTCACTGGGGAGATGGAGGCCTGGTGATAAGGCTTGCTTGGCCCCAAGGCTGCCTTAGTGAGAAGACTGAAGATCCTAGAGCTGCTAAGAAAGTGCAGGGCAGGAGAAAAGAGACTCATATCAGCTCTGATTGGCAACAGGCCAAGGAGGTGACCTTCCATGGCTCTGAGTAGCTCACCCCAATCTCTATCTTTCTAACACACCAACTATCCTCCGACAGCTGTCTTCCACCACCACTGGCTGGTCTCAATCTAGCAGAAACAGTAACAGGTTGTTCTTCCTACAGAAAATTCCTCATGGAATATGAAATACCTGAATTCCACTGGGTGCCTATGGCTCACACCTATAACCCTAGCTACTTAGGAGGCTGAGATCAGAGGATGGTGGTTCAAAGTCAGCTCGACAGAAAAGTCTGTAAGATTCTTATCTCCAATTAGCCACCAAAAAGATGGAAGTGGAGGTGTGGCTCAAATGGTAGAGCATAGAGCATCAGCCAAGCGAGAACACAAAGCCCCAGCACTTGCAAAAATCAAAAGAAATACCCAGTGCTATTGCTAGACCCTATGATACTTCAAGTACCATACCTATGGTATGCCATTCAAAGAAAGACCAAGTTGAGACAATCCAGTCACCTGTTGAAAATATCTCACAAGCCACTACATTGGCCTCCTCCCGGACCTCTCAGTCATCTCCCTTTGCAAGTCCCTTGTCCAAAGAAACTCCAAGGAAAATCTTGGAGACCATAATGATCCAATATGGATGCAAGTGCATATTAAAAACACGTGGGGGGGGGTGGAGAAGCTGTGTGTGCAACAGAAAAGGCCCAAATGAAAGGCAGCATAGCCATTGGCTCCATCTCCTCTCGAGATGGAGGGCTCAGGATAAGCCATTGCTTCAGTGGGACACGCTGTGCCTGCCACGGGTGGGCCTGCTTCTCCCTACCTCATGCATATTTCATCTGCTTAGTGTGTGTGGGGGGGGGTTGGGGACAAATAAAAGCAAAGTGGTTTTTGAGTCTCTAGTTTTGCCTTCAGTATTTACACTGTGTTTCCACCAATGCCTCCTGAGAAGCAAGGAAATGCAAACAGACCCCTGCCAACACACATTTGAGCTCCCCACAGAAAGGGAGAGGGAGAGGCAAGGTTGTAGATTCCCATTAGTAAATTGGCACTTCATCCCCACTTCTCCCTGGTGGGTCCTTGTGCAGAGCTGAAATGCCAAGTTATTTCCCCAGAGAAGTGTTGCCGTCACACAGTACAATCCCCTCAGATGTGCCATAGGTCTCCAACTGTAACCGACTATCTCTGGGCCAGCCTCTGTCTCTGGTAACTGACATCAGATGCAGAAGTGCTGGGGCCATAAATCTTTCAAAAGATTAGAGGGAGATGCAGAAGTGGGCCTCAAAGTGGGGATTAGCAAACAACACGGTGAAGGGCAGAGACAAAGGCTGTTCAGATTCCGTGTAAGATTAGGAAACTATCATTCGTAGCCAGCAGTCCTATGATCAGCCTGGGCCTCTCACTCAGATCTGATGGCAGCGCCTAGCAAGACTCTTTGCCCTTCTCCTAGGGAGATTAGAAAAGGCTAGCTGAATAGAAATAATCATTTCAAATAACCTCTATATCCAAATACGAACAGAGAACGCTCATCCGGTCACCTCTTGACTTTAATTTCTGATGGCTCCTGCTGCTACTGGGAGGAAAGACTTTTCTGGCAAGTTCCTTATAAATCGATCAGCGCTCAGTCTTCCTGTTGCCTGGGCACTATGCACTTGTGCTTAAATTATATCTGACTGCTTGGGAGTCTCCTGGATTTTAGCCTTTGGTATTCCTTGTCTGTCATGCTGTTTCCTGTGTTCTGGCTGTGGCCTCCTGTAGCACATCTTGGACATCATTGCAGGAGAGCGATGGTGTACCTGTCTGTGCTACAAAAGCCTTTAGAAATTCTGTATACCATTCACACACTCCCTCCTTTGCTAGACTCCGAGTACACTGTTAGTATCTGAGCATCAAGAAACCCTGGAATAGAGCATGAGCCTGATAGACATTTGCCACATGAAATGAAATGAAATGGGTTTAGGTTTTAAAGAAGAGATGTACTTTATAAATGATTAATGAGAATCAACAGTATGGTTTGGCAGGGTGGAAAGCAGGCGTACAATGATATAAGTAACTGTAAAGAGGAAACTAGAATTCTTCAGGGAGCAAGCCTACGCATATCTTACTTAAATACCATTTTATTAATAAATGTAACAATTGCTTCTTTAAGGCCAACAGTGTGCCTGTATTCTATGACTGAGTGTGGTGGTTAGTGTGGGTTCTGAGTTCAATTCCTGGCTTTGTTCCTTATTAGTTGTGTGGCCTTAGATTCCCCAAGTATAAAATAGTTGTGCAAAGTTGAGTGTGTTCATACATGTGATACTCTTAGATACCTGCCACATGATACAAGCCCAACACACTTCATTCTGCTCCTAGAAAACAGAAGTGCAGGTCCACTCTTGGCCTCGGTTTCACTCTCTCACTTAGCTTGCTCCAAACCTAAGTGGCCTGTAAATACTTGTGTGCACACGTCTCTGTCCTCATGTGTGCCATCGACCTGGCCCTTTGTCCTCCTCCCTCCTCCCCAGTCCTTGTTCTGTTCCTTGGTTAACTCTTGCTTATCCTTTATGGCTAGCTGAGCGTCATTGGGTAGAAATCTACAGAACATTTATGTAGGTAAATTTATCCACACTGTACTTACAGCTGAGTGCTTCCAGAGAACTTACATCAACCTTATGGCTCAACTTCATGTTTTTCATATACAGAGAAAAGGACATCCTAGCAACTCCCAGTAAGAACACAAGTCCTTTTGCTGACTCCTTAGGGCAGTCCCTGTCATTTATACCTGTGTGTCCCTGAGCACAGGTCTCTCTCTCGGTGGTGTCATCTACAGAATGGGGCTGGTTGCACACAAAGACCACATGAAGTCATAGTAAGAACGGGACAGGGTAATTATGAATGGTGCCTGGGTATGGTAAGGGCTCACTAAATGGCACCTGCTAGTATTAGTATGTGAATGTGTTACTCTCACTAGCTGTTGCCTTGTCTAATACCTGGACCCCATGGTATGGGGTTATTTTTATGTGTGTGTGGTATACTGGGTTTGAACTCAGAACCTTGTGCTTTCTAGGTAGTTGCTTTACCATTTGAGCCATCTCCCTAGCTCCTTTTGTTTTAGTTATTTTTCAGACAGGGTCTCCTGGATTTGTCTAGAGCTCTCTTCAGACTACAAGGAGAAACAACGCCTCCTACTTGTTTCCCATGTAACTTGGATTACAGGTATACCCTACCATTCTTAACCATAGTGTGTTGTTTTCTCTCTAACTCTGAAAAGCAGCAAACATGACTGCCAATAGCTTCCTTGATATTAGTACATCCATAATTACTTAAAAAATAAGATATTAAAATAACCAATTTGCTGCATTGTGTCCAAATTCCTTTCTCTTGATAAACATTCTGTAGGGTATTAGTGGATATAGGTCAGGTTATATCATAATGACAAATAGTTTCCAGATCTCAGTAGCTAGGACACTAAGGTATATTTCTTGTTATAGGATGTGCCTGTCATGGATTAGGAAGCAGGCTATACTCACTGAAGTCCTTCAGTGCCTCTGGGAGTTTTAAGGTGGCCACTTTTGTCTGGCCGTTGTCCATGGCCAGAGAGAACAGAGACCAGGGGATGGGTTCAACCCAACAATTAGGTGCTTCAACCTGCAGGTGGCACCCATTACACTTCCTGCCCCTTCCTAAGCGTATGGATCATCCGGCCACCATGCACAAGGAGACCAGCAATGCGATTCGAGGGTGCTGTGTGAAGTACTGAGCTAGGCCCAGTACAAGACAGGCTGACCTGAAAGCTATGATCTTGGTTCTTAAGTTAGTTATTTACAATGTGGAAGAGAGGAGGACAGCAGAAAGCAGAGGCAGAATTCCACACTCTTTCTGAGTCTCCTGCAGAATTTAGCCTGGAGGATGAACGGAGTGATTCATTTCTGCCGACTGCCTAGGAGATGGAAGAAATTCTTGACTAGGGGTCTGGCAGGGAAAACTGTAAAGATGCTATTTTGGAGATGAGACCGTGCAGTCATATATCTCATCATTTTTAAATTTCTAGTGAAGCTGTCATCATAACTTCATCATTTACTTAGCATCTATCTATCTGCACAATGCATCATGTGAATGGACCGACCTAATGCTGCCCTCAGGAAAGCTTGAGAACTAAGGAAGCGCTCACAGATTAAGCATGGCAGAGGGAGAGAGAGGCACGCTGGGAGCCATTGCAATGGATAGGATTCGTTTTGAGCGTGATTTGGTCTTTCAATTACAGTTGCTTCTTGGGTGCTAATTCAGTGTGAGCCAACAGGGAAGACAGTCCTGGGAAGCAGGGAGATGGAAAACTGGGTCCAACCCTCAGACTTCTCTTAAAGTATTTAGTGAGCCAAGTCAGTGCTGTCCAGAAAGTATTAAAATCAAAACAGTAGAAATTAGTGCCCAAATGATGGAGTAACATGTTTTGTGTGACATCTGAGGAGGAAAGAAAGCTCCCTAGGCCAGAGAAGTCCAGCAGTGAAAAAATAGGAGGTAGAAGCTACATGTCAGTGGCTCATACCTATATTCCTAACTACTCAGGAGGCTGAGATCTGAGGGTCATGGTTCTAAGCCAGCCCACGCAGGAAACTCTGCGAGACTCTTTTTTTTTAAATAAGTTTTTTTTTTAATTGTGAAAATACCACACAGAGGGGTTACAATTACATGAGCAAGGTAATGAGTACATTTCTTTTTTGTTTGTTTTTTTATTTTTATTTTTTGTGAGTACATTTCTTATCAAGCATTGTAGCCTCCTCCTTTGTTTTTCCCCTACCATCCCTGCCCTCCCATCTCCACAACTACACTCCCCGTCCCCCTAGTGTCTGTACATCTCATTGTTGCAATGGGTCCACCTGTATCCCTATTTAAACAATTTGTTTTTTTTCCCTTCCCCTCCCCAAATTATACCAACATCAAATACAGTGAAAGCAGGGGTTATACTGTAGGGGAAAGAACATGCAAAGCAACAAAAAAAATCACCTTATAAATATGCTAGAAACAATAGCAAGAAAGAAAAAAACCACTTGTGTCCTTGTCTTGGGGTTCATTTCACCTAACATCATCTTATCTGACCTTTTCTGCTTGTCTCAGACATATACTAGTTATTGTAAATAAGGGAAACCATGGGACCTATGTTTCTTCGGGCCTGGCTTACTTCACTTAATATAATTTTTTTCCAAGTATTTCCATTTCCTAACAAATAGGGCAGTGCTATTCTTTCTGATGGAGGCATAGAATTCCATTGTGTGTATATACCACATTTTCTTGATCCATTCATCTACTGAGGGGCATCTGGGTTGCTTCCATATCTTAGCTATGGTAAATAATGCTGCAATAAACATAATTGTGCTGGTAGCTTTAGTATGGTCTTGTTTGTGATCATTCGGGTAAATGTCCAAAAGTCGGATTGCTAGGTCATAGGGGAGCTCTATGTAGAGTCTTTTGAGGAACCTCCATACTGCTTTCCAAAGTGATTGAACAAGTTTACACTCCCACCAACAATGCAGTAGTGGAGCTGTGGAGAAAGTGGAGCTGTGGTTCAAGTGATAAAGCACTAGTTTTGAGCAGAAAAGCTTAGTGCCTAGGCACTAAGTTCAAGCCCTAGGACTGGCACACATACGTACTCACAGTCACATATACTGTATACACACAAAAGAAGGTAGATGCTCATTAGCCATATTGGATAGGTGAGTTTCTGGTTGGTAGAGGAGAGATGGCATGGGAAAATGAAAACGTGCTTAGGAAGAAATATGAAAGGCCCAGTGGAATTTATCTAGAAGAGGGGACTTTAATAGGTGGAGTGATAGAAGGGAAAATAGCTGAAAAACATATTGTAGAGGCATGTAGCTTAGTTGCACAGTGCTTGTCTAGCATCCAAAAGGCCTGGGTTTGATCCTCAATCTTAAAAATATAGAATAGGAGGGCTGGGAAGGAAGCTCAGTGGTAGAGTGCTTGCCTTGCCTGCATGAAGCCCTGGATTCAAATCCTCAGCACCACATAAGCAGAAAAAGCCGGAAGTGGTGCTGTGGCTCAAGTGGTAGAGCGCTCACCTTGAGCTGAAGAGCTGAGGGACAGCGCCCAGGCCCAGAGCTCAGGCCTTGCAACCGACAAAAAAAAAAAAAAGAATAGGATTAGATAGCAAGAATAGAATGTAATGAATTAGAAAGAGAGAAGGAAAGGAGAAAGGAAGGAAAGAAGGAAAGAAAGAAAAGAAGCCACTATCTAGCGAAGTATGGTGATATGATGTATGTAATTCCAGCACGTGGGAGGTTGAGGCAGGAGGATTATAAGACCAGCCTAGCTGGGAGCCGGTGGCTCACGCCTGTAATCCTAGCTACTCAGGAGGCTGAGATCTTGGTTCAAAGCCAGCCCAGGCAGGAAAGTCCCTGAAACTCTTATCTCCAATAAACCACCAGAAAACCAGAAGTGGTGCTATAGCTCAAGTGGTAGAGTACTCGCCTTGAGCTGAAGAGCTGAGGGACAGCGCTCAGGCCCAGAGTTCAAGCCCCCCCCCCACCAACAAAAAAGACCAGCCTAGCCTAAATCACGAGTCCCTGTATAAAAAAAATTAAACAAAAATAAAGATAGGTGAAAAACCCACTGTAGATAAATGTAGTTTCCAGTGTAGAATTTGCCAAGGATACAAACGAATATTTTTATAAAGCACTAACCATTCATGGACCAGGATACATTACATATGTTAGTGTATTTTATCTTTACACCAACTTTAGAAAATTAGCAGAAGTAACCCTATTCCTGAGGAAATGGAGGAACAGAACTATCTTGGGAATAAGAGGCAGAACTAAAAGCTAGCCCCAAGATGTCTGTCTGGTGTTAAGTTTGTATGCTATGTCAATGTTGGACTAGCCATGGTGACTCTGGGGTGGGAACAGGATGGAGCTATGAGCGTTAAGAAGATCACACATGGGTATACAGAGAGAGGCTGGTGGCAGAGAAACTAACTGATAAGAAACAATTGCACAGTCCAGAATGCAGCCAGAGCCTGAACTGAGGTGATGACAGGGAAGAGTAAGTTACGGCCATCCATAGCAAAGTCCTAAGAAGTTGGCAAATTGGGAGGAAAGATGGCAACTGTGATTGTATATCTGGTAAGTTTGAAATAGATGGATTTCCTGGTTATTATTTGGCATTCTGGAACTGAATTAGTGAAGTGTGAACGATTAGAGGTATGGACATTCTGGCAATCTACTTAACCTCTGCAAATCTGTCTCAGCCTCTCTCAGAAGGGACAGACACAAAAATGCATGCCACACACTGAACACAGAGCCTGAGAAATAGAGCAAGTATTTGATGGGGAGTAGCTGACATTTTGTTAGAGAAAGGAAGCTGACATCCTGATAAATGTCTATAATCCCAGCACTCAGGAGGCTGACGTGGGGGGCTTGTGAGTTTGAGGCTAACCTCAGATGCCTAGTGAGATCCTATCTTAAAAAATATTACTAAAATATGCCAGGCACGGGTAGTTCATACCTGTAATCCTGGCTACTCAGGAGGCTGAAATTTGAGGATTGAGATTTGACGCCAACCCAGGTAGGAACATTTGTGGGATTCTTATCTCCAATTAACCACCCAAAAGCCAAAAGTGGCGCTGTGATTCAAGTGGTTAGAGATCCAGCTTTCATTGAGTCAAAAAGCTAAGAGATAGAGCCAAGATCCTGAATTTAAGTCCTAGTATTGGCATACACACAAAAAATTTTTACTGAAATAAAAATAATAAACAGAGAGACCAAAGGTTAGGAAGGTACCTTCTCCAAGATGGCCTTCCTTCTCTAGGAATGCATGTCATGCTGTTCTGGAATTCCTGTAATGTTCTTTGAACTCCCTGGAAACTCTGCTCTCAGCTCCACATCATGAGAGTGGCGCTGATTGGTGGGTATGGGTTCAACCATTTGGATGGAGCCCCTGACCTCCTCGCTCCCAGCGCTGTGGTGGGGAAGGAGTCTGGCCTGCCTCTGGAGCAGTGTACATAGGACTTTGGGCATCTAGGAAAACGTAGATACCAGTGCCCTCCTTCTTAGTGCATCCTCAGATGCCACTATCCTGATGTGGAATAATTAAATGGCTTATAGACATAGGCTATCAGAGAGAAAAGACCCTCAAATCGTAACCACCATCCCCACAAGGTCACATAAACAGACCCTCTTCTTATCATGCACCAATATTATCTGATGCAGGGCAATTTCATAAACAAACTTGGATGTGCAATAAAGGAAAAAGTCTCCACTGTAGGCAAGCAATCACATTTCTACATCTTAAAAGCCCCAATGAATTACATACATAGTAACCATGTTTGTCCTCATAAAAGTCACTCTGCCATCCTCAAACTCATCATAAAAGATCTATATTAAAATCAGCATCCTGATGTCCATAGAAAATGGATACAAAGAAAAAATAATGTCGGAGTCTGATTCTCCCAGGGCCGGGAGCCACCCTGACTGTATGGCCTGGCTCCAAAAAGGTCTAGTAACCAAAGGTCCCATGAGCTAGGTGTGTTCCAGGCCCAGGAGCCTCTGAGGCTCCACATGTGTAGTGATCAGAGCACATAGATGAATATTGTGCTGTCCTATCTCTTCCCCCTCCACTACCTTCTTCAAGCAGGGGGCATGGGGTGGGCAAGTGGAATGAGGCTCTGAGTGAGGGAAGTGGAGTGTTTTGTTCCTTCAGTGTTGTAAGTTTGTGCCTGAGAGATGTTGGCAATATCTCTTGCATAAATTTGGGTGCCTGTCTGAGGTCTCTGGTGGTTAACACTGCCGCAGATCAGAGCTCACGGCAATTCTCCACTCCTGAGTGGCGTCTGAATCCGGATTTACAAACTGTCTATGTCTCCTCCTTCCTGACCAAGAGAAAGGGACAAGACTGCTCCCTGAAGGCCAGCAGCTTTTCACTGGCCAGAGCTTCATCTCTGGCCCAGAGCTTCTGGGAAGCCGTTATGGAATGAGACAAAGTCACATGGGACAGGAAGGGTTACCTGAGCCTAAGAAGTTACTCAGGCCAGAAGGACTTGGGTCCTTTTGTGCTTGTCCTTGCCCTGGCACAGAACTCACCTACTTTCCCAGGGCCCAGACTGTATAACAAGGGATATGCTGTCCCTGCCCAAGCTGTGTGAACTCACATAGGCCAACTGCCACACAGCTATGCCCCTCTGATCCGCTCTATGTGGAGCTGCTGCCCACCCTACCAGGGGGGAAGGAAAGGGGA
The DNA here is from genome assembly GCF_000151885.1 of Dipodomys ordii. Lineage (NCBI taxonomy): Eukaryota > Metazoa > Chordata > Mammalia > Rodentia > Heteromyidae > Dipodomys > Dipodomys ordii. Next base: position 26,529,776 of record NW_012267224.1, read on the forward strand.
CTTCCTGTGGCTGGGCATGCTGGCTGGGCCATGGGCAGCTCCACCTGATGTGTCTAGTGAGAGAATAGAGCAAAATGTTTACATTTGAGATTACCACAGAAAATCTGTAACCCAGAGCTGCCAAATCTGTTTTCCTCAACCCGAGGACTCCTGAAACAAGATGGTCTTTCTAAGTATTAGCAAGGAGACTTGGGTCTCCAGAAAAGCTCACATTTCTTTCCTTCTTTTTTTCCCATGTCATCACCTGGGTAGATTGAAATGAAGAGGGACACCAAGTGGAGAGAAGACACTGAGGCCTGGGAGGCCCACTGGGGAGCACAGTGCTTTGGGCAGGGAATGGGAACCTCTCCCCTCTCCCAGATGGTTTCCATCCTCTGACTTTTGACTTTTGATGCCTCTCCAGACAGGCTCTAAAGTGAAGAGAATAAGGAAAGGAGAACATTTGACGCCAATCTTTCTATAACTGTGCTTCCACAATCTGAAGAAACTATGGCAAGATATCCTTATACTTTGTTGTTGTTGTTGTTGGTCGTGGGGCTTGAACTCTTGGCCTGGGAGCTGTCCCTCAACTCTTCAGCTCTAGGCAAGCACTCTACCGCTTAAGCCACAGCACCACTTCTGCTTTTCTAGTGGTTTATTGGAGATAAGAGTCTCATGGACTTTCCTGCCTGGGGTTGGCTTTGAACCACGACCCTTAGATTTCAGCTAGTAGCTAGTAGCTAGGATTACAGGCATGAGCCACCAGTGCCTGGCTGATATTCTTTATGCCCATTTTGATAGTAACTAATTTACCTACTTGTCATCTTCCAATAAAAGTTGTAGATTGAAGACAGCAAAAACTCAATCACTTGACCAGAATTAAGTGAGTTCTAACATGTGCAAACGTACTGGGTTGGGGAAAATTCAGTCTTCTGTGGGAGCAGGGTGTTTGGAAGAGATTTTAGTTGAGTTTGAAGGTTGTCTTCCTCTATTGTAAAACTCAGGTCATAATCGTAAGACTTACTCCCTGGTTGGATGGATGACAAGTCAGACTTTCATTTCTTTCTCTTTTTTTTTTATTGTGAAAATACTGTACAGAGGGGTTACAATTACATGGGCAAGATACTGAGTACATTTCTTATCAAGCATTGTAGCCTCCTCCTTTGTTTCCCCTTCCCATCCCTTCCCATCCTCCCCCCGCCCCCACCCAATCCTCCCCACTAGCCCCTCCCCACACCCCACCCTTGCACCAAAGTTGTAAAGTTCGTTTTCGACATAACAACTTGTACATCTCATTGTTGCAATGGGTCCACCTGTATCCCTATTTAAACGATTTGTTTTTCCCCTTCCCCTCCACAAATTACACCGACATTAAATACAGTGAAAGCAGGGGTTATACTGTGGGGGAGGGACATACAAAGCAACAAAGAAATCATCTTCTAAATGTGTTAGAAACAATCGCAAGAAAGAAAAAAAAACATTTGAATACATATCTTATCTGACCTTTTCTGCTTGACTCAGACATATACTAGATATTGCAAATAAGGGAAACCATGGGACCTATGTTTCTTTGGGCCTGGCTTACTTCACTTAATATAATTTTTTCCAAGTCAGACTTTCATTTCTGTGAGAACAGTTGAGGGAACAATTTTAAAGGAGGAAAGGTTAATTTTGGCTAACAGTCTCAGAGGATTCAATCCACAGCTGGTGGCTCTACTTCTATGGGCATGTAGTGAGGAAGAGCATGCTGGTGGTCAGAAAGTGTGGTGGAGCAGAGTTGTTCATCTCATGGTGGCCAGGAGACAGAGAGAAAGAGAAAGACAGAGACAGAGAGAGACACACACAGAGACAGAGACAGAGACAGACAGACAGAGACAGAGAAAGATAGAGATGGGGACAGACTGAGATAGACAGAGACAGAGGAGATGGAAAAAGAAAGGGATGCAGACACAGAGACAGAGAAACACAGAGAGACACAGAGATGAAAAGAGATAGAAGAAGAGAGAGAGAAACAGAGGGGTCAGGGGCAAGGTACTTTTCAAAGACACATCCTCAGAGACCTGCTGCTACCTGGGCCCCATTTTCTACAGTTTTCATCACCTCCCAAAATATGTTATGAGTTTAAATAACATATGTAGGGTGGTTAACACAGTTTCTGGTAATGGAATGAGCACAGTACACACTGTACGCAGTCACAGTAACTGTTAGTCGATTATTTCTGTCTTTGCTAGCAAAAAAGATGAGAATGAGCTCATTTTCTTTGCTCCAATGAGACAGAGACGGGAAAGGGTTTGATGTGTCTGGGGAGACCACAGAGACGGCAGAGCAGCTAAGGTTCCTGCAATGGGAGGAAGTGCACCAGGCCGGACTAGACATGTACCCTCTAGATAATGAGAAGCCACTGAAGTCTTTAGTCACTGGCAATTTAGAAAGAGGTCCTCTTTTTTGCTTTTGTTGCTTTAGTAATACTGGGGTTTGAACACAGTGCCTCATACTTGCCAGCCAGGCACTATATAGCACAGACTTGTATCTCCAGCCCCTCTTTTCATACTGGTTACTGTGAGACAACATCTCAGTTTTTTGCCTCAGGCCACATGTGGACTGTGATCTGCCTGTGTTAGGATGGTGGTTGACAAGCACATACCGCCATAGAGATGTGGTTTCACAGACTGTTTTGTTTTGGCTGGCATGGAACTGGGATCCTCTTGATCCCCTGTTGGTTGGATGATAGGCATGAGCACTGGTGTCAAGCTTGGAAAGATCACTCTTGTCATAAAGTGGAGGATGGACTGAAGTAGAAAGGGACAGACAATAAGAAGCAGTCACGAACCTGTTGTAAAACAAAGAAAGAGATGAAAATAACTTCCACTAGCTGTTTAACAATGGAGATAGAGGGAGTTAGGTTCCAAGTCTTATTCCCCATGTAACTTGAGTCATTCTTCTAGAATGTCGGCTACATGAAATATGTGTCCCCAGTACCTGTATCAGTGCCTAGAGTTCAGGAAGTGCTCAATAAAAACAAATGGATGAGTGAATTAATGATGGTGATATTGACCAAGGAAAGAAATACAGGAAGAACAGCCTGCTTTGGGATGAAGATAATGACTTTATTCTAGATGTGCTAATTTAAGCAGCCTAGGTCATTTATGTAAGAATCTCTCATATGCAATATGGATGGTTGGGCCTGTATTTAGGAGAAAAATCTAGGCTGGAGTAGCGTTTGGGAAATATTGACTTTTAAGAGATGATTAAAGTCAGCGTAGTGATGCAAGCCTGTAATTCTAGCTATTCAGCAGACAGAGATCATGAGACTTCAGATCTAAGAAATAAAATTTGGGCATGCTGGTGTACACCTGTCATCCCAGTTATATGGAAACTTAGGGAGGAGGACCATAATTCAGGCCAGTCAAGGAATAAACTTGAGACATGTCCTCAGAATAACTAAGCAAAATGGGTTAAAGGAATGGCTCAAGTTGTAGAATATCTGCCTAGTAAGTGCAAAAGAGAGAGAAATGATCAAAAATCATGCCACAGTTAAGATCAAACTAAGGAAGTATAGAAGAAGAAGGGGAAAAGATCAAGAATAAAAATTTTGATGACACCTTTGAGTCAGAAGGGGTTTGGTTATAAGTAGAGCCAAAGGATGGAGAGAAGAAGTCTAGTTTTAAAAGTAGCAAGGGTTGGAGCTGTAGGCCAGTGGTAGAATAATTGCCTAGTAGGAAGTGAAGGAAGTGGGAGGTGGAGAAGAGAAAAGGCAGTGGCCATGTTCCTCTTGTGTTGTAAGACTCTGAGAAGTAACTTCGGGAATGAAAAGGTAACCCCAGCTACTGCAGAGAGTTCGGATAGAACAAAGGTAAACAGAAGGATCCTGAATGTGGTGTTGATTGTCTTAGTGAGTCTGAAGAGCAGGAAGGATGGAAACTTGCCTGCCATCCCAACAAAATGGTTTTCCAACTATTGCCTACTTTTTTTTTACACAACCAGAAAAATTCAAATAATACAATGAAATGCAAAAACATATAGGTATATTCACTCAACGTTGAGTAATTTCTTTCCCAATCTTATATGATCTTGCCTGGCATAATGACACTGATTTACAAATGAAGTTAAACAGATAAAATGGATCAGATTCTAACAGTATTGTTCACCTTCCCCCTTTGCTTTCATGTGATAGTTCAGGTTATTTCCATAGCTATTAAGAGTGCTCTCACTCACCCATTTTGGAAATTAAGTTGTTACCTCAGAGGACTTCGTTGGGTGCACTCTTGACTCATTTCTGAAAACCTGATGTTTCTTAAATGCCATTTTCTGAACTTTAGATGTGCAAGCTTAGTGTGAAACTCCAAAATGCAATCATTTCTTTTTTTACAGCCCTGATTAAATTTGTCTAAATCATCAGGTCAGCTCAGGCAGTTGTATTAAAAATCTTTTTGTTTTTAAATGATAGGAACCAGAACATGCTATCTAAGGTATACATCCTTTCCGGTTGTTTTGGAAAGCCGATGGCACATACTTCATATTCCATACCCTTGTTCTTGGGACCATTGCCTATGGATAAGCAAGGGCTCCTTATGCTCTTTTGTATATACTTGATCTTCCATAGCTCAGCTGCTCTACCCAGGCAGCCTCAAGGAAGGTTGCCCGGATTTGTAGTTTAGCAAAGCATTTGATTGATATAGCACAGTATTCCTGTTCATATAAATATTTTAAGTAGAAAAACCCCTTTTGTTACTTTTTTCTCTGCCTAAGAAATACTTCCACAAACTCTTCCCATAACAGAGCAGTTCTGACTTAAGTAACCCTGTCCGGGGTGACAAGGAAATGGTTTCTTGGCACTGTTGGTTTTCCATGACTATTTTAAAACTGAGAGAATATGCAGAGCCGCACCACTTTTAGGCATATGAAAAGTACCTCATTTTCTATAAACTGTTCATTCGTTCTCCTTCCTGGTTCCGGATGTGGGAAAGATTGAATTCTAGCACTAATAAAGGAGACAGTTCAATCATCATGCTGTTAACCTCCAGGAGGTTAACTCTCTATGAAAGTTTCCAGTTCTCCATTGTGGTTGGGAGTTAGAATTTCATGTAAGAGTTGCTTCTTCTATGAAGTCTTCCATGACTAATTTCAGCCCACAAATTCTCTTCCTTCCTTATCCTCCTTCTGGCAAAGTGAATGTGTATGTGAGACAGACAGACAGTCAGGCAGACAGACAGAGACAGAGACAGAGAACTTACCTTTTTTTTTTTACCTTGTTACTTTTTAAAAAAAAATTACATTTGCATGTTCAAGTCTTTGTCTCTCCTCATCCCTTACAAAATCCAGAACAATGATGATGCATCTCTTTCTATTCATTTTCTGTTTCAGTGTATGTAACCAGGTATAGAATATTTGGGGATAGAAAGAAGTGTTTTATTTGCAATCCTGGTGAAATTAGGTAAGGGTAGAACACTGGATGACAGAACCTAGGGTTTCACCTTTGTCCTAATATATTTTGCTCTGCAGTTCTTTCTCCAACCCTCAATGGAATTCCAAATACTCCAAAAAGTTAGTGTGTGAGGGAAAGAATGTGTATGTGCATCTGTGGGCAAATGTGTGTGTGCATGAACAAGCATGTACAACCTTCAGCTTTCAGAGGTCCAGAATCCTTAAAATGATGGGGAAAAGGGTCCCTCCTTCCCCATGGTGCCAGCAGATGGGTAGTGCAAGAACTCAGCACTGTTTTGGAATCAGACAAGTGTCCTGCATGCATGACAGAATTTATCATTAAAAGCCTTCAGGGTCTAGTGGGATGGGATGAGGTGGGGTGGTGAGAAATAGCGTAGTACGCTGACCCATGTTACAGTTTGGATGGTATGGGGTGGGATGACATGGACTGAGGTGGGCTGGGCTGGGCTGGGCTGGGATGAAAGGAGAGCTCCTAGTTGGTTTGGAGACTGTGATATTCTAGTATTCATGGATCCCTAGAGAAACATCCAGTGTTGGCCTTCCCCAGAGTTTTGCCTCTGCTGGCTTTTCCAGACTGTATTCCTGTTATGATCCCTGACACAATAATTTCTTACATACACACTGGTCAGTAAGTGCAAGCAAGTGTAGAGACCAAGGCTTAGTAACCATCATGACAGAGGAAAAGAGGAGTGGGAGGACATAAGAACATAAAAATAACACAACAGGAAAACATTCAAAGATGTAATAACAGATGGAGGCAATACCACAGAACTTCCTGCCCCGCTGAAAGACAAATAACTCGCTACACTGGAAACAGAATGAGGAGTACTTTCAAGTGCATGTTTCAAATAAATTATCTTAGTTCATTAGTACTAATATTTTTAATGAACACTCAGGGCTGATATGAGTCACTTCTCTGCTGACTCCATTAGGAAAGTTATTGAGTGTGTAATTCAAGAGGGATTACAGAGAGATGTGGAGCTGATTTAGAAGGTGAATCTCAGTTCTCTGGCAGGTTTGAGGGTCCTCTAACTCTGAGACAAGAGGGCTCACAGGCTGGCTGCACAGACAGCCCTTGCTTTCAGGGAGCCCGAATCTGGTCATTGGCCAAGTGATTGGCTCATAGGAAGTCCATACTGGTGATTCCTTTGTTGCCATGGCAACTGCTGGAATACAGAGGAGTACATTGGCTCATTTTTACAATTATTCTATTATTTATACTCATGCATGTTTGAGAAGATGATATATTGCTAGGGAGGAACCAGAAAAGCTATCACTTAGACAAAGAGATTTCACCCCAAGGTATCCCCAAACTAGAGATAGATGCGTTACATAGATGATCGCTAGGGGCCCCATTTATTTCCACTTATCCTCAAGGGAAGCCTTCATTGCCCTGTGGGGCTTCCTACTAGTCACAAAATAGGGAAGTTGGCAGGTCTCACTTATCAAACGCAGTTCTCAGGAGTCAATAGACATTTCTGCTTCTTTGCTTGAACTTATTCTTTATCGATTCAAGTTTCTTTAATCGTACATAGATTTTTATTCGTAATTGTCTGGAGTATGATTTTTTTTTAACTCACCTCAGAAGACTGACTCTGGAAACATCATGGACAAGCTAGATTGAAGATTGTGTGTGTGTGTGAGTGTGTGTGTTAATGGAGTTTGCACTCAGGGCCTAGCATTTGGAAGGCTTCCTCTTGAGCCATATCTCAGCCCTGATTTTAGCTGGTGATTTTTGAGATGTTGTCTCATTTCTTGCCTGGGTGTGTTCCAAGGCCTAGCCCGCCAATGTTACGCTAGGATTACAGGCTGAAGCCACTTTCTCCCAACAATGGGTTTTGTTTTTTCCAATCTAGCAGAATAATTAAGTAAGCAAACACACATTTGTTTGGGAATAAACCAACAAATCCTCTAGGTCTTTCACATTCGGGTAATTTGGTAGGTTTCTAACTTTTGTTGTCTTGCTTCAAGGGGTTTAGAGTGAAAAGTATAGGAATAGGGATAGGAATAAAGGAAATTCCTGGAGAAAAAGAGAAAACAAGAGAAAGAAGAAATGTAGGAAAGGAAAAAGAAATGTAAGTTCAGGGAGCTTTTTCTAAGAACATAGATAAGTCCACATTGGATGTCATAAATATGCATAGATGCATCAATGACAATGTAATACATTATAAAATGTATTGCATATGCAATATATATATATATATATATAGAGAGAGAGAGAGAGAGAGAGAGAGAGAAACACAAGAGACAAAGCTGGTCTATTATGGTTTGTATAAACAAGTGAATTCATGGGAGAAAGTGAGTTGATAGGAAATAATGCCTATGATATACTGCGGCTTTTTTCCTTCCAATACTGGGGCTTAAATTCAGGGCCTGGTGCTCGCTATGCAGACACTCTACCACTTGAGTCATGCCAAAGCCATCTCTGCTTAGTCAGATAAAGTCTCATACTTTGTCAGTCTCTGGCCTCAGATTGTGATCCTCCTATCTCTAATGCCCGCATAGCTGGGATTACAAATATGAACCACTATGCCCAGTTTGTTCTTTAAGGCAAGGTCTTGCAAATATTTTTGCCTGTGCTGTCCTTGAATCAGGATCCTCTTATCTTTACCTCTTTTTTTTTTTTTTGTTGGTCATGGGGCTTGAACTCTGGGCCTGGGCGCTCTCCCTCAGCTCTTCAGCTCAAGGCGAGCACTCTACCACTTAAGCCACAGTGCCA
>NW_012267224.1:26540532-26619579 GCF_000151885.1 Dipodomys ordii
CTGCAATGCTTGACAAGAAATGTACTCATTATCTTGCCCATGTAATTGTAACCCCTCTGTACAGTATGTTCACAATAAAAAATAAAAATTAAAAAAAAAAAAGAAAATGAAGCATATGGTCCCTTAAAGGACAGAGTGTGGGTGGGGAGATAAATGGAGGGCAACACTGTTCATAGGTGAAGGAAACTTATGTATTTTGCACATAGATGTCACTTTCAACAGAAATGAAGGCTGCCAATGTTAACAGATTCTTTCTTTTTTTTTTTGCCAGTCCTGGGGCTTGAACTCAGGGCCAACACACTGTCCCTGAGCCTCTTTGTGCTCAAGGAATAGTGCCCTACCACTTGAACCATAGTGCCACTTCTGGCTTTGTTTTCTGAGTAGTTTATTGGAGATAAGAGTCTCACAGACTTTCCTGCCTGGGCTGCCTTGAGCCACAATCCTCAGATCTCAGCCTCCTGAGTATTTAGGATTATAGGTGTGAGCCACCAGTGCCTGGAGGCTGCCTCCTCCTCCTCCTTTTTCTTCTTCTTCTTTTGCCATGTTACTACCTTATGCTTACATCCTTATTTGAGTCCTCTGAACTCTATAGACTTCAATTATTTTTGAAAAAGATAGAGATCATCTAGTTATATTAAATGTAAATGTTTTCTTTCTTTTTATTGGTAATACTGGCATTTGCATTTTTTATGAGAGTACTCTACAGCTTAAGCCATCCCCCAGTCCAAAAATAAAAGTTTTAGTTCAAATAAAAAACTAGGTATAGTTAAAGACTATAGAAGAAAATGATATCTGAAACTGTTGGGATTAATGACTAAAAGATGAGGAACTCATGTCTCACAGCCACAGAGGAGTCTACATAACCATTTGCATAAGAATATTCTAGAAATAATGCAGTAACAGGAATTTGTAGGCAACCTGGATATGCATCAATAGGGTGACAGATACTGTAGACTATTACAGACCCAAGAAAGGCTACAAGCTAGATGTACAAACAGAAACATGAATAAATTCTAGAGGTATTCAGTAAAACAGTAAGAAATGAAATGTGATCCTGTAGTCAATACCTCTTGATAAATTAGAAATGTAAACATAAAATACCACCATGACTTTAGCAAGGAAATAAGCATGCTTAACGCTAAAAATATATTAGAATGGATGGCATTGGGGAAAGGGAGAACGTTCAAAACGAAAATAAATGAAAGGTCTTCCTTTCCATTGTCTCTTTAAAGAGATGTGCAAGAATTTGTCAAACTGCAACCAATCTAAAGCCTGGCAACTTGGGTAAAGCAATCTATTTTTAAGTATATGTTATAGTTTCATATGTATGAAACGTGGAACTCTCACATTTCTTGTCATTAATTAGCATAATTCATCTCCTTTTCACATTATGTCTGGCATCTCCCTCCTTTCCACCTCTATCACTGCCACCTTGGTCATCGTCTTATGTCTCCCTGCATGACAAATTCAAGTGCCTGCGGTTTCCCTGCTCCCATCCCACCTCCAGCGTCCCACAGCCATCATATGTCTGAACAGGAGCCAAAGAGATGTTTTAAATACCTAATTCAGAGCCTGTTACCATTCAACTGAAAGCCAACCAGCGGGGCTCCATCCACGAGGCCAGGCCCTGCTAGATTCAGTACTGAGATACCTTGCACCATCCCACACTGCACTCTTCTGAGACCTGGGTCCTGTCTCAGGTCTCTGTGCTTGCCTCTTCCTCTGCAGGGAACTTCAGCCTCTCCCCAGCTATTTTTCCATCTGAGAGGACTCCCCCAGTACGATCTTAGAAAAAGAATTCAGGAAACATTACCTTCACATATGCCAATGTTAACAGACCTTGGACTTCACCCTGGGAGCACTTGGGGAAGAGTAAATGCACAGAGGAGTTTTTTTCCTAACTTCTTTTATCTGCTTGAACATAGATTGTCCAATAGGAACTCAGTGGTGATAAATGCTTCCCAGAACACCCGGTCAACCAGGAGGGTTAAATCAGGAGGGGTAGCTGGAAGTCACCACCATGCCAGACTGCTTTGTCAGTGGCTGTCACTTACTCTATTGAGGTTCATTCATTCTGCCCCCAAATAACATATTCTTTTGATTGCCTCTGTCCTTCTTACCCTTTCTCTTATTAAGGAAGTTCAAGCTTGTGGATCTCAGTGGATACAGAATGTTCACTTTTTTCCCTCTCAGATGCATCCATGCTCCTGTATTTGTATCTTTTTCTTCTGTTAATCTGCTTCTGTTAGTTTATTTCACAGACCCACTTATTCAATCCTCAAAGGGCAAAAGGAAAGCTTTCTTTCCTTTATAATGGCAAACCCCTATTTCTCCACTCCAGCCATTCTTATTTACCCAGATACCTTATTTTTTGTGATATTTATCACCACAGTTATATATATATATAATACTATATATAACTAATATATATGTTTAGAGAACAAATTAATACATCAATAAAAGAAACAAGGAGAAAGAGAGACATAGATAAGTAGCCAGAGAAAGATGGGAGACCCACAGTTGGCTGGAGCCATTAAAGTCCAGGCTTTTCTTGGAAGTAAGAACAATTTAGTATATAGCCTATTTTCCTCCCTGTTCTCCTTTCCTTCCCATCCTCCCTTCTCAGGCTTTCTCTCAGGTGCGTAGATGGACCAAGTAGCAGCTGTGGTGAGCAGAGGCAGTGGCACACACTTATTCTAGATGCTCAGGAGGTCTAGTCCCTGTGATAAGAGTGACATACACTATGACCCAGCAATCCCACTTTTGGGCATTTACCCAAATGCTTACAAACAAGACCACACTAAAGCTACCAGCACAACTATGTTTATTGCAGCATTATTTACCATAGCTAAGATATGGAACCAACCCAGATGCCCTTCAGTAGATGAATGGATCAAGAAAATGTGGTATATATACACAATGGAATTCTATGCCTCCATCAGAAAGAATGACATTGCCCCATTTGTTAGGAAATGGAAAAACTTGGAAAAAATTATATTAAGTGAAGTAAGCCAGGCCCAAAGAAACAGAGGTCCCATGGTTTCCCTTATTTGCAATATCTAGTATATGTATGAGTCAAGCAGAAAAGGTCAGATAATGTGATGTTAGGAAAATGAAACCTTAGATATGAATTTTAATGTTTTTTTCCGTTCATGCATTTGTTTCTAACGCATTTATAAGATTATCTCTTTGTAGTTTTGTATGTCCCTCCCCCACAGTATAACCCCCGCTTTCACTATATTTGATGTCAGTATAACTTGTGGAGGAGATGGGGAAAAACAAGTCGCTTAAGGATTCAGGTGGACCTGTTGCAAGAATGAGAAGTACAAATTGTCATGTCAAAAATGAGCTTTACGATGTCAGTGGGAGGATAAGGGGGGGGGAAGGATTGGGTGGGGGGGAGGCTGGGAAGGGAGGTGAAGGGTAAACAAAGGAGGAGGCTGCAATGCTTGGTAAGAAATGTATGCATTATCCTGCCCATGTAATTGTAACCCCTCTGTACAGTATGTTCACAAATAAAAAAAGAGTGACATACAAATACTTACTGATTATTATTATTATTATTTGAACTAGTCTTGCAAAGAAATTATGCATTTGAAGAAGCTAAATTCTTTTCCCCCCTTGAGACAGGTGTGGACAGATCTAAAAACAGGCAGTACTTTTTCTTTTAATTTAAAAGTGTATACTTATTGCAGAACATGAAAAAGAACACAGATAAACAAGACGTAGACAGTATAATAATCTAGTGGCTTCGCTATTTTGAGATAGCTCCAGGTAACACTTGGGTGTATTCCTTAGCGACCTATTGGTCTGTACACATTCTCTCCTCCTACATGTTCACACTCATTTTTTGAAAACAGAAAAGGGGGATTTTAAAAAATGAGACTTTATGAAAATGACACTTTTCCTCTGTGATCATCCTCCCTGAGTGCGTAACTCTAGCCTAATTATGAGAAAAACTTCAGACAAATTCCAGCTGAAAGACATTCCACAAAATATGTAACAGTACTTCTCAAAGCTTTCAAGGTCATAAAAGATGAGGAAATTCTGAGACATTGTCATCACCATGAAGAGAAGCCCAAAGTAATAACCTACTAACTGTAATATGAGGGCTAGATGGAAGCCAGGGGCATAAAAAGGATATTAAGAGAACATAAGGAAATGTGAGTGAAGTATGGACTTCAGTTAATTGTATATCTATTTTGGTTCATTGGTTGTAACATCGTGTCATACTAATGTAAGATGGCAATAATGGAGGAAACTGTAAGAGTATATGGCCACTCTATGTTTTTAATTATTATTGTTATTATTATTATTTATATTTAGTAGTGTTTTAGAAAAAGAAAGCTTATTTTAAAAAATGACAGCTGAAACATTATACTGCAAATGTCCCAGTGCCCCATCGTAAAAGGAAAAAGAGAGAAAGATTGCCTCTAGAAACATGTCATGTGTAGAATTTTCTGTCCCACCTCTTGTCTTGCTTTCCTCCCCATTACTGCTGCATGAAGCAGGAAGGAAGAGCTCATTGTTTCCTAAGAGGGAAAAGCCAGTTGTTTAATTAGCTCCCTATCAGATATAGCCTGAAGACTTACATGCTTTGCCACGTTCACGTTTCAGCTTAGAGCTCAGTCATGTTATTTTAAGATCCTCGGCCTTTACTGTGATGGGAAAGCCTGGAAAACACATTAGTGTTTAGAAAGTGTTCATCTAACAAAATAATTTCCATGGACGTGAGCAAAATAAACAAGCCTTCCATGGAAATCTGAAGTTCTGTTTGAAGAACTATCTGCATATAATTTCTTTGTTCAAAAACTATCTATCTATCTATCTATCTATCTATCTATCTATCTATCTATCTATCTATCTATCTATCTATCTATCTATCTATCTATCTATCTATCTATCTATCTGTAACCTGTGAAAAGAGGGATAGTTTTCCTATTATTTTCTGCTCTGAAAAAGGTCAGATAAGTTGATGTTCGGTGAAATGAACCCCAAGATAAGTATTCAAATGTTTTTGCTTTCATGCAATTGTTTCTAACACATTTATAAGATGCTTTCTTTGTTGCTTTGTATGTCCCTCCCCCACGGTATAACCCCCGCTTTCACTGTATTTGATGTTGGTATAATTTGTGGAGGGGAAGGGAAAAAAACAAATCGTTTAAATAAGGATACAGGTGGACCCATTGCAACAATGAGATGTACAAGTCATTATTTCAAAAAAAGAACTTTACAACTTTGGCTGGGGTGGGGGGGTCAGGGGTGTGGGGGGGAGATGGGAAGGGATGGGAAGGGGAAACAAAGGAGGAGGCTACAATGCTTGATAAGAAATGTACTCATTATCTTGCCCATGTAATTGTAACCCCTCTGTGAAATACCTTTTCACAATAAAAAAAAAGAATATGCTTGAGGCCTGGGTCAAGTCTATTTCTAAAGGGATACTCATAGGGCAAATACTGAGACTGACAGGGATGGTTGCTCTTGCTTCTTAATTCTAGCGTCCGTCTCTCTCAAGTTCTTCCTCTGTTGGCCAGGACATGAGTAGGTGAACTTTCTCAGGTTTTCAAGTGTCTTCTGTTTAGAAAAGAAAAATATCTTCAGGCATCTTCAAGATTCACTAATAAATAATAATAATTAAAATAATGATAATAATAAGTCAGACAAGGAAGCAGAAGGAGGTCAGGGCACTTGGTTTTTAAGGTGGCCTTAGGGTACAAGGAAAACTGCATAAGTTCAAGAAAAGGGACATTGATTAAGACCAATAGAAGACCAAAAAGCAAGTGGGAAAATGTGTTGTTTGGGAGTATAATTGCTAGGACTAGAGAAGTTGACTTGTTGGAAGGAGTTTGATATTTATATTGCAAAGGATGTATCATAGGAAGGATAAGATCTATTTGGCAACCAATCCACACTGGATAATGTGTGTGTATGTATATATATTATATATATACACATTGTATATTAAGTCATATTGTGTGTTTGGATTTCTCTGTTATGATGGTATAGGACAAATGTTCATAAAACATATCTTGTTCTCTTCACAATTTAAGAGAAAGAGAATATTTCATATATATCTTTGAGAATATATCTTTGAATTTTCTTTTCCTTACTCCATTCTGGTCATATTCCTCATCCTTTCATTAGAGATAAGCATCATCCTAAATTCATATTTAATGTAACTTTCTTGTGTACACTCTGTGTGTGTGTGTGTGTGTGTGTGTGTGTGTGTGTGTGTGTGCCTGAACTGGGGCTTGAACTCAGAGCCTCTCTCTCAAACTTGGCTTTTGTGCTCAAGGCTGGTACTCTACCTCAATTTCTGGCATTTTGCTGCTTAATTGGAGATAAGAGTCTCAGGAACTTTTCTGCTCAAGCTGTCTTTGAAACTCAGTTATTATTATGTAAAAATATGTCTCTAAACAATCTTTTCAGTATTGCATGCTTTTCAATTTACATAAGTGAAATTAGACTGAATAAGTAGCTCTGTGACTTCTTTTCATTCCGAAGTATGAACATTTTAATTATATGCTCATTTATGTTTCCTGTCTATAAAATATCTTTTTATAGCTTCTATCTACTTTCTATTGGATTATCATTTTCTTATTAAATTTATGAGTATTATATCCTGAATACCCAATAACTTGTTGGTTATGTATGCTCCAAGTGTTTTATCCTGGCTTCAACTTATCTTGAAGCCTTCTTTGTGGTCCTTTGGAAAACAGACTCTTAATTTTAGCTTAATGAATTATATCAAGATTTTTCTTTATAATTTGTACTTATTGCATCTTGTTTAATAAAGCTTCCATTGCTAATCTAACTAGAATCTACTTTTGTGTAAGATAAGATCCTAGCTTCATTTTGCTAATATCATGATCAATTTCCAAAGCTTTAAAATAAGACTTGATGGAAAGAAAAATTTTGTACTTAATATTCTTCTTCAGAGGGATCTTGGCTATTTATTTACCCATTTGTTAGTCTACATAATTTTGTAATCAGCATTGTTATGTCTTACTAAAATTCCTTCTATATATTAACTAGAATAGCATTTCATGTCTTTAATTTGGTTAAAAATATGTACTTTGTAGTATAAGGTTTTATTACCCTTAAAGATAATATACTTCTCAATTTATTTTACTAGTTTTGGACAGGGCTGTTGAGATAGTGTCTTATTGTATAGACCAGGTTTCCTGCCTCGACCTTCTGAGTGCTGGGATTACAGGCATGCAACTAGGCCTTGGGCATTTTCATGAGATCTATCCTTTGGTACATTATAATTTTGTGACTGTTAAAAAAATTTGTATTAAATTACTATTTCCTGTTGATGAATAGAAATGCAATTGTTTTTGTGTATTGATTTTATATTCAGCCACTGTATGTAGTTCTCCTAATGGTGTAAATCCATCTCGTCTACAACATAGAAAACAATACAAGTTTTGTATTCTTTCTAGTCCATCTATTTTTCTATCTTTTTTTTTATTGGATTGGATACAAATTTCAGTGAAATGTTTACTAGGCATTGTGTTCCTGTATGTGTTTGTTTCATTTCATATTTTAGAGAGAACGCTTTTAATGTTTTGATTTGAAAGGCAAGATTTGTTTTAATTTGTGTGCATGTTCATGTTTGTGTTAAACCTTTTATCACATTAAGAAGTTCTTTCTATTCCTAGCTTACTAAAGTTATTTTTGTAACAGTAATTTGGTAATGAATTTTACTGAGTAAATTTCTGACTGTTACACC
This sequence comes from Dipodomys ordii, assembly GCF_000151885.1. Taxonomy (NCBI): domain Eukaryota; kingdom Metazoa; phylum Chordata; class Mammalia; order Rodentia; family Heteromyidae; genus Dipodomys; species Dipodomys ordii. The sequence continues at coordinate 26,548,268 of NW_012267224.1, forward strand.
AGTGTGATAATTATATAATTTCTACTCTAATTGGTAAATGTTTTCAACTACACTAGTAGATTTTTCTAATATTAAACTCAATTTGAATTACTGAGGTATGCCCTAGTTGTGATTTTTTTCCATTTCTGGATTTGCTTTGCTAATCGTTCAGTAGTTTTTTTTTTTTTTTTGGGTCCGGTCATGGGGCCTGAACTCTGGGCCTGAACACTGTCCCTCAGCTCTTCAGCTCAAGGCTAGTGCTCTACCACTTGAGCCACAGCACCACTTCCGGCTTTTTCCTTTTTGCTTATGTGGTGCTGAGGAATCGAACCCAGGGCCTCTGTCATGCAAGGCAAGCGCTCTACCACTGAGCCACCTTCCCAGCCCATCGTTCAGTAGTTTTGCATCTGTACTTACTAGGAGATTAGCCTATAATTTTTCTTTCTTGTTGATCTTTAGCCTCCATTTGTATGAAATAGTTAGAAAATTGTTCATTATTTTCTATTCCTGGAATAGTACATGTAGTTTAGAAATATCTGATTCATTGAATGCTTTGTAGACTACGTATATAAAAACATTTGTGTTCTTAGCAAGCTAGCTTTCTCCTTCCTTTTTTAACCCTCCTCCCTTCTTTCCTCTCTCCTTTTCTGCCTTCCTGCTGCTCTTTTTAAGTATTAAAAGTTTTTTTAAAAAAAAGTTTTGTCTTCTTTTTTTGTGCTGATCTTGTTGGGGCTTGAACTCAGGACCTGTCCTTGAGCTTTTGTGCTTAAGACTAACACTCTACCACTTGAGCCCCAGCCCTGCTTCCAGTGTTTTGGTGGTTAATTGGAGAAGAGTCTCATGGACTTTCCTGCTCAGGCTAGTTTAAAACTGTGATTCTCAGATCTCAGCCTTCTGAATAGCTAGAATAACAGGCATGAGCCACTGATACCTGGGTATGTTTTCTTTTGTTGACCTGAATTATTTAGAAATATGTTTTAAAAGGTCTATATTTTTAAATGATAATTTATTATCATATATGAACTTATTTTGACTTTCTTTAAACTCTATTTTGTGTCACTTTCATATAACCAACTAGATTTCAAAATTGTATATTTAGTTAGACTATTTACATCTGTCAATATTTCTATTATGTTATAGGTATTTCACTGTGAATATTCTAAGGTTTTATGTTTTGTTTTGTTTTGTTCTGTTTCGGGGGGGGGGGCGGGAGTTGGCAGTCCTTGGCATGGTCCCTAAGCATTTTTCTTGAAAGCTAGTGTTCTACCACTTAAGCCATAGCTCCACTTCCAGATTTCTTTTCCTTCCTTCCTTCCTTCCTTCCTTCCTTCCTTCCTTCCTTCTTTCTTTCTTTCTTTCTTTCTTTTTTCTTTCTCTCTTTCTTTCTTTCTTTCTTTCTTTCTCTCCTTCCTTCCTTCCTTCCTTCTTTCCTTCCTTCCTTCTTTCTTTCTTTCTTTCTTTCTTTCTTTCTTTCTTTCTTTCTTTCTTTCTTTCTTTCTTTCTCTCCTTCTTTCCTCCTTTTCTTCTTTCCTTCTTTGTTTTCTTTCTTCCTTAACTGGAGATAAAAATCCCACAAACTTTCCTGCGTGGGTTGGCTTTGAACTGAAGTCCTCAGATCTCAGCCTCTCAAGTAGTTAGGATTACATGTCTGAGCCACTAGTCAAGGTGTTTTCTTTTCAAAGTCAGCCGAATCTTTGCTTTTTAACTAGGAAGTTGAATTTATTAACAAATAATATGTTTGCTTTTATTTTTAGATATATTGCTACTATTCATTCTATTGTGTCTTTTTAATAGGTCTTCATTTTTACAGGTTTGTATCTTTTGTATTTTCTTATGTCTTTTTTAAAAAACTTAACACGTTATTGAGTTGTTTTTCATTCAGTTTTCCATTATACTAGCTGGAAAATGCATGAATAAGAAATATTCTATTATTTGGGGACTTGCTATCATTTAAATGCGTTCTATCCATAAGTGTGTGTTAAAGACTTAATCAGGAATACAACAGTATTGGAGGCTGAGCAATTAGGTCATTTCAGGGTGGGCTAGACATGGTGAGTGTGGATTCATTATAAAAGTGAACTTGGCCCTCCATTGCTTTCGTGCTCTTGCTGTCTCTTATGGCTCCACCTTCTGCCATGTGATGATCCAGCACCACATGGCAAGAAAAGCCTGGAGCACTTGCCAGACATTGGTGCCATGCTCTTGGCCTTCCCAGCTTCCAGAGCGGTTCATCATGAAATATCCAATTTTATACATTCTATTACAGCAGCAGAAAATAAACTAAGAAGGGGTTATTCTAAAATTTGTTGTCATTTTCCTAACAATAGCTAGAGTAAATCAGTATCTTTGCAGCCTTCTTTAAAAGGAAAGAGCTTAGAATAGCTTAATCCAATTTTCCCTGTGATTTCTGTGGTGTATGGGACAGAATTCTCCAGAGAAACAGAACTGTGAGGATGGATATAGATACAGAGATGAGAGAAGATGTGTTACAGAAGTTAGAGCTTATGATTATGGAGGCTGAGAAATCCCACAATGTGCTATCTGCAAGCTGTGACAGGAAAGTCAGCAGCGTGACTCATTCAGTCCCAGAGAGGAATTTGGAGATCCAATGGAATCTCAGACTCTGATACAGCCCATTTCCTTTTGACTTTCTGCTGCATTCTTGGTAATTACTTCAGATCCATCTTCCAGTTCACTCTTCCCATTATTAATTATATCTGCTAGGATACATAATTTGTCTCCTGAATCTTTAATTTTTGTTTAGAATACTTAATATTTATTTAGAATATTTAATATTTTCGGTAATTTCTATTTGGTTTTTCTTTACACCTCCCTCGTTATAAAAAAAACTCTTTTAAGGTAAAAATCTGTTAACACGTTCTTAAAATAAATAATATAGTAAAACCTCTATCTATATCCAACAATTAAAAAAAATGGCTAAATTTGTTTCCTCTGTATCTCTACTCATATCCTCTCCTTCCCTACATAAATCATTCTGAAGCAAATATAAGACACTCTATCATTTTATCTGTAATAGTTAAGTATATATCTTTAATAAATAAGGACTCCCCTTTAAACAAACAATGCTAAAATTTTTCTTACTCTCTAAAATAAGCACCATAATTCCTGAATATCAAGTAGTCTTTAAAATTTTTATGTGCAGTTTAGATAGATAAATACACTTAATTTAAACTCTACCTAATTGTTGCAAGGTTTGTAGTGCTTGTTGGTCTGATATTGCTATTTGTTATTTCTGCTAGCTCTTGTTCATGCTGGTTTGCTTCCTCTTGTCTTGGTGGCTTTTAAATTGTAAGCTCGGGGTTTATTAATGCTAAAACTTAAGCTATAGGAATTATTTGTGACTTAGTTGAAGTTCATTTGCTTAGAGATTTATAAAGCGTCTTCCGGGTATCTTTTACTAATCTGTAATAATTTAAGCCCCATTGTTGGGTTGGGCTTTTGAAGCTCTCGTGTAGTATACATTTCACAGCAAACCAATGTGACAGTCACCTTGTTGCTGGTAAATATCTGAAGAGCCCTTATTTTCTAAAGCTGGCCAAGGCAAGAGTTTTTGTTGTCTTTCAGTGATATTAATTGATTTTTTTTCCTGATTTTCCTTCAGAGAAGCTGCTGCCTTTGGTAAGAATGGTTGTGAAAACTGAATTAGTCTTCTTAGCTTGCAGTCCCAGGCACTGTCTACGGTGTCTTCCACATCCCCGTTATTGATGGACTCATGTCTTTTTCCTACTTTCATTATATGAAGGGGGTCTTCATATTTATTGTATGAAGGATTCCTCAACTCAGCTAAGCATTTAAAATAAATTATAACTATTTTATCCAGAATTTTAAATTTTTCTATATTGAGATTCAGAAAATCTACCATGCTGTCATAATCACAGAGGAAGTGTGTCCAGATTATGCTTAAGTTCTATTAACTCAGCTCTATCACCAGCTGTTCACGAAATCTTCCCAAACAGGAGGCTAAATGATGGAGTCTTAATCTATCAGATTGACAAATACCATACCTGAGTGGTTTGTAAACAATAGAAATGGGTTTCTCAGAAATCTGGAGGCTGAGGAGTCCAAGATCCAGGGTCCAGTCCATCTGATGAGGGCCTCCTCTGTGGTTCATTGATGGCTCCTTCTAGTGGTATCCTTCCATGGTAGAAAGGACAAGCAGCTCTCTAGATCTTCCTTGATAAGAGCTCTGCTTGCATTTATGAGTGCTCTGTCTTCATGGTCCAATGAACTCCCATTGGTGATTGGAGTTACCTATGCACTTGGAGGAGACAGAGACATTCAGATCATAGAAGGCTAGTCTCTAGCTTTGGATCCTTGGTCTGTTCTGACTTCCTTATCCTATGAGTTTACTATTATTTGTGGGAAAACTGTGAGCACTACTGTTGCTACTTCTTGGCCTTTGTATGCGACAGTGTTATTTTCTTTAACTTCGTGTTAAGCACTACATAGGTCCTTGTCATCAGTTAGCTAAAGACTAGAAGGTATCAGAGAGAATATTATAACATAGATGAGAGTTTACAAATACTTGTAAATGTCAGACCTAGGACTTCTCTCTGCAGTTCTTCCACATTACTGCCAAGTGCCAATGATTAGTTTACTTTTTAGCACATAGGGGCAGGGCCTTCTAATGGTCAATGGATGGACTTTGGAGACTAGGGTCATTGATAGAAAGGATACCCAGAAAGATAAGCCCCATCTTGTAGGCCCCCTACTTCTAAGACACCACAGCCCATTGGTTAGTGATTCATTTTTCTTAGCCTGGGCCTTTTGATATCATGTGGCAGATTTCCAAGCCTAGTTCACTTGTTCTTCTGAGGTGCCATGGATAGCAACCTAGACAACAAACATTCACCATCTTCCCCAGTAAACACATAATATTAAAGAAGCCCACAGCAGATTAAACTGTGTTTAGAAAAATAACAGTTCTCTAAGGAACAAAAAATCTAGATCTGCAACAGTCTTTAAACATCTACTCAATTCACTAGACTAAACAGATCATTACTGATTTCAGTTTGGGTTACTTCACTGCATTAGGGTTTTCCCCAGGAACAACGGATGGTAATATGCCTCAGATTTGCATAATCAAGAGTCCTAAAGTGGTGATTCTGTGTAAAGTAAGAGCAAGAACACCACCCCCACCAACAATGAAATCAAAGATCTGTTGCCAGCGTATATGCAAATCTCTACCTGGTTGCTCTTTCCTCCATTCACAAGATTATGAAGCAAAAGCTGGCCTTTCTTGAATGTCATTTTTCTTAGCTGACACATTGTCACGTTCCTAATGATATTGTTTGCTTCGTCTAGGAGCCTGCCTTATATACATTTATATGCCGCAAAGCCCAGACTTACTCTTGGTGAATTCTTGTTAAATATGTATGCTGATGTCACACACTAGTGTGACTTATTCTTAGTACTTTGAGTACCACTTCTCTGTCCACTGTGTAATGAAATGAGAGGGCATAGATGGAGGATGAGGGTGCTATCATTAGAATATGTGTCACTAAGACCTTTATATTCCTACTCTGCCAAATATGTAACCTTGAGTAACTTTTATGTTCCCTTTCCTCATGAAAGTGTTGATAAAGACCTGAGGAAATGTTGACATTAACACTCTTACTGCTGCCACTTCTCAGCATCAAGACATGAGTCCTCCCTTGGCTGTGAGGGCCAGAAAAGGTGGGGCCCAGGCTACTCATGCCCACATTACTTTTGCCTTTTAGGGTTTATTCCTATTTGTTTTGTTTTCCTATTCTTATTTCAGATATTCTAATTGTTCTAATATTTGGGTGCTAATCCTTAGAACATGATCAAGGAAGAACAAAAACAAATGATATTTTTCACAAGGTTGGTTTTGACTCAGTGACTCCTGATACTAATTTAAGGGACAACCAAAACTTTGAAAAATTAAACAATTCAATAGAAATCAATATTCATAGAGGAAGTAAAATGTTTTTATGAAACTTTTGCATAAATGAATCATAATGGACCTACAGTATAAGGTTAATCAAAAAGCGTGAAAAATACTGATTTTAAAGGGTTTTGAAAGATCAATATTCATTTTAATTCTATAAAAGCAATATAAATTCTCAAGTCAACAAAAGTAGCATGACCCATGTAGAGTGTTGACTGCTGTCTTGTCTCTTCTGTATGCACTACCTACCTTTCTCATAACACCCGTGCGACCTCTTACTGGTCAGATGACCCATCACTCAGTCACGTGTCTTGGCTATACTCAGGGAGATGTTATCAGCAGAGTCGTGGAAAGAGCTTGTGAAATCTAGATCACACTGCCATGGAAACAAGTTGAGATTAGTTTCCTGGAGGATGTGGAAAAAAGAGCAATCATCCTGATCTTATAACCAAGTTACTCCTCGACCTGGGTACATGCAACTGAGAAATCCTAATGATGGGAAGAATTGCCCAGTGGAGCCCAGCTCAACTTGCCCAACTTACCTACTCATGAGTTAAATAAAGGTTTATTTTTGTATACAATGAGTCTTAGAGTTGTTGTTTGTTTTGGTGTACTACCGGGACAATAAATAGTGGATATATCATCTAGGAGATCTGACTCATCAATAGCATTCATAATTATAATAATTATGCTAAAGTATGCATCACTTTTCAAAGACTCATTTCTTAATATCTAAGATCCCTTCCTATTTCACATTGTACTGCATTAGAGAAGGGACTAATATCTAAGGAAGGGCTTATTTAATGACTTGAATAGAAAGTGAGATGTCAGAGGACAGTTACTCAACAGGTTTTGTTATAAAATAAAAGACAAATTCAGCCACTCAAGAATTTCCCATATCGAAATTGTCTGAACTCTACTTCCTGGCCATTCTTCTGGACCTGCCTCCATTTTCATAAAAGTTCCTGTGGGATGTCAGTTTGAATAATTAGAATAGACATTTTGCTTGCAAGCAAAATAGAAGCCCTTTCCTCAGGAAACCACATGACATTAATATCCTCTGAGTACACCCCGTCCTCCAAATAACCCGATTTGTTTTTCCTAGATTTGCATTTTCATTTGATCATTGAAGATGAGATTCTCTGTGTAACAGGAAACCTAAGGTTCTCTTGATTCCTTTGGCATGCTGGTTATCACAGCAAGTTCCTGGAGCCATTTATTCACTGGGCATGCAGTGTCCTGGGGCTACCAGACATTTAAGGAGAACCTAAGAATGAGTACTCAGCATCAGTGAACTTACATAGGGAATGGCAGAGTGAGAGTTGAGGGAGTTTGGAGGTATGGACAGACTATGAAATACTCATTGTCCTTATGAATGTATGGTATGCATTGAAGAAAGAAAGGAACACAGGACAAAGACTTTGAAAACCTCTCACTGACACCAGCAAACCTCCATTGGACAGATGTGATAGTTTCCTGAGTCCTCTAGATAATGGTGCTGGTAAGCACCAACTTCAAATATGTCTCAGATACATTTCAATGTCCATGTTTATGCCTTGAAAGGAGGAATATTTATAGAGCAATGGAGACAGACAACCAAGACTCAATTCTTTCTATGAAGGAGGACTTAGTCTGAAATAGTTTCATGTGCTTTCCTCTGTGATCCTGGAGAAGGGGTCATGACTCTGGCTCCGTGATTTCAGTAGCTCATTGGTACTTCCACATCTTAAGATTTCTCTGGTTCCTTGATGGTCCTTTTATGTCTTCTGATGCTTTTAAGTTGTTTGGGGGTTTGCCTTCGGCACAGATTGACATTTAATTTAAAAAATTCACTAAATGAATGTAGAAATAATACTATTCTAAAAATGCCTTGCAATGAGTGACGGGTTGCTCTGATGAAGTTCACAGAAGAAGGTATATGTGTTTGTACTATGCATACCAACATACTTGCAAGAGTCTGGTCTAATGTATATATTTAGGAATATAAGTACTTTTTCAGCTCAGGATATTAGGTTAGCTTGGATCAAAATTTGACTTCTATTTCCTCTAGTGCTAGAAGCTTGGCTTGAAGCTTAAATGCTTGGGTTCAAAGTACTTCAGATTAGAATGAAATCCATTGGATTCCATCAAACTAGTAGATTAAATGTGCTTACTTCAATCCCTGACCTCATAAAATGGGGCTGAAAATCTATTTTAATAAATGTCTCACATAAGTCTTTTCTTGAGAACGGATTAGTAGCAAAATGTAAGATTATCTGTTTTAGTTAGATAAATGAAACATTCCCAGATGCATTTAAAATAGCACTTGTTTTATTAACAGTATTTGTACTTAATCTTGAAATCATGTAAATATTAGAAATAAATTGTTAAAATACCTTTGACCTCTTGATACATTTAAGCATTTGAAATATATATGTATTACATATATAAGTTAATATATATATATATATATCTTCATGTGTTATAAGTTTATTTTGTATACCAGAATAGTCACTCATCATGAGAGGGCTTCTTAGTGACATATTATCATGGAGATTTGTAATCACTATGGTACACATACATCCTCATCATGTTTTTGTTTATAGTTAGATGCTTTCTGTTCTAAGTGGCTATAATCTATTCTAAAAGAATCTATAAGAGATTTTTTTTTTAAATCAACACAAATATTTCCTAATGGCAGATAATTCACTATTTTGTATCCTAAGATTGTTTTCTACTTTTGAGACCAATAGCTTGGGTAATCATGTGGAATAATATAATATAGTAAAGCGGGAAAGAACACAACATAATCCAAGTCCTTCATTTTATACAGGATATAAACCTGAGACTCATAAAGGTTGAATGACCTGTTTATCATTCTGATTTGCTATACCAAGATAATTTCAGAAATGGAAATGATGGGTGGAGTGACATTCAGAATTGTCTCAGTTGAGCCTTTTAGTAATCACCCATCTGTTTCCCAGAGTACAGTATTAGAATGAAATAGCAGTGGGCCTATAGGAGCCAAGGGTGCAGCATAGTTGTTGTGTAACTTTGGTGTGTTCTCCATTAATCACACAATACTCATTGCACCAAGAGTCTACTTAGACACCAAATAACCAGGAAGGAGAGGATCATAAAGGAATAGCAACCCCCACCTCCAAACACCCTATCTATAGAGTCTTCATGTGTGCAATTCATGGATCAGAACTTCTCTTAAAAGTTGTGTCTATACCAAACATTTACAGACTTTTTCTTGGCCTTTCTCCCTAAACAATACAACTAGCATGTACATAGCATTTCAGTATATTAGTTATTTATAAACGCAATGCCATTTTATATCATTAAAATGTAGTAGATCTGGAAAACACAACATAAGCCAAATCCTTCATTGTACAGAGAAGATAACAACTCATAAAAGTTAAGTGATTTCTAACTATGTATAAGAGACTTGAGCCTCCAAGGGTTTTGGCATTCTGAGGTGGAAGGCTTGGGGGACTCCTGGAACAAATCTCTCGTGAATACAGAGGGATAATAAGCATACTGATTTGGGAATCAAACTTTTTTTTTTTTTGGGTCCGTCATGGGGCCTGAACTCTGGGCCTGGGCACTGTCCCTCAGCTCTTCAGCTCAAAGCTAGCGCTCTTGGGAATCAAACTTTTTGGACAGGTAATCTATTATCAGAGTCAGAGTTTCCGAATCACATGACACCAGAAACTAGATGTAGAGAATGATCCAGACAAGTGGAAAGCTTATAGGCATCATTACTAAGATGCAGAGTTAGTATCACTTGCTCATGATCAGTTACATTACCCAAGTTACCTTTCAGGAGACTGGCAACTGAAACACAAGCTTCTCCAAGAGGAAGAAGCCAAAATTCCTGAGACTTGTTGGATCTCTTTCTTGGGTGTGAATAAACAGCATGCCAGGCTTTAGAGGGAAACAGACCTGAACTTGAACTTCAGCTCTACTGCGTAGTAGTTGAGTGGCTCAGCTATGAAGTAAGGATAATGTTACTGCTCTTAAAGCTTGTGTATTCATACACAAAGGTATAAAATTAGGTGCTCAGTGAGTGGTGATTGTTGTTCATTTCCTTCTATTTACTTGAAAGAGAAAAATAATGGTACAATGTTTTTTTTAAATTTCTGAGCCCTTATTAATACCAGACAAAAATTTAATAAACCATCTTTCGAATTCTCACAACAGCCTTATATATCAGATATTATTGCATCCCTTTTCATAAACAGGAAACAGACTCAGGAAGATTAAGTACCACATCAAGGCCAAGGTCATGTGGAAAGTACACTAAGGCAGGGTTCCAATGAGGTTGGTCCAGCTTTCTTTCCCCTTTCCATACTCTCTCTCCACTCCTCTGGGATCAAGAGGCTGATTCCACTCCATAGATGGTCTTTCTTTCCACATCTGTTTAGATTGAAGGGGAAGCTGTGATTAACTAGTAAAGATGATTAAAAATCTCAGAACTAACCCTAAAATGTGCATGAGAGGAATAAGCTCTGATTTTCTGAGCTTTTTTAGTTGAGACCCTCGGGAACCAAGGTGAAACTAGAAGGCAGGGAGACAGATGTTTGACTTTTAGCTTAAACAGTGGAATTTTTAGTGCTCTGTGTTTGTTTTAGAACATATTTTATGGCATTGCCGTTAAAATGATGGGAAGATAGAAATCTCTTTTAGTATTTGGAAGGCCGTGGGTTTTTTTTTTTTCATTTTCGTTTGAGTCGCAATGTTATAGTTGGCTACAGAAGATGAAGTTTTTAAGACATTTATGCTAACTTCCGATGTTAGCTGATTTCCTTGAGCTCTGCTGTAGTAAAATTCAGGTAAACATAATTTTATTCCATGTCTTCCGTTAACAAGGTCAACAGATGAAAACATACACGATCATGGTTCCTCTCAGTGAGACAAAGCTGGGTTGTTGCCTTGGGGTTTTCTTGCTATTGAAAAACTTGTTCTGACTTTTTTTGTGGGGGTGGAGGGGCTAAACAGCTAAATTATCCATTGACTCTTTGTTCTCTAGAATTGAGGTGATGGACTGCCCTCTCTGTACCAGGTCCTGCAGGTCTGAGTGTTAAGACTGGAAAAATGGCATGACAGCCAAGATGCTTGTAGACTGATTTCTAGAACGAAGTACTAATTTCTAACATTCCTTATTTATCCTTTTCCTAATTTTAGTGTGTTTGGAAAGACAAATTACAATCAGCGAACTCACCAACAGGTCTGTTGGGAACATTTAAAGGGTCTTTATTGAGCTTAGGACCTTGGCAGTTATAAGGAAACAGAACAATCTCATCCTGGAGAAGAAAGCTCCTGTCTGATGAGGATGATGATGATGATGATGATGATGATGATGATGATGATGATGATGATGATGATGATGACAACGATGATGATGACGACAGTGATGATAATGACAATGATGGTCATTGTATTGGTTGCAACTACCAGTCATTAGGCAACTTCCTTGTATCAGGATTAGGGATCTGTTTCTAAAACCAATGCTCTTTATTTTTTGTGTATATGTGCTAGTATTAGGGCTTAAATTTATACTCTTGTTTGGCTTTTTTTTTTTACTCAATGCTGGTAACCCACCATTAGAACTAAACCTCCAATTCCAGCATTTTGTTAGAGATAGTCTCATGGACTTTTCTGTCTTATCTGGCTTTGAACCATGAGCCTCAGTTCTCAACCTGTTGAGTAGCAAGGATTATAGGCATGAGCTGGTAGTATAGAGCCTAAAGTCATATAATTTCTAATATACCACGTACCACCCTTGTGACTTGTACAGTGTCATCAGTGTAGCAGATATTCAGTAAGTAGCCTATTTTAATGTTACATTGTCAGGAAGTAAATGTAAATTCTCTTCTCCTCTCTAAGCTTCATTTACTCTGGAATGATCATACTCATCATATATCAAAGGGTGGTTGTATGGATCAAGGAGGAAGGCCTACACAATGTACAAAGTGCATGAAAGGTAATTTGTAATTAGTAGTAACTATAATTCCTTCTATTGGACTAACACCTAAGAGGTCTCAATGATGTGAATGAAAGTCTTAAGAAGAATATGACTTACAATGACAAGTGTCAGAAAGAAGTCAAAAATTAAAGAGACAAGGACAAGTGATATTGCTTTGCTAGCATGGAGTCCTTGAAAAAGAACTCAGTCAGGTTCTGAGACTGGGTACCAGAAACTTCCTGGTACTTCATAGACCTCGTTCCTATGTACACAAGGTCTCTAAACAGGCATTCATCTATACTGGTTTCACAGGGGCAGTGTTAAAACTGAAATCCTGAGCCTCATCTCTCTGGACTATGGGTGGCTGCACTTATTCTCCTAGGACAGACTTGGATGCAGACTTGGATCCTGCTGATTCTACTACTTGTGACAGTTTCTCTTCTAAGGATGTGATCTTCCATCTTAGCATGGGGATTTGAGAATGGAAAATACTAAAAAGTTATAGTTGACTGCAGAGTGCACAAAGAGATTTAATTGATGAAAATCCCACCCTTCATCACTTGCTCAACTGTAATTGTCATTAGTTTAGCTTGTTAACAGCAGACAGAGAGGCAATAAAATGCTGCTCCATTTTGCAGTGATAATTATTCTGTCAAATCTCATTACTTGCCTTGGTCATTGTTAGTTTGGGATAAAATTTAAGTCACAGAAACAAAATCTGCTTCTGCTGACTATTTTCAGCTTCTGTTTCTTGTCTCCTCCTCCCCTCTTCTGCCTATCCTTAGATACTTCTGAGAATAGCACTGGTCATCTGAACAAACCCTCTCAATCAACTCTGCTGTAAAACATTTCATGTGGCATTTATTTAGTTGTCATAAAGGGTGTTAAAAATAGATAACATATCCTTATGGTACGGTTTTCAAATGGGACTTAGGTGCTGGTGGCTCATTCTCTCTCTCTCTCTCCCCAACCCCCTCCCCCACAGAGGCTGAGATCTGGAGGACTATGGTTCCAGGCCAGCCTGGGAAGACAAGTCTATGAGATACCACATTCAAAATAACAACAGAAAGCAAATTTGGGTACATGGTACTGTACCAGCTGAGCAAGCAAGCTAAGAGACAGCTAAAGCATAAAGTCCTGCATTCTCTCTCTCTCTCTCTCTCTCTCACACACACACACACACACACACACATATGCGCGCGCGCACGCACAGCAGATTAAAAAATCTCCTTGTCTAGTTTTCTTTCCTTTATTATAATTTATCTTATTGTTATTATTTTTTTCTGGCCCTGGGGCTTGCATGCAGGACTTGGGTGCAGTCCCTGAGCCTCTTGGTGCTCAAGCCTAGTGCTCTACCACTTGAACCACAGCTCTACTTTTGGCTTTTTCTGAGTAGTTTATTGGAGATAAGAATCTCATGGACTTTCTTGTGCTGACTGGCTTTGACAGTGATCCTCAGATCCCAGCCTCCTGAGTAGCTAGGATTACAGGTGTGAGGTACCAGTGCCTGGATTATTGTTAGTTTTGAGACAAGGTCTTGATTGCTACATAAGCCAGGCTGGACTCAGCTTCCTGCCTTGGCCTCCCAAATACCCTAACAGGCAACAGATGTGTGCCACCATTCTTGGCCTTGATTATCTAGCTAGCTAGCTAGCTATCTCAGCATATTAATAGCATGATGCAAACCAATCTGAGCAGGGATGAGATATAAAGTTTCATGGTATAAAAAAATGAATGTTTTTGTTTTAATAATGTCCATTTATAACTATGCGTATATTGAGTTACCTGGCAAGGATTGACACTGCCCCCAAATAAAAATCACAAAAATCTAGTTTGAAGATCTTAATTGGCTTACCTTTTAATTCTAGGAAACTATTTAATTTATTCCAATAGTCTGAGCAAAGAAACTTACTGACTGAAGAATGGGTTGAAGATGGCAGAAACAAACCCCCAAAGAGGATGGGTCATTTCAATGTTACTTTCTTGTCAAGTGGGGGCAGTAAAACAGAACAACAGAAAAACAGCTGATTAGTTAACATCCCATTACTTCAGGATTTTCTTTGGTGTAAGGATTAAGATGGTGGGGACTTCATTCTTATGCCAACTGAAACTGGCCTGTTTGGGAAATTTGGCTTTTAGCGCTTTAATCCTGGTTCCTCCAAAGATCTCATAAACAGCTTAGTCTTAGCTTAGTGATTCAGAACGTTAGCATGAGTGACTCCATCTTGATGTTTAGCTTGATCCACTGGGGTCCAGTGTAGGAGCCTAGTTAAAACAATGGCTTTCTGTAATTTTTTTTCACAATGCAATAATAACAACAGAGGGAGAGGGAGAGGGGGAGAAAGAAAGAGAGAAAGAGAGAGAGAGAGAGAACATTAAAGGGGCGGTGATGGAACATGGTGCCCAATTCTTAGCCAAGGCTCCTCGGATCTCTGGATGTCATGTGACCCACTCAGAAGCTGACCGTTAGGGAACCTCTGGTGAAATATACCAGGAAAGTCACACTATCCATCCACGGATGCCTTCAGAAGAATCTCTTCCTATGACTTTCACATCAGAAAGAAATCATGTTTTCTATTCCTGCTTTGCAAAATAGTCTCAAAAAGTATTTAAAGGAAAACATAAAGCCTACAGGGTTATCAGCCGTTTGAAGAAATGGCTCACATTTCTCTACCAATTCAACATTCATTACTTCATTAAACCAAGAAGACTGCTTACAATGCTCACCCTTAGGTGTTTCATTCAAATGTTTATTTTCATTTTATATAAAAAAAATCAGAAACAAATGAATAAAGACTCCACAAGTTCAAGAAAAGCCTGCGGAGTGCTTCTGTGCATTTAGCATGCTCTCAATTTCTGTAGTAAACTTGACTTCCAGGCTTACTACACCCAGGGTTAAATACAAAAAACGATTTTGTGTTATTGTTGTTATCATGATTTTTATCCTTTTATCATTATTATTTTTCACCATGCTGGGGACTGATTCCAATATTTCTTGCTTACTAGATAAAGGTTGTACCACTGAGATACGCCTCCAATTCCCTTTTATTACTTTTCATTCACCTGCTGAAGAGTATTTGGACCAATGGCCACTGGACATTTGATTAAGCCCTCTCCCTGGTAAGAGGAATCATTTCCCAGTTAAAAAGTCTCACACAGAGGGACTGGGAATGTAGCTTAGTGGTAGAGTGCTTGTCTAGCATGCATGAAGCCCTGGGTTCAATTCCTCAGTACCACATAAACAGAAAAAGCTGGAAGTGGCACTGTGGCTCCAGTGCTAGAGTGCTAGCCATGAGCAAAAGAAGCTCAGGGACAGTGCCCAGGCCCTGAGTTCAAGCCCCAGGACTGGCAAAAACAAATTCTCACACAGAGATCAAAACAATATATTGTACTCCT
Source organism: Dipodomys ordii (assembly GCF_000151885.1). Taxonomy (NCBI): domain Eukaryota; kingdom Metazoa; phylum Chordata; class Mammalia; order Rodentia; family Heteromyidae; genus Dipodomys; species Dipodomys ordii. Next base: position 26,563,525 of record NW_012267224.1, read on the forward strand.
ACTTATCCCCACAATGTTTGCTCTGCCTGAATTCTTCTCCAGCAGAACTTACAAACCTACAGATAAGGAATGGATTTAATCTCAGGCTAGTGAGACCCAGGGTTTCACCAATATTCACTAGTTAATTATTTAATAACATGACAACTATTTCCTTTTCAACAACTTTCACAATGTTAAATGAATAGCATTGTATTTGTCAACTCAGCTTTCCCTAACCTTCTTCTGCTCTATCACCTGCTTCTTCTTTTCCTATTTAATTTCTAAATTTACTTGAAATGATGTACCTCTCAGTTTATACATAGTGAACGAATTGTCTTGGGAGGACCTTTCTGTCCAGCAATATGTCATTTCTGGCATGTTTGTTTCTTTTAGGAATTGATTCAAAGTTTCTTGAAGCTAGAGTCGCACATATTTGCAGCCCCTAAAGTACTGTGACTAAATGATGCTTAAGCTAGTGGGTAGAAAGATGGATGGCTGAAGGGGTGAGAGAAATGCCAAGAAATTTGAACTTGACATACAAAATAACAGGTTTAAAAACTTAGAAAGGTCAAAGAAGCATAACAGACCTCAGAGATAACCACCAAAGATTAGTAAGGCAGCAGCTGAGAGATAACGTTAAATAGTAGTCTTAAGAAAAGAAAGATCATTAGGCATCATTTAAAGTTTTCAATACTTCCTTTTTAAAATTAAGACTAAATACCAGATAGTGCTTCTTTGTGAAGTTTCCAGAGAGAAAACTTGGGAAAATTAGTCCTACCTTCCAAGCATGTTTGGAATATATGAGTTATCCATCTGCCTCTTTTGTTACTTATTGAAAAGGATTATGCTCAGGGTCATTAGAAAAGTAATTCTCTCTTGATTTTTCAAGAAAATCTCAGATGTGACCTGCACATTGATAATAGAGAATTGAGGCTGCCTGCAAGAGCTGAATTGGATTTTGGTTGTATATTTTAAATGGAGCTGTTATTTCTCTTTTTTTCCCTTTCTCAAGGACACATTCAAATACCTACTTTCCTTTTGGCTATGACAGTTATGCTGATTGGGAGGCTCCATAGAATAGAAATATTTTGAGGTGGTAAAAATATGCAATCAACAAATACTTTTCAAGATTCTACTTGTGAGATCAAAGATCCAAATCAACTCTAAAACCTTCTGGAGTGGGGGATGCAGCCTCAATGGCTCCTAGAGAATGCCAAGGTGAGAGGAGCTGAGATCACAGATCATAAGCTATCAAGTCAGAGTGCAGAGTGTCCAATTCTTTAGTTGAATTTACACCTGACAGTATGATCCAATGGCACAAACTGTCCATCACGTAACAGACTGCATCTATTAATGTCACCTGGAAGACACTTTGTTCAAAAGTATTGACATTAACTTTAACATTGCTAATATTCATGATGGTCCTTGTATATGAAAGTGATTCAGAGGTAAAAGACAGAAGTTATTATGGAATACATGTTATCACTTCAATTTGAATTTTGACCAAACACTGATCTTCATATGGGATGAGAGGACAATATTCATACATTCTCTTTAACTCAAGTACAACTTGTGAAGCAAGGAGATAAAGCTTTGAATTAACTCCCAAAGAAAACACATCCACCCAGAAACAAGACTATGATGCTATCTCAACTTCAGTTCTTTCCTTCTGGAATATTTGGAACTATGCAAAGAAAATGACAACAGGTTGGGGACTTAAGAAAGAATGATGCAGATTAGGAAAACCAGAAGGGAGCTAGCAGAAATGGAAGCAGCTGTGTTGAGCTAGTTTGGACTCTGGATGAGGTTTTCCCTCTCCGTTTTATGAATCGTTGTAATAAAAAAGAAAATAGCTCAATTGTGTTTTTGGTCTACGGTTTGATTGATTGAGTTGGGAGTGCTCTGGGCATTTATTTTTCCCCCTTTCGAATGGTCTGCTATTTGCAGAAGCTGTTTTGAGTTTTTATTAAGACCTGGAGGAAAAGAAGAGATATAAGAGCGGGTTTGTGCAGTTATTTCTTATAAAGCTGCCCTTTTTGCTGCACGAAAGGGGGTATTTTCTTTGTACACATTGTTGTTCTCCCCTTTGCCCACTTTCTAGTCAACACACTGGAAAAAGTCTCAAGTCAATAAAAGATTCTCTGGTTACAAGTAAATATCTTTTCCTGTTTAATGACATTGCCTCTACACTCATAAAAACAATGTCATCTTCTGCAGAAATACACATTTGCTTACTATACCCTTCAGCAAACTTTCTAATGCGTATTAGTAGGTTAAGGTAATTTTTCAAGTCATTTGCAAAATTCAATAAGAACACAGCACTTAGCATTTGTACAAACAGTCCTCTACAAATAGGCATTCTAGAATAATAAATGATGGCTTTATGTTTAATAATAATATTGGGAGATAACAGCATTGAAATGGTGTGTGAATCAGGGAATCAACTTTGATTTTGTTCCCCGTAGTCTCTCAGCAAGTCTCAGTTTCAAAGTCCCCGTTTATGCAGTGGCGACATTGGTTTTCATCGGTCTCAGATTGACATGAAAATAACTTTTAAGGGAAAGCTGTTGTTGATAGTTTCGTGCAGGTCATGAATCTGGTTTTATTGTTGTCATTATTTTCTCAAACTACAAGGGAAATCTTCGGCTCTTCTTTTTGACAGTAGCTCCTGCTCATAGAGCTCGGTCTTGTTCTATGCAACTCACCCCAGCACATTTCCTAGTTAAGAAAGCAAAGTCTTGGTCCTGTGTCTGTCACAGACATGTTGCTATAAGCAATCAGAGACCCTTAAGCTGCCCAGTGATGTATTCTCTATGACTCATGATGCTCATTGAAGACAGACACATCATCCTAAACTGCTGTTTCAGGCATAAATTCTTTCCAACAAGAGCTCCTCACTGGCATTGGGTGCAATTGCTCTTTTACCATCACATTCCATCCACCAAACATCTTGGGAACATCTTCTAGTTTAGTGTCATCTCTAAAAGCTGGGACGCCTGCATGAAGCATTCTAAACTCTTAATGCATTTGACAGGATCTTGGAACAAGTCATAGAGAAAGGGCAAAAATAGCAGCACATGAACCCCAGGGCTGACAGAAATATGTGAACTTGCCACCATCTTGACATCAAGCTTCTTTATGGTCTGTCTTTCTAATTTACCAATATTTTCCCGTAAGCATTTTGATTGGATTTTGTAGTGTCATTCGTAATAAAAGTTTGAGAATTTCAGGGTAGGCCTCTTCCCTTTGAGAATGTAGCATCGGACAGGAAAAATAATAGAGACCCCTGCAATATTAAGTGAGGAGCTGGGAGACAGGCTTTTAGTGTAGATGAAGGTGTTGGATGAGGGAAAGGCGACTCAGGGGGCTCTAGAAGCTGTCTGATTGGGACTTCAGGAAGGACTGCTGGCAGAACCAGAGAAGAACCATTTAGAAATGAAACAGAGAGAAGTCAAATAGCTGACTGGATATTTGGTTGAGAGCTGGGACTGTTTTTCTAGCCTGGGTAGGATTTAGTCCATGATAGTGTCTGTTTAGCTGGGAGAGAGGAGCTGACATTGTGTATTATCTCCAAGAATCATGGACAAACATATCCACATGAAGCATATGATATTCATCACATAATGACCAGGTTGATCATAATTAGAAAATATGGGGAGAACCACACATAGGATAATGCATACCTATCTCTCTACTCTTCTACTTAAGGGCCAATGAGAGAATTCTGATGAACAAGGTGGTGCGTGCCTGTAATCCTAGCACTCAGAGACGGAGGCAGGAAGATTACATTTCAAAGCCAGACTGGGCTCTATAGTGATATTCTGTTCCAAAAATACAGAGAAAGATTTTATTCCCTTAAGGTAGAGCCTTTGTACTGAGACCTGAGGTTTGAGAGAAGGCCAAACCTTTCTGAAATCTCCCAAAAGCTAGTCCCAAGAAAGTGACTAGAAGAAACCATCCTATGGTTAAGAGAGTAATGGAAAGGATTTTATGGGGGATGGTGGATTTCTGGGGGGGGCAGAGAATAGCACAGCAGGAGGCTAGATGAAGGTCCTGCACATACCCTGGACATTGCCTTTCATCAAGGATGAATTATATCACCTCATTTCTGCATTTGCTTTGTGTTCAACATTTATCTGGGATTTCCTTACCCAGTGTGGCTTTTGTCAGGAAAGCTGCAAATACTCAAAAGTAGTGATGGATAGTCAGAGAAATCTTAACACTGAGACCTTAGGAACCATTAGGAAACAGGAAGGGAGCCAGGCACCGGTGGCATACATCTGTAATCTTAACTATTCAGGGGGCTGAGATCCAAGGATTGTGCTTCGAAGCCAGCCCTGCAAGGAAAGTCCATGAGACTCTTATCTCCAATTAACTATCAGAATACCAGAAGTGGCTTTGTGGCTCAAAGTGATAGAGCACTAGCCTTGAGCAAAAGAGCTCAGGATGAGCTGCCAGGCCTTGAGTTCAAGCCCCACAACCACCACCACGGTCACCAACAACAAAAAGAAATGGGAAGGGATTGGGGTCAGAGTGGCTGCTGTCTCTAGGTGCCAGAAGGGAGAGCATGTGTCATTTCATCCAACTGAAGTTGCATCCTAGAAGACTGAATCACAGGTTCTCTCTCTAAACCCCAATGGAAGTCATTGTGCTGGTCTGGCAATCTGGAAATTTCTGATTAATCCTAGTTTTCAAATAAGGATCCAGTCCTTCTCCAACCAGAAGGATAGCTGCTAGACACACGTGACCACAAAACCCCAAGAATGTGCCTACTTACTATAAAATATGCACTGGACCTAGAAGATTTAATATAAAAAATGTAAAAGATCTTTGAATAATTCAAAATATCGATTTCAGGGGCCATGCTATCTTGGCTATATTGAAATTAATTCCTCTTTCCCTCTCTCTCACACTCTCACTCTTCTTTTCTTCAGTGGGGTTACTCAGAAATCTTAAAGGACAGTTCACATTTGTGCCTCTGCCTCTACTGGACAAAGTTGGTCTAATCGGATGCTCACCTTCTGTGAAGAGTCACCTTACCCCTGTACCCCAGCAACGTTACTCAGAATATCAGTCAGGGAAGGAAATCACACTTGGACTCCTGTGTGTTTCAGATGAAACCTTTTCTTCCTTTCAACAATCCAAGAGAGAGAGAAAAGGCCATTCTGTAGCCTGTGCAAATCTTAGAGTCTGTGGCAGCTTCCTTGAAGTTCCTGTTGACAGAAGGATTTGCTCCTCTGCTCTCAGCTTCCCTGAACTCTTCATCAGCTTGGCTTCTCAGGCTTTTGTGCATTGAGAATTGTTCCTGCCAGCTCTGCTTTCCCCAGATGTAGCTTTGGGAAAGGACCTGCGACCGGTCTCAGGGCACCAGGGAAAATGGCGGCATAGAGCCAGGACTTTTTTTTCCTCTCTCTCTCTCTCTTCCAAATAGAGTACTTGCAAAGACAGCTGCAAAGCCCCTCTTTCTCCCAGTGTAGTGCCACACACATGCCATCTCTGTTCTCCGTGGAACTGGCAGAGAGCTCTCCAGGGGAATCTGCATTTCTAGATGGATTTCTTCAAAGCCTCCAATGCCTGCAGTCTGCAAAAACATAAGCCATTAATGAGGTCATTTCAAACCTGACAGCAGGCAGCGAGGACAATGTTACTCCTATGCCCCTCTCTTCACCAAGGGAGCCCCAGGAAATGGCTAGAGTGCACCTCAAAAGGAGCTGGTGGAGGTGCATCAGAGCTGAATTCTAAAGACAAAAGGGGGCTCAGGCTGAGGGAGAAGGGATAAGTGAATGGAGCCATTACAGTAGTTTGAGATCATGTGAGTTATTGAAGCCTTTCTTCACTTCTCTTACACTTTCACTCACTCACCTTTCTTAACAGTTTAATGGGGGATGGTGATTGTTACCACTATTTACAGCAATGGAAACTGAGGCAAGGGGTTGTCACATCAGCTGCCTAAAGCCAGAAGCTAAAGAACAAACCCTGACCCTAGGACCATGCATGTCACTTCTGTGAGCTTCCACGTTTTCCTGCCTGTCTGGGCAAGGGTTGCAAAATAATGAGTATGCTTGGCTTCATGTGTGTGTTCAAATCAGCAAATTTAATCTTCCCTCATAAGTTCTAGAACTTTATGAGCCTGTAGACATTTTTGTAGCCTCTGAAATATTCATGATCTTACCTACACTTAACACAGGAGTTCACCGTGCCTTGTCTGCCCTCAGCGTTGATGGTGTGTTGGGTAGCTGATAATTTCCTGTGGGTGGTATTTTAAACTTCCAGACATTGTGACACATTAAAATGTAGTCTCTTGAGAGAGAAATGTTTTTTATTTGCCCCATGATAGTGTCTGGTAGGTAGCTGGTGGTTATTAACTGTGACTACCCCATCCTTCCCAGTCACACAGAAGTAGAATGAATTAAAAACACAGACTGGAAAAGTTGTATTATCCCTTTTTCAAAGACAAAGGGGACAGCTACTCACTAGAAGATAGTATTATTTATTACCTCTTATATAATCTTTTAATTCTTTTCACTCTGAAATTTTAATTACCAATGGGCAAACACTTTTCCAATTATTTGGACATAATTCCTGTGTCACAGTCAAATAATTGGACTTGTGAATTTTAACAAAAATAACTGCAAATGAGTAAACAAACTAAATAAAGCAAACATTCCTATTTAACAGGCCTTCTTGGATTAAAAGGAAATATTTTTGGTAACTGATAATTATAGAGAACTTACATTCTATTTCTTGCATTTTTCCCCTCTTCAAAAAAACTATAAAACAAATGTTCATCTTTTATGAGTCAAAATGGCAACATGTATAAATAATTGGTTTTCAATGATGCATGCAAATAATATCAGAATTCACTTTAAATGTAAAAGCAACCGTGGATTTAATTACAGAGTATGCAATTCAACGCCCTCTTGCCCATTAATACATAAGGTCTCGGTAATAGATACTCATGGTTCCTCAGAAATCAAATCTGTCAGGCCAGATCCAAAAACTATTACTTCCACAGGTTGTGGAGTAGGTAATAGCCAATCAACTTCAATATTTAGCATATCAAAGCCCACTCAGAACTCAACCCCCATCTTCTCTACTTGAAGAAGAAATATTAATTATAGAAATAAAAGTATTGTACATAAAGCCCATCTCTTCTCATAGGACCTTCCTCTTGATGTTTTCACCAGCAGTTGGAGAAAGGGAGAGATGGTCTTGTGTATTAGTGATTGGGAATGGGTGGAAAACGATTACTTGTACAACTAAATTGTGTGTGTTTGTGGGATCCCACTCACAACCATTCCTGGCATCATTACAAAATTCATAGTGAGTTCTTGTTTTTTGAAAAATTTCCCAACTTTGACTTACATTTATAATTCTATGCTGCAGTTAAAATTTCGTGACTCAGTGCCATTTCCTTTACAGTATTCCTTTTTGGGTGATCTGTTATCCGGCCTCACTCCACACAGTCAGTTTTGTAGCCAACCATACATAGTCTTGAAAGCCCTTGGCGCTACCTGGAATCTGTGTTGTACCACCTATTGCTGTGATGTCCAGTCCCCACCCCTAAGCTAACACAGAAGCTGATGGAAAAACATGAAGAGATATTGGTCACAAGGAGAAGTGCAGGGGTGGAGAATATGTTGTAGGAGTTTGAAAAACTGTTCAAATATTCAAAAACTAGACAAAAGATGGCCTTATGAATAGCCTAGAGTAGATTGGAAATGATGTATCATTGCTTGCCTGTGATGATGACACTAGAAAAGTTAACAAGGAGGAATCCTGCAGAGCTGTCCATGCCATATACATCCATCTTGAAATCAATAATCAGGCCCAATCAAAAACAAAACAAAAGAACACCATGTGATTGCTACTCAGAACTGCTAACTGGGGAGACACAAAATATATTATGTGAAGTTTACTTCTTTTCTTTTGACCTCTCATTTCTATTTTAGCAGGTCAAAGACTTGTATATTTTTATTTAAAGTTTATTCTGAAAGGTTATTTGTTAAAAGAATGTCAAAGATGATTCAGGCATCTCAGTGCAAAACTGTAATCCCCAAATTAGAGGCAGGGGTAGGGAGATCCAAAAATTGAGCCATTATGAACTACATAGCAAGTTCCAGCCATGATACGCTACAGAGTGAGAGCCTGTCTCAAAATCAAAATCATTTTTTTTTTAGAAAAAAAAAACAAAAACCCATCCCAAATACTGGAAAAAGACAGAGAAGTGGCTAGATAGATGTGTTTATTGACGAGGAGTAGGTATGAATTTAGGATGACTTCTTTAAGTTTTTTTTTTTATTTTTTTAAATTTTATTTGTGAAGATACTGTACAGAGGGGTTAGAATTACATGGGCAGGATAATGCGTACATTTCTTACTAAGCATTGCAGCCTCCTCCTTTTGTTTACCCTTCACATCCCTTCCCAGCCTCCCCCCTCCCCCCCGGCTTCTTTAAGTTTTTAGAACAGATAACTTGAAAGTTCATGGTGCTAAGGACCACAATTAAGTATTATAATTGTTATTAGGAAGAAAATGTGGCAAGGGAATGGAAATTTTTCAAAAGATCTTGTGGTTTATCGAAACTTTTCTGTAACATATAATTTCAGTGTGCACAATAAAAAGAAGAAAACAGGGCCGGAAGGTAGAGTGGTAGAGTGTTTGCCTTGCATGCCTGAAACCCTGGGTTCGATTCCTTAGCACCACATAAGCAAAAAGAAAAAAGCCAGAAGTGGTGCTGTGGCTCAAGTGGTAGAGCGCTAGCCTTTAGCTGAAGAGCTGAGGGACAGTGCCCAGGCCCAGAGTTCAGGCCCCACAACTGGACCCCCCCAAAAAAGAAGAAGAAAACACTATCACCAGCATTTGAAGGATATCTACCCAAATCTTTGAGAGTCAGATTTAATTGGATAGGCATTAGGTGTTTTTGATTCTGATTGTAGTAACAAAAGTTATATAATGACATCTATCCTCTTGACATGTTAAGTATATAGTTTGATATTGTTAATGATATGCACATTGTTCTACTTATCTGTTGCATAGATTGCTAGAATTTTTTAATTTTAATTTTATTGTAAAGATGATGTACAAAGGGCTTACAGTTAAATAAGTAAGGTAATGAGCACACTTCTTTTTGAACAGTGTTATCCCCTCCCACATTTTTTCCCATTTTCTTCCCCAGCTCTCCTTCCCCTAAGTTGTAAAGTTCATTTCCAACATAGGGTCTAGTGAGTATTATTGTTGCATTAGCTCAACCTCTGTCCCACTGTTTCTGTGATTCCTCTTTCCTCCCCCAAATCAAATAAACTTATATGCAAGACAAAAGGAACAGAAATAAAGAACAGTGACAGAAGGGAATAAACCAAATGGAGGAGGGGAGAAAGAAAGAAGAAATAACTGCAAATAGTACACTAAAAAAGCCCTCTTGTTTCCATTTCTTGGAGTTCATTTCAATAACCATCATTTTATGTGGTCATATACACGTAACTATTGAGCTATTGTGATCCTCTGCTAAGAATATCATAGACATATTCTAGTTATTACAAATGAGGGAAACCATGCAGCCTATGCTTCTTTGGGTCTGGCTTGCTTCACTTAATATAATTTTTTTCAAGTCTTTCCATTTCCTTGTGAATAGGGCAATGCCATTCTTTCCAATGGAACAATAGAATTCCACTGTGTGTATATATACCACATTTTCTTGATCCATTCATCTACTGAAGGGCATCTGGGTTGTTTCCAAATCTTAGCTATGGTAAATAATGCTGCAATAAACATGGTTGTGTTGGTAGCTTTAGTGTGGCCTTCTTTGTGATCTTTATTTTATTTTACTTTACATGACAAGCTCTACACCCACTAGCTCATAGCTCCCCATTTTCCCTTCTACTTGTCCATGGCAGCCAATATTCTATTTCTTTTGTTTTTTTTGGGGGGGGGTGGTTGTGGGGCCTGAGCTCTGGGCCTGGGCACTGTCCTTCAGCTCTTCTGCTCAAGGCTAGTGCTCTACCACTTGAGCCACAACACCACTTTCAGCTTTTTTCTTTTTGCTTATGTGGTGCTGAGGAATCGAACCCAGGGTCTCAGGCATGCAAGGCAAGCACTCTACCACTGAGCCACCTTCCCAGCCCCCCAACATTCTATTTCTCGCATCTATGAGCTTGAGCACTACACAAACCTCATATATATGGACTCATTTATTTGTATGTCTATGGCTGGCTTGTTTTCTTCCCATTGTGTCTTTAAGGTTCATCCACATTTCAACACATGTCAAGAGTTCCTTCTTTTTAAAGACTGAATAATATTCCATCACATTTTCTTTCTCCATTCATTCATTTGTGAGCATTTTGGTTGTTTTTAACCTCTCAGTTATTTTGAGCAACGCTGCAACAAATGTGGGGTTGAAATGAAGATTGAGTCACTTTAAGATAAATACCCACAGTGGAATTGTGGGATCACCTGGTAGCTTATTTTTAAGTTTTTGAGGAATCTGTAGGTTGCTTTCTTTACATATTACTTTCTCCTTGTTTTGCTCCCCCAACTGAGTACAAGGTTTCTGATTTCTCCACATTCTCATCAACACTTTGTTATATTCTGTATTGTTCTGATAAAGTATGTCCTCAGAGGTGTGAGGTCATATCTAATTGTGGCTTTGATTTGCATTTCCCTAGTGATCCTTGATGCTGGCACCTACTCATTATATCTGTTGGTTACTTGTATGTATGCTTTGGAAATATTTGTATTTAAGTCTATTTTTTAAATTGAGTTATCTGATATTTCTGTACCATTAAATTGTATTGAGTCTTTACATACTTTTAACTTAATTCCTTATCAGATACATGATTTGGAAAAATTTCCTCCATTCCATAGGCTGCATTTTTTAATTTTTAAAAATATTTTTATTGTCTTTAAGTAGTTGTACAAAGGAGTTGCCATTCAACAAAGCAGTTTATGAGTACAGTGTGTTGTGATCAATGTCACCCCTTTCAACATTCTCACCATCCCTACCAACTCAACCATCCTTTTACTTTTCTTAATTTTTTAGGATTTGTATTTTTTCATTTAACAAAGCAGTTTATGAATAGAATGAATCTTCATCTGTGTTGTCCTTCAACATTTTAATCCACCTTCAAACCACACCTTCTCAATCTTTTTTAACTTTCTAGTATACAGTAAAGCCACTAGCACAACCATGTTCATTGCAGCACTATATATCATAGCCGAATATGGGATCAGTCCAGATGCTCCTCAAAGGATAAATGGATCAAGAAAATGTGGAACATATTTCCACAACAGAATTCTCATCCATCAGAAAGAATGGTATTGTACTATTTGTAAGGAAATGGAAAGACTTGGAAGAAATTATATTAAGTGAAGTAAGCCAGTCCCAGAGAAAGAAAAAGGTTGCATGATTTCTTTGGTAGGTAGAATGTGCCTATAAATCTATAAGTAAACATACTAGGAGGTATACAAGCAATTACAAATGAATTATCTGAAGTAAAATAGGTTCTATGGAGAGCCCAAATGGTATAATTATTTTAAAAGATTAAGTCAAGCTGGGTACAGGTGGCTCATGCCTATAATCCTAGCTACTCAGGAGGCTGAGATCTGAGGATCATGGTTCAAAGCCAGCCTGGACAGGAAAGTCTGTGAGACTCTTGTCTCTACCAGAAGACTGGAAGTGACACTGTGGCTCAAGTGGTAGAGCACTCGCCTTCAGCTGAATAGCTCAGGGACAGTGCCCAGGGCCAAATTTCAAATCCACAACCAGAAAAAAAAAAAGATTAAGTCAAAGCCCAACAAAATAACTACTAGGAAATGGGTACTTGCAAGAGTTGGGTGGGGCCCAGGGTAGAGTGGAAGACCAATGAAGGAGGGGGAAGAATGCAGTTGAGAATTCGTTATATACACCACAAGACTGCATTTTTTTTCTGAATGTTCCCATTACTGTGCAGAAGCATTTTGGTTTTATGTATTTCTACTTGTCTGTTTTTGTTCCTGTTGTTTGTGCTTTTGGTGAAATCACAGGCAAAGTATGTTTACTCAATGACTCTAATGTAAAGCCAGGACTGAGAGCCCCTGCCTTAAATGATAGTTTGCTATAACATAAAGCCAGAGGTTCCATTTGCACAAGAAAGTTTTCTTGTTCAAACAAGTCAGCTGTTAATCCCACTTCTTGTCAGTTTGGCATGATGAGTCCTAATGTGTGTGGGGCAGGGGAGCATTGTGATTTCTGGGTGGGATAGCGTCAAAGTGGGGAGAATAGTTTGAAAGGCATTATTTTTGTTATACATTCTTATTCTTGAATAGTATTTTTTCATAACTTAAATGATGAAAAGTAAAAATGAACAAAATCTTGACTCATGAGATAATCAGTGAGTATAAACTAAGAGAGCCTGCTGTGTGTGTGGGGGGGGCGTGTATGAGTATATGCGTGTGTATTCACATATATGTGTTAAAATATCAGGAGATGGTATCTATAATTTTTTTATTAAATGGGCTACAACATTTTTGAAACCAAATTGAGAGAGGTTGTTCCTGACTGAGTAGATGCATTCATTTATTCCTGAAATATTTATGAGTGTCTCTTCAGTGTTGGTACCTTTGCTAGATTCTCCAACTACATCTCTTCCAAGTTCCCAGTTTGGCCTTACATAGATCAAAGTGTGGTCAAGATAGGTACAGTGGGTCACAGAGTCCAGAAGTATCTGGAATGTCAGGTTTGTGACAGCAGGACCCTTCATATTGTCCCCTGCTCCGACTCGGTCCCAGGGCACTGTCTGGACCATTGTTAGCACCCAAAATGTAGCTTTGGATGTGGCGGAACTGGAGTCTAGATACAGTTTTGTTACCATGTCTCCAGCTGCTGTCTTCCCCACAGCTAAAGACTCTCAGCTTTTCTTCTTGTCTTTTCAGTCTTATCTTCTTCTTAGTTCAGAGGAAACTGTGTCCCGCAGGCAGCTTCGCACAGCGGAATCTGCATTCTGCAGACTGCCGGGGCTGCACTCAACTGGTCGCAAGCGCATTGTGTCTGTGGTGGCGGCTGGGAGCTCATTCATCCAGGAAATGCCCATTCACAGCATAAGCTCTGTTTGATCTGGAAGAGTAGATGCACACAATCACCACAGTGTCCACAGGCCAAAGAGCTTATCATAAGTTAAACCCAACAGTACTTAACAAAGTAGTATTCCATAGCACTGACTGAGCAGCCGTCCTAAGTGTTTAAGCAAAAATACAGTCTGTGCTAACTTCATCTTTCAACTTAAATTATCTTTGCTTCATTTTAACAATCTGTCCAGTGTTTGATGACACGGTTTCTAAAATATGCAACAACAACAACAACACTAATGTGTTTTTGCTGTTCAAATGTGAAGACTTCGGGGGGGGGCGGGGAGAGAGAAAAGGCGAAGAAATGGGCACTTACTGTTTTTCTTAATTTTAATTTTTATCATTTCAGAGCACTCAGATGAGGGTTTGGGAAATCTTCATGTCACTCTTTAATGAAACCACAGCAAGCACTTAATGCCGCTTCCACTTCCCACACACAAACTTTCTAATTATAAAAGGACCTTTTCAGACTTATTCAGGGCATATAATCTTATTTGCAACTCCTAATTGGAGGGCTGTGTTTGTTGAAAAGAACAGAAGTCTTCAGTCGTTTAGAATAAAGCTGGCTCATCAACCCCTGTGGGAAGAAAAGAACTATTTATTTTATCCGTTAATCCCAAATACAAACACAGTAAAGCTGTCTTTTCTAATAGTGACCTATTTCATGTTAAATTGGAGGAAAAATGCTAGCTTTGCTCAATAAGACCATTGTGGTCATCAGAAAAAAAGTCAATCTTATTAGGATTCACATTGAATAACTTCCAATACTTATCTTCTTAAGCACTGAACACAAACCCCAGCTGAATTCTCTTGTGTTGTCTAAGACAAAATGCAAATCTGGAAGGGAGGTAACCTCAACTCGAGAGCCCCATCTAGTGTCAGGGAAGTAAGTTGCTGGTCAAAATCTATAATCCTCCCCTAGCCCCTTATTAAAACATTCTTCTGTTTGTGTTCAAACCCCTGTGATTTAATTTGTCTCTGCTTTTGTCTATACTTTTATTTCTAGAAGTAAATAACGTTTTGTACCACATAAATTTCCTTTGGTAATTTAAATTGGTGTCTTTTAAAAAATACTTGAAAATGAGCCACAGTTCCTCATTGACAGTTGAATAAAAAATTATATCATCTTTAGCAGTCATACAAAGGGGTTTCAATTTGACAAAGTAGTCTATAGGTGTATTACATCTTTTAAAGTCATTATAAAGTTGATGTACAGAGGGGTTACCATTTCATAAGTCATGTAATGAATAATTTCTTTTTGGACATTGCATCTTTTTGTTTTTTTGGTCAGTTGTGGGGCTTGAACTCTGGGCCTGGGCACTGTCCCTGAGCTCTTCAGCTCAAGGCAAGCACTCTGCCACTTGAGCCATAGTGCCACTTCCGGTTTTCTGGTGGGTTAGTTGGAAATAAGAGTCTTACAGACTTTCCTGCCCTGGCTAGCTTTGAACCTCGATCCTTAGATCTCAGCCTCCTGAGTAAGATTACAGGTGTGAGCCACCGATTCCTGGCTGGACATTATCTCTTGATCAGTATCATTCCTTTTATCATTCTCACCCGTCTTTCCCAACCCCACCCATGCCCTAAGTTATATAGTTGAATTTTAAATTGTGGGTCAACATATCCTTAGACTAAACTTGAAGATTAAACGTACTTGATATATAAATATAATATATAGAAATTTACAGGAGTAAGACTGGGTATAGAAAAACCCAATGACAATCTAAGGCCATTAAAGAAATCAAAATTGGCATTTTGAGGCCACATCCACCTTTGCTGATTGTGCTGGTTGGCAGGTAGCATTCTTTTAGCTGAGGTTAAGAATGGCAGAGATGCTGTCTGTGCTTCTGCATTTTTTGACTTTTGCTCTCCAAATAACAAACATTTTCAAAAACTGAATAAGGCAACTTCAGGAATCAACTTAGTCATCTATGGGAAATGCTTTTGTTAATAAACTTCCATTGTTTCCACAAATAAAACCAACTTGAAAACAATCATCTAATCATTTCAAAACAAAGTAGAATATATTCCTCCATTTATGTGTATTTTAATTACTTTCAGAATTGCTTTCCCATTGACCTAAAATCCCCAAAGCAGAAAGATATGCAGAAGTATCTGGGGTATGCATGGGAGAACAAAGAACTTAAGTTCAAACCCCAGCGCTACCCTGTTCTGGCTCTGTGGCTTTGGGAAGTCACACCTCCCTATCAGGAACTCTGAACGCAGACTACAAAGGAGATAGCCCCTGCTTCTCCAACTCCCAGCTGTTAGACTTGAGACAAATCACTTCTCCCAGCCTGGATCCCTTCAACGTGTATCATGATATTTGCTGTGTAGAGTTCTAATGAAGGTCGATTGAATAAAATAGGTGCATTGCTTAGTTTAGGGTCTGGCATGTATCAACGACCTCGATAAATATTATTATCGCTTACAAAGTGAAAGGTCTCTCAAGATCATGGAGAAGACTTATAGTTTGGCATATGGAAACATGTTGGCGTTGTCAATATTCAGCTTACATTAATTCCAGCAAGACCGTTCATGAAGGCCTAAGAAGGAAGGTTGTAGAAATCAAAAGACATGGAGCTTAGGTTGGCCTAAGGTTTATGGGTTGAATAGATCTTTTTTTTTTGGGGGGGTAAGGTAAGTCTACTGACGTACTGTTGCCTCACATTTGAACTAAGATTGTAAATTTCTGGAAAGAAGAGAATGATAGAGCTGGAAGAGAGCCTGCATAATTTAGTGTTTGTATTATGTAGAGAAAGCTATCCTGACATGCTTTTCTGCTTCAGAACATTTTGTAAAATTGGGATTACTTGAGAATTTGAAATTGTTTAATGTCCACCTTTTCTTCTGGATTGTAAGTCCCATGTAGACAGGGACCGTGTGTCTTGGGTCTACATTGTGTCTACAGATGTATTTCAGGGAGCAGACATATTGGTAGAGTGCATATGACTTACACAGGTAATTACTGTCAAGTTCAAAGATGCTGCTTGGCAGAGTGGATGAAAGCATGAACTCTGCAGGGAAGAAAGGCTGGGTTCAAATGACCTGTTTTTATTTCCTGTGTGAGTCTGGGTAAATTCTTTAGTATCCCTGAGCTTCAGTTTCCTAATCTGTATAAAATAAGACTAATAAGGACAGAATCAATTTTATAGAGATGCTGCAAAGATTAATGATCTCATTCATGAAGAGCATCTGAAGAGTGTAATTCCATAAATTTACCTAAATGACAACACTAACAAATGTTCTGGACTAGAATTCTATGCAAGTTCTGCTTTTGATTGTTTTCCTCCATGTTCCTCTGCCTTAAATCTAGTCTGGTAAAAATAGCAACACAAAATACGATAGTGAGTGATTCATTTGGGGGTGATTTGCGTCTTCAAACACTAGCGGTGAGTTCCAGGAGCTCATTGTAATGGCAGTGAGAGTCTTATTATCACTAATAACCTCTTGTGTCTAAAGCACAGAGCTGAACAGAGTATTTCATAGTTTGCTTTAGCAGTTGGTCCTTAAGGGTTTTACTATTAGGTACAGGCACAATGGATTAAGAAAATGGCATATTTAAAAATATCTCTGCAGCCCACTCCTGGGTGACTTTTAGCAGTTGAACTGTTAGCCTCCTGGAAGACTAGATGTCAGGATAATTAGCTCCCTGCCACTTGGACTCTCTACTTTTCAAATCTCATTCTTTTTTATTCCTTATATCTCTTAGTTGACACAATTCATTATGACTTTATGCCTGTGTTCTTCAATTTCTTTTCAACATACTCATAAACTGTCTCCTTTTTATGACTTATCACACCTAACACTCAACTCATGCTATTAACTTTGATGTTTTATTTTACAACTCAGTTTGTATCCAACTATCAGAGGAAGCAGAGAGCTAGTTAGACAGGTAAAGCAGATATGCATATTTATCTATAATAGCCTATCCTCCTCTCTTTTGTGTATTGGAAGCAGCAAAATGCACATTCTCCATTTCATTCCATGACCTCAGGTCTATGAATTTCTCCTTTCATTGTCTAACGTCTGTGTCTGTGAGTTTTCCCATTGCATTATTCCGCAAGAATGGGGCTTGGCTTTGTACAACTAGGGAATGCCTTTTTTTTCCTGTTCTATCATAAATGGAAGCAGTGAACATCTAGACTAGACTAGAAAGAATAAGATAGAATGGGAAATCAGCCAAAGGAGCCACACAGTTCAAGGAATTTCTGTCTGGAAGAACTCTGAATGGCTGTCTGTCCATCATTCTGCACTCTGGCCCTACCCTGAATCAACTCAAAGGTAACAGTGGTTCCTGTTTCCAAGGCAGGCACGAGGTAACTTTATTCTTCACGAAGAAAGCTCTTTGTTGCAACCTGCTACCTGTCCCCACTTTCCCTCAGACTCTGTTCTTTCCACAAGAAGAGTGGTTGGTTAGGTCCATGTCACCTGGAAATGTAGGTATCTGACAGGCAGAAGGGTGAGATGCCATCGCCTCTGGTTTTCTTTCCTGCCTCGGTCCTGGGGAATGTGCTTTGCAGCTCTTCTGCTATCATTTGACTTATTTTTGTGATTAATTGATGAATTAATTCCAGGATTTCCTTTAAATAGTCTTGCACTGAGCTAGAAAAGAGGATGATGAGTATATTCTTGCTCTTCCTCTTTCCGAGCATCACTGTCTATTTCCTTAGGAACCCTCCATCCCACCTTCTTTACAGCTCCTCAAACAGGACAGAATCCAAGGCATAGAACTTCCATTGGCTTTGTACTGGGCTCCACCCCAGATCCAGTTCTTCTCAAAGCTCCAAGGAAGTGCTGAGGGCTTAAGGGCCAGGAGTTTTCTAACTCTTACTTACATCCAGGAATTGTTGCCTAGAGATCTACAAAAGGGGGGGAATTCCCCCTACCACATTTCCACCAACCATCTCTCAAATTACGAAAACGTCATCAGCTTTTTCTTTTTGTCAGTCATGGGGCTTGAACTCTGGTCCAGGGTGCTGTCCTTCAGCTCTTCAGCTCAAGGCAAGCGCTCTACCACTTGAGCCACAGTGCCACTTCCTTCATTAGCTTTTTAATGCTAAGTCTAACTTGACAGTGACTTGCTGAGCTCATTGTCAATGCACATCTTAGTGTCTGTACACCAACAAGCAATTTATTAAACTTCAAGTGTGCAGAGCACTTGTTTGGGAGTCAAGCTGACCTTGGTCTGGTGCTCCATTCTTTCACGTACTAGTCAACATATTCAATCACTTTGTCAAAGTTGCTCAACCTGTCAGGTCCTTCCTTCCTCCCTCCCTCCCTCCCTCCCTTTTTTCCTTCCTTCTTTCCTTCCTACCTTCCTTCCTTGATCTCTCTTTGCTTTCTTTCTTTCTTTCTTTCTTTCTTTCTTTCTTTCTTTCTTTCTTTCTTTCTTTCTTTCTTTCTCTCTCTCTCTCTACTTCCTTCCTTCCTTCCTTCTTTCCTTCCTTCCTTCCTTCTGTTCTGTGGCTTGAAATCAGGGTGTGGGTGCTGTTTCTTAGCTTTTTCACTCAGCAGTAGTGCTCTACTACTTTAGCCACAACTCCACTTCCAGTTTCTTGCTGGTTAATTGGATATAAGAGTCTCTTAGATTTATCTTCCATGGCTAGCTTTGAGCAGCACTCAGAATCAGCCTCCTGAGTATGTAGAATTACAGACATGAGCCACCAGCACCTGATAAGCTTTCAGGCTCTTCATATGTAAAATGGAGCACCTATCGACTTTAAAGTTTGCTAAGAAGAAGAAAAAGGAACTTGACTTTCAGGAAACACCCAGGTCAGGGGCTGGCATGCCCTGATTGTTGTTGGCATAGTTATCTCACTCCCCATTGGTGGGAAGGCAAGCATTATAGCATTATATTGAGCATCCTTTAGCTTTTTATACTGAGCAGCTCCCTGCAACAGCTAATAACAGAAATTGTTATATAGGGGTCTTTATGGTGTGTTGCTGTGTGCCAAGACTGTGGCAGGTACTGGGACAGTGGATACAGGATCCCTGTGCTCATCGGATTCAGAACATAGATGCAAAACACCAGCTATATATATTGGGTCCTCTCATGAGCATCTAAGCCCAGCTGCATTTCACAGTTACATTAAGATTTTGTTGTTGTTATTGGTCATGGGGCTTGAACTCTGGGCCTGGGCTCTTCAACTCAAGGCTAGCGCTTTATCACTTGAGCCATAGT
Organism: Dipodomys ordii; assembly: GCF_000151885.1. Taxonomy (NCBI): domain Eukaryota; kingdom Metazoa; phylum Chordata; class Mammalia; order Rodentia; family Heteromyidae; genus Dipodomys; species Dipodomys ordii. Next base: position 26,582,785 of record NW_012267224.1, read on the forward strand.
GCCACTTCTGGTTTTTCTGATGGTTTATTGGAGGTAAGAGTCTCACAGACTTTCCTGCCCAGGCTGGCATCGAACCACAGTCCTCAGATCTCAGCCTCCTGAGCAGCTAGGATTACAGGCATGAGCCACCGGCGTCCAGCCAACATTAAGATTCTTAGGGACCTCAGCACTAAAAAGATTATGGTGCTTCGTCCTCCCATATAATTAAAAATAAAAACAGTACTAAGCCATAATTAAGTGTAGAGGCAGAACAATGTTCCCATATTTTTTTCCCACTGTGATGACAGTCTCAATATTTCATCTCACATTGCTTTTTTTTCAGAACACTTTTGGGGCTGTCCTCATTTTGTAGTCAGTCTACTTATAGAGTCATCCATTCCAAGCCCTCTCACAAGCTTAAGTTCAGTGAGTGAATCAGAAGCTAGGTCAAGAGTTAAGAAAAGCCAGTTCTTGACAAATCAGAAAGGACTTTCTAAGTATCATGAAGAATGGAAGAGTGGTTTGTACTTTGAGGTAAGACCAAATCACCTTTACAAACTGTAACGGGGTGCTAAAAACTCATACCTGTAATTCTAGCTACTTGGGAGCTTGAGATCTAAGGCTCACAATTCAAAGCCAGCCCAAGCATGAACATCTGTGAGACTCTTCTATCCAGTTAACCACCAAAAAGTTGGACGTGAAGATGGCTCAAGTGGTAGAGCGCTAGTCTTGAGCAAAAAAGAAAAAAGCTCAGGGCAGCTCCAAGTCCCTAAGTTCAAACCCCTCAGGACTAGCGTGTGTGTGTGTGTGTGTGTGTGTGTGTGTGATGCACGCACACACACACAAAAGTAAATGAAAGTTCTTTAAATTATACGATATGTTGGTTTTTGTTTTTGTTTTGTTTTTGAGCTAGAGAGAAGCCATATTTAGATGATCAAGTTATAGTAGAAGCAGGATTACTCTAAGCCCAACTGAACTTGAATGCATACTCCTCCGGCCTCAGCCTCCTGATTGCTGGGATCTCAGCTATTTATCCCCACCGGGTCTATGGTATGTTTTACAGGGCTGCACTGTTGCTTAGCTGTAGATGTGGTTCTGCCCTTGCAGAAAGAGAGACCACCAGGAGCAGCGGTGGTAAGAGGTATGCACCAGAATGCAAAGGCCCTTTTCATCTCCTGGATCTTCCCTTTCCTTTGGGGGAGAACATTCTGTCTGAAGGACACGATCCAACTCCAAGGCAAGGTTAGCAGTACCCAGAGAGGCTTATTGGGGGATCAAGCTGACAACTACTCACATTTACAGTCAGTCACCCCTAAACAGCAAATCAAAAAGATAAGCACTAGAAAAGGACCAGAAACCTTGACAGGGAACTTTCTCAAGCAGAGATGAAAACAATTTATACAGCCACTGTAAATAGTTAATAAAATCCATTTTACAGTCCATCTACTTAGATTTCCATTACATCCTGTTCTCTTTCAAACATGCATTTTTTTTCTTTGGGGATTGTGAGGCAATAAAGATCCCGGCCATTTATCAGGCAGTGTCCTCGTATTCTTTTAAAATGTTTTACCATTTTCAGGAAACACTGTGGCTTCTATAATTAATCTCCCAGTAGAAACTGTTTTAGAAAGACAGCAGTGTAGTAGAAAGAAAAGTCTTTTCTTCATGGGTGTTTTCTGGTTCTCGCAAGTAGAGACGTTCAAAAGCAGATGCTGGTGGTATTATCACACATTGCAAACTGTTCATTTCAGATAACGAGGGGGAAACAATGGAGAGCAGTCTGCTCTGGCAAAACTGTCCTATGACAAAACTGTTGTTAAACGAGGCCTCCCAGCAGCTCCATTTTGTGCTATAATTAGGGTAACTTCAGTTGAGGCTGGGTTTCCACAGTTCTCAAATGCTGGATAAAAACAAATATATCTGACTGTAGTCACACGAACAGGTCCCATTCCCACATTCTTGCCTTTCCCTGACATCAGAAGTACTAGTTATCCTTAATACCCCCTCAATAATCAGGCATTCCTGCATATGTTTTACATATTCAACCCCTTTAATTTTCACTGTAAGTCTGAGGAAAGTACTCATTTCTCCCTAATCTTTATAGATTAGGAAGCTGATGCAGAAAGGTATTGGAAGACTTATCAAGGACCAAATTCCCAAACACGGGGCTGTAAGTAAAATGCAGGCAGCCTCGCTTCCAAGGGCAGCTTCCTCATTGCTGTGCTCTGAGGTCCTACATGACACAGATGTTCAGTCTTCTGTTCTTATGATCTCACGTGTGGTGGCACATGGTCAGGTCATTCAGTCATCTCCTCTATTCGGGAGAGGAAAAAAAATGGCAGAAAGTGATGCTGAGTGGCTTGCAAAAGCATGCAAAATGGTTAGGAGCTTGAGTCAATGGATGTATAGGTTGGCTTTTCATATCTGCATAGATAACACACTACGAATATAAATATAATGACAACTATTGTTTACAACTTTCTTGAATTTGCCCTTCTGATCCCAGGGAAAGACAGAAGGTTTGGTGGCCTCTGATCTTGAGCATCCTGAGCATGGCCAACTGGGCTTGGTTTTGCCAAAACAGCCTGGCTTTGCTTCTTGAAGGCCAATACGTGATGTATATAATTGGCCTCTTGCCCAAATGGACTGGTTTTGAAATGGCTTGATTTGGCTCTCAAACACATTAATAACTACCAAGAAATGCTCCCATCTTTAAGGGATATGTATGTATGAACTTAAGAAGAGAAATTTGAAAAGCCAGAGAATTTGGATGAGCTCCAAAAGAATGTTGTTCTTGCTTCCCCCAGGAAACTTCAGAGGATGATGTTTACTTCTTGAAGATCAGGGTTACATTTTTGTACTTCCCTTCCTCCCTTCCATCTTTCCATCTTACCTTCCCTCCTTCTTTTCTTCCTTTCTCCTCATTCTATGATATTGATGATCAAACCCTGGCCCTTCAGCATGGGCTGCACCACTGAGTTACACTGCTAGTCCCCTTATTGTTTTTTAACGGGATTATCCTGAGGGCTCAGGCAGCTTTGTGGGCAATCTGGTTCCCAGAGTAAAGGCATTCTGAATGAAGCCAGTTAGGCAGCCTCTCATCATCACCACAACCTGATGCACTCGTCTGAATATTTCCTTCCTGAATGAAGGTGGCTGGGATAAAAGCCCAGGCGATGAGGTGCGCAGGTAGGACTTAATCTTTCACAATGTCGCTTGATTAAGCAGGCAATCATTTTCCCTGCAGTGCCTTCCGGAAAGACTTAAGTCATGCGGATGCCCATTTATATGCATCAGAGTGCAAAAAGCAGGAATTGATGGTACGTGCAAAATGAGAATTTAGAAGGATTTAGTAAAGGGACCAATTAAAAAGATAGAGGGAGGGTTCAGGGAGACATATATAGGTGATGGTAGAGTAGCCCAGGACTGGTCTCAGCAGGAAGCTAACACTTGAAGACTTACAGAGAAAGGTTATGGGAATTGAACAGACAGCTGCATGGAGATGGAGTGCTGGCTTCCTTAGAGGGCCATAGATGCTCAGAGTGAGCCAGATAAAGCCTGGGGAAGAGATCAAGACAAGGCAGCCTATGGGTGCCAGCCACTAGTGCAAAGGAAAGTGGCAGAAGGAAGACACTCAACATACCACTGTATTAGGTTTCCCTCTCCATTGAGGTACAATCACATCAGCATCCCCTCCTGCTGGGACATGAGTAGTTTAATAAAGAAGTAATTAGTGTGTGTGTGTGGGGGGGGAAATCAACATGGAATTAGGTGGCTAATTTTATGCCTGAGACAGAAAGCAGAGCTGTAAATCCCTCATTGTGTTTTATGAGTCAGAACTGGATATAAAGGGTGCCAGGAAGACCCCAGCCTCAAATGGGCTTTCCAATAATGGGGAAATCAGCTCAAATCAGCTTCTACCAGACAATGGTATTTGCACAGATACAATCAAGAGTAAAGAGGATCACAGGTGTCCGGAAGAGAGTCATTGGGCTTGGAATTGTTAGCATGACATCTGTGGAAGCAAACCTGGCATTAAAGGCCCAAGTTCTAAAGGTATAACGGAGTGCATACCTACAGTATTTTGTTGGCTTTGTTTCAATTAGGCAAAAGACCAATCAGGTGAGGGAGAGATGGAGGACTCTGAAGAGGTGTCCTGTAGACAATTTAGACATGGCAAGGATGCATATGGGCTAGGATAGAAAGAGATCATGGTAGGGTCAAAGATTAGAACTCAGTAGTAGAGCACTTGTTGAGCATGTGGGAGGGTCTGAATTGGATCCCCAACACTGGGGGAAAAAAGGGAGGAAAGAAAAGCAATCACAGCATGTTGAATGGTAGTGAATAGAGAAAGTCTTTCTTAAAGGCATTTGGTATTTATTTATTTAGCTATTATGTCTGTTTCTTTCACTTATTACTAACTCAAAAATGAACCATAATTTATTCATGAGCTTGTTGGTTTAAAAGATGTTATGACTTATTTTAATGTGGTTAAGGGGTTTAAAAATGTGTTAGCCTGAGATGATTAAGAAATGCAAAAAAGTCTAATAATTCTGCCAGCTCCTAAGAGATTTCAGTCTTGGGCCCATATCCTTGGGATGTATTGACCCCTATAAATGACTAATGATGTACCAAGATGACAGGGCAGTTTGACCTCCTAATTGTACTCTGTGCAAATGAGTACTCTGTGAATTGTACTCTGAATACAAGTGTGACATGGTGTTCAAAGCAAAAGGTTTACCTAGAGGGAATGGGTATGTTTGGGAGAGATGTGAGAAGAATGATGGAAGGGATGACAATGATTAAGACACATCACACTCAGAAGCTGACATGTTGAATTGAAACCCTTTTGTAGAACTACTTAAGGATAATAAAAAAGACTATCAGCCAGCCAACTAACCAAACAACAAAAAGTAAAAGATTTGGAATCACAGATCTACTACCTATTCGCTAGGTTATCTTGAGCCAGGTAGACAATCTCCATAAATATCAATCACTACCCTGCTTAATAAAGTGGAGATATCTCATAACCTGTCCTTAGATTGTCTTATGGATTAAATGTAGTCACATATTTAAAGATGGTATAATATGGTATACATCACATAGTTGATGCTCAGTAAATGGCATATGTGCACTTACAAGCTTGAATATATAGATACATATATGTGAAGATATTTATATCTGAAAGACCTGACTTTAGTGAGGAAGCACGTGACTGATTTTGAACAAGAATGAAATGTGATGAGTCTTCTTTTTCTCTAATTTTTTCTATGTACTTAATCTAGTTCTATCTAGCTGTGCCCCCCACCCAGTTTTTTGAACTCATATTCTGACACACACACACACACACACACACACACACACACACACACACACACACCACACACGGATATACTTTAGGGATTTCACTTAAAATGATAACAGAACAATTAATATATGTTTGCTAATTTAATTTAAAATCTTTCTGAACTTAGATCATCATGACAAAAGTCTCAGAAGATCCATATTTTTTTCTTTCCCATCATCCTATGTCATCTTGAAAATTGCTTTATTGTGAAAGTGACAGGTTTTTTCCCTCCCCAAAGTTCTGACATGATCTGCAAGGACAGAGGTCAGAAATTTGCACGTTATTTTATTGATCACATTTTAATGTGGCCAGAATGGAACTAAAGATTTCAACTTAGCTATTATATTTGTTTCTTTCGCTTATTACTAACTCAAGAATGAACCTTAATCTATTCATGAGAGACTGTTGGTTTAAAAGATGTTATGACTTATTTTAATGTGTTTAAGGGGTTTAAAAATGTGTTAGCCTGAGATGATTAAGAAATGCAAAAAGGTCTAATAATTCTGCCAGCTTCTAAGAAATTTCAGTCTTGGGCCCATATCCTTGACCCCTATAAACGACTAATGATGTACAAGATGACAGGGCAGTTTGACCTCCTAATTGTACTCCGTGCATCATGCATTTGACCTTTTGGAGACAACTTGATGAGTTTCTGCCATATTAATTACTCCACACTATTTTTTCAGTGATCCTTCAACAATTCAAACGTAGTGAACACATGCATGAACCACATGCATGAACCCTTCTGGGTTCTCAGGCAAAACCGGAAATGGCCATTTTAAAGCATCCAACTGAATTTCCACTTCTACGCTGATTTTCTCTCCCTAAAATGATGCACTCATCCTGTATTTTTCATTGCCACCTTCCAGGGGTTGGTTTTACTGTTTTTGGTTTTGGTTTGGTTTGGTTTTAAGATACAGTCTTGGTTCCCACTTGGGTATGTGTCTGAGCCTTGATCTGCCTACTGTAGGCTACCTGTAGTTGCTGGGTTTATAGGCACGTACCTCCACATTTAACTTTCTTCCCTGGAAATGGAATTTCATGGACTTTTCTGCCTACTCTGGCCTGGAATTGTGATCCAGTCTCAGCCTCCCACACATTGTAGGATGATAGGCATGTGATTGAGATCTCACCAATTCTTTTGTCTAGGCTGGCCTCAAATCATGATCCTTCCATTCTCAGCCTCCCAAATAGCTGGGATTATAGGCATGATCCACTAGTGCCCAGCTACTGGTATTAAATCACTTAGGGTCTACTCTGAGACACCCTCCTTTTCCTTCGATTCCTATGCATTAGATAATTATCAATATGTGAGTTACTAGGCAATATCATTTTTGATGCCTGAGTCTCTTTAATTTTGTTTAGAGTCATTAAAGTGATCGAATGTGTAATGGTTCATTTAATTTTCCAGATATTCTTTGTTTGGGTTTGAGCTTTGTCTTCTTAATGAACTAGACAACAGCCATTACTGTTGACAGATCTGATTCCTTCTCAGTTTGTTAGGCTAGTTAATGTAGTTTAATTTCCCTCTCTTCTTCCTTTTGGTTTGTAGAAAGAAGTCACCTTGGGTCATTTTTATCCCTCTCCACTAAGGCTCTTCTGTGAAATATTTTGGCTCATTTGGGAATTAGATCTGAATATTCCAAAGGTCATATTTCAAAGTCAAATTAACAGCTCAGCTAATTTTCATGCATCCTGTGAGAATATGAAACATGAAGTCCCATGTGACAGTTATATTCCAGAATCCATGTTTTCCCTGTTCCTTGTTTCTCCCTTCACTATTCAGGTCTTTTGTTTCAGCATTGGTCTCGATCGCCATGTTTTCTTTAATGACAATCATAATTAGATAGGAGTCAGATAATCCAGATGGAGTGTCTACAGTCCCATTTTCATTCCTGTGTCTCTATTTGTGCATGTGGTTGTATTGAGTATGTGCTTTGTGCCAGGTGCCACTGAAAGTAATTTATATTTAATCCACGTAAAAATCTTGCAAAAGAGATACTAGAGTAGTAACTCTGTAGATAAGAGATGACTCTGAGTGTTTAAATGCTTCATCTGGCCAGGTTTTAACAACTTACCTGAGTGAGTGGATGCTGTTTAAAAGCAACAGTAATAAAAACAGCTGAATAAATATTAGCAAGTATTGTCAGAATATTCTTGTTTTCCAATAGAAGGAATTGATGAGAGCTATAATGTCTATTCTAAGTAATAACATTAAGATGCTGGTTGAGTCTTTGGAAGCCTGAGGTCTCTGTGGTTGGGTCTTGTTGGTGGATAGTTCCCCAGCTAAGGCCACCATTGTGGCAGAAGAGAGCTCAGAGAAGCTTGCTTGGGCATAGAGACAGAGTGTGGTATCTAAACTGTAGGAAAGGCAGGTCTTACCTTACATTCTCTGCAAAAAAAAAGTGTGCATAAGTGGTTAAGATCAGGAGAAGGAATTAAGAAACTTGTGTTTTATCAACTTATGATGTAATGGACTTGTTATAAAAAAATTGGGCAATTAACATATCCAAACCTCAGGCTCATTATTGCTTCTAGGAAGAGGATACCATATCTAAGCAATGTAATTTCAGAGAGATTAGGAAACTCAAAAGGACAATAATAGTTCTTTGTCAGTAAATGGGCTCACCTCTATACCATAGGCCACTTGGAATGAGCAAGGCCAAAGCTAGGTAGGTGGATACTTGAGAGTAAGTAAACACATCCAGCAACCTGTAGGGTGATTGATTACACAAGATAGGGAGTTGCACTTAACATCATAGGAAGATAACTAAGAAACAAAGCCCTACCTTGAAAGGGAACATCATTTACTTGGAAAGCAAAGATATAAAAAATGATAACTCAGGGGCTGGGAAGGTGGCTCCATGGTAGAGCACTTGCCTTGCATGCCTGAGGTCCTGGGTTCGATTCCTCAGCACCACGTAAGCAAAAAAGAAAAAAGCCGGAAGTGGCACTGTGGCTCAAGTGGTAGAGCGCTAGCCTTGAGCTGAAGAGCTGAGGGACAATGCCCAGGCCCAGAGTTCAGGCCCCATGCCAGGACCAAAAAAAAAAAAAAGATAACTCAGACTGGAGGAGCTTATGTACTTGGTAAGTAGGCAGGATCAGAAAGGGCCATTGGTTTGAGGAGGAGGATAATCTGCCCCTCTCCTGGCAACGTTGATGATCAGCTTCAGGTAAGTGTCTTCACTTGAGTGCATGGGTTGTTAGCACTTATCCTGTTGGGACTGGATGTCCTTTCCAATCTTGGAAATCCAGAGCCATCAATACTTTGGATATTGTGCCTTCCCATTCTTTGTGGTCTTTCTCTGGAAATACTTTGGAGGCCCACCGTGAAGTCTTCATGGATCTCAATTGTGTGTTTATCTTTTATAACACTCCAGGGCTGAAGCTCCATGATGAGGCTGTTATCAGGTGCCTGAAAGAACCAAAGCTTGGGGTCCACTCTTAGACCTCAGGGGGCCCTCGATAGCCTGCCAAGAGTCCCCAGCCTTCTCTCTCCTCTCTGCAGTATGCCATGCGGGCTAATTTACAGCTTTAATGAGATCCAAGGCAGACAGGGGGAGCACACAGTAAACATAAGTATGCCTTCCTCACCTTAATTCACAGTCACTTCAATTTATAAAAAGGGAGAAAAGAACTCTTGTAGGGGATTTTCTTAAATGACATGCAGTTCAGAAGTAGTGAACAAGAACAGGAAGCTACTAGGCCTTGGATAGGAAAGGAGAGAGGCCCCAACCCAGCTCCATCCTTGGGGCCAAATTGTATCCTGGCTGATATTCCACCCCTGCAGATCATCAGCTCCTTAAGATAGGGACCATGCTTGCCCTGACTCTAGGTCCCCACAAACCCTATGGTAGGGTCTCTAGTCATTTCCCTTACTTATATACCCCAACAGGTAGTACAATGATACTTAAAACAAAGAAACAAAAGTAATCTTTTAGATCAATTCATTAATGCATAAATGAAATAAACACTTTCTATTTATTTATTCTTTCTCTGACATCCATCCTTGCTTTTGAATCTATGCTTCTGGCCTACATGGTGTGTTTAGCACTTCTTGCAGGGCAGGTCTACATGCAACAATTCCTTTCCCTTTTCATTTGCCTGAGAAAATCTTTCTCTCGACTTCACTTTTGAAGGATAATTTCATTTGGATAGAAAATTTCAGGTTGGTGGGGATTTTTCTTTTAGCTTTTTAAATATAGTTATGTATCAGTTGACAGTGGGCTGCAGTCTAAGAAATGTGTTGCTAGGCAACTTTATGATGTGATGATCATCGAGTGTGCTAGTACAACGTAGATACAACTAACTACACATCTGGGCTACAGTAGTAGAGCTAAGGGTCATGGATTTGTTCTGTCATTGCCTGAAATGTGGTGACATGGTGTCTGAATGGTCTTCACACCATTCTAAAACATCTGTGCTAGTATGACTGCTGTGTTAGTTCACTAGGGCTGCCATACAAAAAAAAATACCACAGACTGGTGTCTTATTTATTGACTTATTCTTGTGCCAGTACTGGAGCTTGAACTCAGGACCTGGGTACTTGTCCTTTAGCATTTTTCACTCAAGTCTGGTACTCTACCACTTGAGCCACAGCTCCACTTCTGGCTTTTTGCTGGTTAACTGGAGATAAGTCTCATCGATGTTCTTGCCCAAGCTGGCTTTGAACTGTAATCAGCAGGTCTCAACCTCCTAAGTACCAGTGCCTGGCCAGACTGGGTGTGTTAAACAACAGAATTTTATTTCTCACAATTCTAGAGGCTGGCAAGTCCAAGGTCGAGATGACAGCGGGGTTGACTTCTCTGAAATCTCTTTCCTTGGTTTGCAAAGGACTCTGTGCCTTGACTTCAGGCCGTTCCTGTGGGGGAATCCCTGATGAATGCATCTCTTTCTGAAAAGACAGCAGTGCTGTAAGTGGTCCCTCCTAAGTGCTTCCTTAAATACTCATCTGCAAACTCAGCCATATTGGGGGTTCAACTCATAGACTTTGACTTTGAAGGACACGATTCAATTTACCATAGTTTCTGTTTTGTTTTTGTTTTTGTCAGTCGTGGGGCTTGAACTCTGGGCTTGGGCGCTGTCCTGGCACTCTTCAGCTCAAGGCTAGCACTCTACCACTTGAGCCACAGCACCACTTCCTTACCATAGTTTCTGAAATGATGTCAGCCGTGCGTCCAATCTTGTTCCCCTTCAAGTAGTATCTCCTCTGCTGTGGCTTAATCCAGATTTTTTTATTTATGTTTGATTTTCTGTTGTTTTGATATACTATTGCTTAATGGAGTAATTTTCCTATTTGATGTTCTCTGCATTTCTTAGATCTATGATTTAGTGTTATTACGTTTATAAAGTTCGTGTCCATTTTTACATCAAATATTCTTTTTCCTTTATTCCTTCTCATTTTGGCATTCCAGCCATGCTCATAATCAGCTTTTTGAAATGGTCCCATTTCATCTCCCTTTCTTTCTTTTTTTTCTTTCAATTCCAGATTAGGAAATTTCTAGTAACTTTTCCTCAAGATCACTGATTCTTTCTTTAACCTTGTTAAATATATTGATGAGCCCATCAAAACCAGTTTTTATTTCTGTCATAATGCTTTGGGTTTCTGGCCCTTCCTTTTGGTTCTTAGTTTTTAATCTCTGTACTTAGGTCACTCATACATTCTTGAATGTCCTCTACTTTCTCATTAGAGCCTTTCACATGTCAATCTTGGCTTTTTTTTTTTTTTTTTGGTCAGTCATGGGGCCTGAACTCTGGGCCTGGGCGCTGTCCCTCAGCTCTTCAGCTCAAGGCTAGTGCTCTACCACATGAGCCACTGTGCTGCTTCCAGTTTGTGAGTGGTTTATTGGAGAGAAGAGTCTCACAGACTTTCCTGCCTAGGCTAGCTTCGACTGCGATCCTCAGATCTCAGCCTCCTGAGTAGATAGGATTACAGACATGAGCCACGGGCACCTGGCTTGGCTTTTTTTTTTTTTTTATAGAATCTAATTGTTGCAATGTCTGTGACATACCCATGTCTTTTTTATTTCTTTTTTAATGTTTTTTAATTGTAAAAATAGTGTACAGAGGGATTACAGTTACATGAGTAAGGTAATGAGTACATTTCCTATCGAGCATCGTTACCTCCTCTTTTGTTTTTCCCCTACTATCCCTTCCCTCCCACCTCCCTAACTCCAACTAGTAAAGTTTGTTTTCTACAATGTCTTGTACATCTCATTGTTACAATGGGCCATCCTGTATCCTTGTTTCAGCCTTTTGTTATTTCCCTTCCCCTCTCCAAATTAGAAAAATGTATATACAAGATGTAGGGCATTGACATCAAATACAGTGAAAACAGGGGTTATACCATGGGGGAGGAACATACAAGAGAAACAAAAAAAAATCACATAGTACATTTTACATACATTAAAAAACAATAGCAAGAAAGAAAAAAAAAACCTTTGTCCCTATCTTGGGGTTTATTTCACTTAACACCATCTTATATGGTCATACATACATAGCTTTTGACCTTTTCTGCTTGCCCTAGACTTATACTAGTTATTGTGAATAAGAGAACCCATGGGACCTATGTTTCTTTGGGCCTGGCTTACTTTACTTAATGTAATTTTTTCCAAGTCTTTCCATTTCCTTACAAATGGGGCAATGTCATTCTTTCTGATGGAGGCATAGAATTCCATTGTGTATATATACCACATTTTCTCATACCTGTACCTTGATCAGATGATGGTTTGGTTTCTTCGGGGTGTGTTTTTACTCAATCTTAGCACACCTCACAGTTTTTGTGTTGTTGTTGAAAGATAAACACGGTACCACTTAGAGACTAAGGTAAATAGGCCTGATGTGTGATCTTAAATTAATCTGGCAAAGAACTGGGCTATGGTCAATGTTTTCTAGAGCTATAGATGCCAGATTTCTAAGGCTATTCCAGGATGCTTATTTTTGTCTTCCCTCTTGATGTTGGGTTTTCCTAAACCCTTCTTAGAAAGAATACACATCTTGTAGTTCCTTCAGTGTGATCCATGTTATTTTTATATTGTTTCCTAGAATCTTATGATTAAATCACAATAGCTGTATGGCTGGGCAGAGATCTTAAAAGTGTTTCTCATGTCTGTGTTCTCCAGGTGAAACAGGGTTGAAAAGGACTGAATTAGGGAAGTACACTGCACACAGTGGGGCAGGCTCTAGAAAGCAGGCCTTGGCTGTGGGAAAGATCTGAAATATTTCACAAGGGTTACTCTTTCCTCGTTGCATCTAAGCATCTTCCTCAGATCATGTTGCTGTTCTGGGACATAAAACCCATAAAAACAGAAGCAATTCCTGAGGGTGGGCTTCCTCAGACTTGGTCCCCAGGAATTTATTAAAATTACCTCAAGTTCTGGGAGTTGTGCCATGCACCTGTAATCCCAGCTACAGAGACATCAGGGGCAGAAGAATGGCAAGTTTGACAGCATATGGCCAAAAGGTAGCTATGAGAATCTGCCTCGGAAACACAACTAAAAGAGAAAAGCCAGGGAATGGCTCAAATAATAGAGCATTTTTTCCCTAGTATTTACAAAGCCCCAGGTTCAATCCCAGCACTACATATATAAATACATATATAAGTATATATACATATATAAGTAATATATATGTAGATATAATTATAACACACACACATAATTTAACTGTTCCTAGGAGATTCTGCACCCAGTTATCTTCTACTCCATACCATCAGATCCTGGTACATAACTGTCTTCTGGTTCTCTGATAGATGTAAGAGGAGCTGATTTTCTGTTTGTTTAGCTTTTTAATCTTATAGAGGCAGAGTAGTGACTTCCAAGCTCCAGATGAAAGAAGTTGTTTGGGGGTTTTCTAATTGATTAAAAAATCCATGCTTTCTTCCTCTTCTACTTCTTCCACTGTTTCCTACTCCTCCTTGAAAGGATCTGTCACATCCATCCCAGGGGACTATGCAGAAGCAGGTAGGCACAGGAGAAAGATTATTGCAAGGTTTATTAGAGGAGCCATAGTTGCCCCGGAGAGAGAGTGCATAACAGCCTCTACTATCTAGGTAGCAGCAGGGTCTGAAGGTCAAAGTGAGGGAGGTAGGTGTTCAGGTGGGTCTGGGCAGAGAGAGGGAGGGGCCAGCTGTATGTTGGGAACTCAAGGGTAGGGAGGGGCTCAGGTCTGAGTGGAGCTGAGGACTCAAGGTGAGCATAATGCTTACACTCCTCTTCCTTCTCCTCCTCTTCCTCCTCTTCCGTCTTCTCTTCCTTCTCCTTCTCCTCCTCCCCCTCCTCCTTTCCTCTTTCTTTTCTTTTCCTTTTTTCCTCCATCCCTCCTTCCTTCCTTCCTTCCTTTCACCTTTCCTTCCTTCCTTCCTTCTTTCTTTCCTTCCTCTCTTTTTTATAATACTGAACTCAAGGCCTGCTCTTGTTAGGCAAATGCTCTACCAGTTAAGTCACATCTCTAGTCCTCTTTATTTCCTAGAGTTTCCTAAACATATTTACAAAGTCTCTTTCAGCTTGGTTCATTTGAATAACAAGTCCCAGTGAAATATAGTAATTGTAACTATTACTATGATATTCAATACTAATTGTAGTAAGTTAATAGCTTTTCTCAAGACTGAATTGATCTTTTGAATTTTATATTATTGGCTAACTTCCTCAGATTTCGTTTTTTCTTCTGTGCTTTAGAATTTTGATTTGTAGTCTCATCTTGCACAAAGGAGTTTGTTTCATCTTATTTCATTCTCCCTCTGATATCATTCCCCCCAAACATTTTGCTCTTAGTCCATCATCTCTCCCATTGGAAACTCAGGACACCTGTCCCTTGGTGATGCTGAACAAAAGCATTTGCTCCTTACTTTAGTGGACAGCAGTGGACTGTGGCTACCTTCCTCTTCTTCTCTGGGGATGGACCTTTATATTGGTAACAAATCTTTTCATACCTCTTGTACTATGGATCTATACAGCAGTTTTTCTTGAAGTGAGGAAGCTAAGTCTAAGTGACTTCTTGTGGCCATCCTGGTGCCTCTAACTGGGTAGAAGGAGCTCTCCACCCAGTGCCCAAGAAACACCTAGAGGTGAAAGAGGCCACTCAATGAATTGCAGATGCCTGGCTCAAAGTGAGCTCCACTTCAGAGATGCAGATGTCCTAGTCTTAGCTTTGCATAGAGAATGCTCTCATTCTGCCTAGATTACCTCCCAGTAGCTTGAATCACCTGCCTCTGAGTAGCCTCCAAGATTTCCCCTATCTGGAAGGTTGAAGAGCATCTTCCCTAGATGGAAAAGTTCTTCTGGTACTTGAGCTTGTACCTGCATATGTCCTAATGAGGTCTGCTTTTGCTTAGCCCCCGCTCCAAGCATGAGGTCTTTGTCTTTCAAAGCTTGATATAAACTCAATTCTGGGTTGCAGATCCTTGAGAAAGGAGTCCATCTGCAGTTGCTGGCCTCCAATAAAGACTCCAAATTTGACCTGTCAAAATGTAGCTACTCTGTTTTCTCCTGACTGGATTTGTATCTGATTTACTGCATAACAATTTGAGAGGGTTGTGGTCTCTGTTACTTTTCTCCTTTAAAATTTGACTTAGCATTTATTTGAAGTAGATGAGGGCCTACCAACATGAATTTATAATACCCTCTTTCCCAGAAGCCACTTTTCGTTTGTGCTAGCAGTATCACTGAGAGATATACCAAGCCGGGCCTTATGTACCCATTTTATAAAAGCAGAGAGGGGTTGACATGGTTTAGATAAGTGTCTACCAAAGGCCTATATGGGAAGAGGAGGTGGTGGAAACTTTGAAGGTGGTGTAGGGCCTAGTGGAGGGAAGTTAGGTCATGGGGTATGTGCTCTTGAAAGGGATATTTGAGCCATGTAGTCATCCTGGTCCTCCTTTGTCACATACGCTCACCGTAATATGCTGCCTCACCAAAAGTCCAAAGTACACTGGAGCCATAAATGGGGTAAAACCTCTAAAACTAAAAACGCTAAAACAAACCTTTCCTCCTTTCAGGTGGATTCTCACTGGTGTTTTGTCACAGTCATGGAAAGCTGACCTTCACAAGGGTTACCAGGTCATCAGAGCAAGGCCAAGATGGACAGGTTCTCTAGTTCTGTGAGCTATGATATTCACAGCTCAGCCCCTGCCTAGCATATTTTGTTTGGAACATTTGGGAAGCAGAGGTGAAGCGTTATAGTGGGGTCAGTCAAGTATTCATTTATGACTTTATCAAAGAGTTTCCTAAAAACTTGTAATCAGTGGTTTCCACTTACAGATGTCTGAGCTGCTGGCCGCACTTTATAACTTGTCCTTTTACTGTGTTGCTTCTGTTAGGTACTCTGTGCAGAAAAGCTTATGGGAACTTCATTTCCTTCTCCTTAGACTTCAATCACACACAGATGATTTCTGGTGAATTCAGATTTCCTCATTCAATTCAGCAACTTTTATCTAAGCCTCTCCCACTTTCCTCTCATCCTTCTTTTTTTTTCAGGGGATCCTGTACATTGTCAGGCCTGTAGTGAGGGCATTTCTGTTTATCCCTTTCTTAAGTTTTATGGCCTTCATTAGCCAAAGCTGTGTGAAATTGAGGGGAACACAGTTGTCCTGAGCCCTGGAACCATCTGTTCAACCTGCACAAGATATTGGTGGTTGACTGTTTACTAAACAGACTGGCTGAGTGGCAGCCCGAAGGCTGAGACTGTAGTGTCTGTTAATCATTAGACATTTAACAAACAGTTGGGGCCCTGGCTGGCTTTGCTATCATTGTTTTCAGAAGCAACGTTCAGTCCTCTGCCCTCAACCACATAATAAGACAGGATCGGGGTGGTGTGTTTACTGTGAGGATTTCCAGCAGGCTGGGATTGCCACACCCAAGTAGCATTGGGCATGCCATCCTGAAGAATGTGTACTTTTGTTGTTGACTTTATCTTTGCCAGCACACGTGGGTGTCTAATGCTGGCTGGGAAACTGGGCTCTAGGGTGGAGCAGAAGTTTAATTTTGTTGACAATTTAATGCTTGGAGAGACATATGCTTTGGGGAGCTTTCTCTCTGAAGACTTTTGCCCTTTCCCTAATCCTTTGCGTAAATACTGCCTTGAAAACTGCTTATGAAATATCTGCATAGGCATGCAAAACTATTGGTAAACAGTCGTGAGTGAATAATATTTACTCATGGTCAGATCCTGGAGCCTGTGTTTCTTTTTTGATGGGATTTACTTTCTGATGCAAATCTTTGTGAAGTTGCAAACACAAGCGAACCCCTTTGGTTGATTCTTATTGAAGATTAAGAGTACATGACACAAATGGAAATTCAGCCTTGGGAATAGAAATGAAACTTCTCCTTCATATCTCTGTGTTCTAAACAGCATTCTCTTCTCACTGAAAGTATTTAAAAATAGAAAAATACTGGAAACCACAGAAACTTGGACAAAAGTAAGAACAACACATATTTGCAGTTAAGGACAGAACATAAAAAATTGGAGGCAAATGTCCATCAGATCTAGTGGTGTGATAAAAGTTACTAGGTTGTTCGTGAGAGCAAGCTTATGTGGATCTCTTCTCTGTTTTGTTTTGGGGATATCAGGTTGGTGTTTTCAAATTGACTATAGTCAGAGTATTTACACCACAGCAATTGGCAAGAGGTACTAATCAGAGCTTTCCCCCTAGAAAAACGTTCTGTGTTTATGAACGTACCATTCCTTGTGCATTAATTTCATTTCTAAGGAATGAGACAGGTTATATTATTTCAAGAATAAAGACCTAGCAGAGTTAAGGATGTATACTCAGAAAAGTAATAAGAACTTGATTCCAAGATCTACCCACATCAAGAAATAGTTCTTCAATTTAAATTGAGCTCTTCCGTCTGGGCCAAAACACATTATATGTGAGATGAAACTATCTCTGAGAACTGAAGGGGAAAGCATAAGGTAAGCAACTTACCCATAGTGTTCTGCTTGGTTTTACTAGTATGGTACATTTAATTTTTATGTATTTATTTATGGACTGTACAATATTTATTGAATAGTTCCTGTATGCTAGTTCTTGGATGAAAAAGACTTAAGTATTGTCTTCATGGAGCTTAAGTATGGTAGAAAAGACAGACAATAAAATAATCATACATAACTGTATAATTACAGACTGTAGTAAGTTTTGTAAAGGGAAATTATAGAATGCTAAGAAAACATAAAACTTGATAAACTGGCTTACTGTAGGTTGGAGAGATTTCCATAAAGAAATATGGATTGATCTGAGAGAAAGGGATTTTGTTTGTTTGTTTGCTTGCCTTTTGAGACAGAGTCCCCTTCTGTAGCCCAGACTAGCCCTAAGTTCAAATTCCTCCTGTCTGAGAACTGAGATTACGGTTTTTACCAATACTTGCTTTGTAGATTGATATGAAGGGTTGGTAGCAGTTTAGCCAAGTAGATGGAAGCAAGTGAGGTGAAGGCCGGATAGACTAGGGAAAATGTTGCCTGTCTATCCTACCTCGAAGGAGAAGGAGGTTTAATAAGAGAGCAAATGTAGTAGGAAGAAATTTTGGGCACTAAAGAATATTTATAGGGCTGGAAAGCTGAGAAAGGGAGTGGTCTGCAATGACATATGCTAATAAGTATAGATTAATAGACAGCTTATGTAAAATTGTCAGATTTTAAATTTTTTTTATGTTTAATGAATTTCACTTCATCTCCATTATGGAGATCCTATTCGAGAAAGAAGAGAAGAGAAGAGGACACCAACATTATCTCTTACCTATTGGTGGAACCAGGTTAATGGCGTTGGTACTTAAGAGATATTTAATATTTAGAAAAAAAATGAAGAAACCTGATGATGGTTAATGGTGTAGATGACAGAGGGGAGGTCTGTCAATGGTGATGCCAGGAAATTCTATTCTAGACATTGAACTGGCAATTGTTGTACCACAGGGGAATCAGCACAGATACCTCCTTGGTAGGTAGAGTCTACCTTGGTCCTTGCGCCTGGTGAAAGAGAAATTCAGTCAAGACACAAAGCATTATGAAAGTGAAAGGAAAGTTTACTAGAAAAGAAATATGGCATAGAAAAGAAATGATTACAGACACATGTTTATTTTTAGCCATCTTTATGGTATGTGAAAGAGTGTCAGTATTACTGGGTGAGAATCTCATGGAGGGGGGGTCTCCAATCAAGGTGTCAGTTCCAAGTCCCTTAGTCCCACAGAACTGAGTTGGACACAGGCAGCAGTGTGAAGGTACACCCCACAGAAGGTGTGTGGAGCTGGGATGGTCCTTTGTTTGGTCTAAAGGATGGGCAGGTTGGTTGACAAGTGGAGTTTACTTAAGAAATGAGCATGTTTGTGTGCCCAGATTTGTTGGGACTCATTGAGATGAGTGTGCACAGGTTCTTCATAGAGCCTGGGCAGTCTTGAACTGGGATCCTGCACATCTTGAGGTTGAAAATTCATTATAGGTCTTCACCATTGTCTTCTGTGTATGTATACCAGGTGAGGGTTTGGGACAAATGTTTTAGTTTTTAATATATGGTAAAAGTGTTATGATGATAGGAATTGTATCAAGACCTTTATGGGATCTTGGGGTGGTCTTCTGGAGAAATCTTGGGGCATTCTTTAGGCAGGGATACATGTGCAGGTAGATTCATAGACCAGCCTTATGAGTAACTCTGGAAATCATCACATTTAATCTTCCTGTCTCAATTCCACTTACTAAGATTAAGCATTACTGGGATGGGAGCCATGAGTTTAGCTTTGGGATTTGTTTCAACATCTGTAATTAAGGTATCAAAGAATTGCTTTTATTTATTTATACTTTGATAGCCCCAGGCTGGCCTCAAACTTGCAATACTCCTCCCTCAGCCTCTTGAGTGGAACAGGAGTGGTATTACAGGTGTGTACCCCTACCCTTGGCTAAGAGAGTTGTTTGGATGTACAGATCTGGAGCCACATGGAGAACTACCTGCTTCCGGGTGGTCACTGAAGCTCTCTTCATAAGACAAAGAGAAGAAGGGAAGACTATGGAATGAAAGAGAATATTGAGAAACTGAAATAGTGGCTCAAAAAAAGCAAATGAGTCTATAAAAGGAATGAAGAGTAGCCAGGGAAGGAAACGAGAAACCATGTGGCTAGGGTGGGCCAGGGTTTTACTGCAAAGAAGCCTGAGGAACCTTATGGCAGAATAAAAAATTTTCAAAACTGACATGATAGGGGTTATATCACTTGGTAAAGTCGATAAAAACCATTGAATTGGACACTTGAAAGAGGTAAATTTTTATGCTATATAAAATATACCTCAATAATACTATGAAGCAAAATCCCCCAAGAAGCTATGAATGAAAGGATGGAAATCTTTCAAGAAAGCAGACTAGATAGAGATTGACAAACTGAGGACTTTAAACTGATGCTTAATTCAAACCCAGTGGCTCCAATATTGGCTAATGTAATGGTATAAGAAGTCATATGCTTGGTTCTTCCTTGTTCTCAAAGAAAGAGCCTAAGTGGATAGAACAGCTGGTAATGGAAATCATACCCCCATCTAAGTCCTGCTAGTAAAGTCTTGCTTATGTGTAGGTAAGAATTAGCCACCATACAAGACCAAAGAGTTTATTCTCTCTAGAAATCTGAGGCACTCAGAGAATATTGCAAAATTATTGACTTCTCTTTAAATGATGTAATGGTCACAAAAGAATTATGTCTAAATAATTATCTTCATAAACATGTAGATCTATCCTCCAGCAATGCTTCATGGTAAGTGTTCAATAAATATTTGTGGATGACACAATCACAAGTTAGAAAAAGGTGGGCATTCATCCGTCTTGATTTAGGTCTGCAATGCAGATTACTACCATAGCAAAGATCAGAAGACACAGTATTCCATATGAAGGAAAAACCTAATCTTTATGGGTAATTTAAAAGCTTTGTGTTTTTACAAAAAGTCCATTAATTCTTAATTAGTTCTTACTCATTTTTCACTTGATTACCCAAGTCAATTCAAAATAGCCAGCCACAAATGTCATGTAAACAAATTATTCTTATGGCTTAATCATATTTTGGAATTTATTTTTCTGGAAATTTTTACTTATCATCTTTTATCTGAATTATTTAGTCTGAAAATGATTTTTTCTTCATTCTCTGTGCTAACCACAGATATTATGATCTCTAGATTAGGCCACCACATCCAAGAAAAAAAATACGTGGACTTTTTTTTCCTTTTAATCTAGGTAGCTATAGAAAGTTATTGACATGTGACTTCCAACTCAGTTGTTCAATGAAACATTTCAACTAAATTTAAGTAGCTTTTGCAAATTGGGTTTTAGAAAAATGTGTAACTCAGATGTCTGATATTAATGAACTTCCTGTACTTATCTTGTATGTATAATAGCATCCCAATGTTATTCTCCAGAACCAAGAAACCAGAGGCCTAGCACAGAGCTACAACTGTTGGAAGTGTCTTTGAAAGAGGAAATTTATGAGGACACACATGGCCTAGAAATGACTACTCCTGGATAGAATTAGAGAAGGCTCTGTGTGTATGGCAAGTTTGTGAGGATCTGTAAGATAGGACTTTACTATGCTGTTCCCACTGACATTTCTTTATTCCCTAGATGGAAATTAATTCATGATGCTTTGATGAATTGTTCTGGGTTATACAACATTGGAGACATATCCTGGGCTATCCAACAGTCATACAAGATCAGAACATTTGCTCTACTGACCAAGACGTTCCATGTCTATAAAACATCTTGAGTGAGACTCATAGCACATGAAACATTGAGATGGTTGGTGGCTGTCTCAGGGGTACATACATTTCTGCTTCCATAATGCACTTCATGTGATTACCAAGAGTCCATTGCTCCTCTCATACACATAGGCATTATGGATATAATTTACATATTAAATTTTATGTAAGTATATGCAAAATTATAGAGAAGGTAATATTCTTTTTTTAAGCCATAGAAGAATATTTATTGGCATGAAAATGTTAACAATATATTTCTATATGAAATACATAGGATACAGAACACTACATACCATTTAATCTTTTGTGGGAAAATAGCCATATATATGTATATATAATCATACATAAGAAAAATAATAAATGTCCATACTAAATGTTTATAGTAGCATAGTGGAAATTAAAGTTCATGTGCCCTACAAACAGTATCTGCTTTATCTGTTCTTTCCTTTCTTTACAGGTAGGCTGCTTCATGGTACACATTTCCAGAGCCTATATCTGCTGTTGCTTGTGGCCATTTCCATTTAAAAGTAAATGCTACCTGCTTTCATATGTGAAGTGTGGAAAATACTTGTACTAGCAGAATATAATATAGCATACAGTACAGGATAGATTTGGTTATAGAAAATTATTATTTGAAGACTTTGGAAATACTCTATATGATAGAAATTTTAACTGAGTGATACATTGTTTTCATTAATAGTAGTGTATAAAATAACTCAGGGATTAAAACTAGACTATTTGGAATCTCTTACCATCTGACTTACTTTTACTAAGGTAGACGAGGGTTTTTATTCAGTAAGATATAATAATTTTGTCAAAAGAAGCAAAAGTTAAGATTTTTTTAAAAGGGAAATAAGATCATAGTATAAAAAAGTATCTTCTATAGAGACCCAAGTAAATGTTAGATAAAACAACAAGAAAGGCTCAACACATAGAGAGAGTGGCTCATGCCTATAATCCTAGCTACTCAGCTGAGATCTGAAGATCAAGGTCTGAAGCCAGCCTGGGCAGATAAATTCAAGGGACTCCTTGTCTCCCAATAACCAACAAAAATGCAGAAGTGGAGGTATAGCTCAAGTAGTAGAGCACTAGACTTGAGCCAAAAAGCCGAGAGTGAAGGCCCTGAGTTAAAGCCCCAGTGCCAGCACAAAAAGAAAACGAAAAAAAGGAAAGAAGAAATGTAAGTTTGATGTGGCAGAAAAAAAACTAACTTGTTTTTTGTAGCATTTAATTCGTCCTGTTAACATCAGAGAAAATAATATTACTATGAAAATGAATGCTTGTTTTGGAAAGACTTGGGAAGATGAATTGCCCCAATGTTTAAGCATGAGCAAAGTCACTCTAAAGACAAAGTAGGATTGTACAAAAACACAGTTTCTGTTTCAGGTTTCTGCACTTAAAAAATTCCAAACTGGAAAGAACATAGAAGGCAATATAGACTGATTCACATGAGAAATTTAACATGAAGCAATAATCAGAAGGCCCCACTCCAAGAAAAAGCGTAGGCCGTAAATCCAAAGAAGGAGAGCTTGTTTTCCCTTGTTCATCGTAAGTCTTTGTGTAATTAAAAAAAAATAACAGAAGGCATAAAGATAATAACGAAGAGGATTTGAGAATAAAACCAACCTCCTATACAGCAAGAGTTCTGTTAGGTTTTTAAAAAGAGGTAGCCGAGTAAGAACCACACCATGCACGTGGTATTCAGGTAAGGGGTAGGTTTATTCATCGTTCTGGATGGCACCAGGCCATGTTGGCCCTCCATGGGGAAAGGCGGGAAACACCTGGGAAAAAGAGCATCTGGGCCTGGGCTAGGCCTTATCTAGGGTATGGGCGGAGAAAGGTGTGGCCACATCAAATTTGTATGTGACCTCAGCGGATACAGATGTGACCTCTTCCAGGTGTGCCAGTTGCCTAGGTAACGCAGGTACTGGGTGGAGACTTTGCTGCAAGGAGGTGGAGTCTGCTAGCCATCCAGGAGGGGACCTTACAAGTTCATATGATAAAGGAGGTCACCAAAACGCAAACCCCAGGCAAAGGTGTCTATGAGATGCAGAAGCATATAGGGGAGTTTGAACTTATCCTGAGATTCACAGTTTCCCAAGGCTAACCCTGGAACACAGATACCAACAACAGGGGATTCTTTTTGAACTTCAACATTCAGTCGCAGGGTAAATATCTTTCTTGAAAATCTCTTGATGGATCTGTTAATTCCATTTAAAGTCTAGCAGAGTTGCAATTGGCTGAAAAATGATAAACAGCACACTAAACAGCAATTCCACGGCAGGGGAGGAGTATGCAGGGATTGAAGTTGGGGGGGGATGCGGTTGCTTGTGGGTCTTCTCTCATTTACTCTCTTTATTCATGACCTGGAAGTGGTGTAAACACTGCTAATGAAGCAGCTGCCAGGCCTACAGTGGAAACCACTGAGGCTGCAAAGAGGAGAATGCAAACCAAGCTAACATAACAAGGTTAGGACACTGGGCAGAAAAATCAAAGGGACCAGATTCAGCAGGGAGGGAATATTGTATCCATCAAAAGAAGAATAATCACAGGTACAGCATTCTGAAGGCAGAGAGAAGAGAAAACATGAAAAGAAACACATGCCTGGAAAGAATCTAAAAATGTAAAGCTAAAAGAAGGCAATTGACAATGGCAGTTCAGGTATGATATTTCAGAACAATGACTCCTGACCTTTTCTGACTTAATCTGCTATAAATGTCATTGGGATTTGACAGGTCCAGGGGTGCCCCCAAGGCTCTGGGAATACTTTGGTTCCTGTGATGCTTTGCATCGTTCCCATAGCTCCTCAGTGCTGTGGCTTCCGATTCAAGATTAACCCAGACACAGCTTTCTGAGGCTCCTGTGAGATCCAGATCCACACAGGACAATGCAACAGGCAGGTTGGGCAGTAGGGTACCGTGACTACACGAGGAAGATTAGCGAAGGTAATTTTCTTAGTGTAGTCATAGCGACACTAGTAGGTAGAGGTACAGCTCAGTGACGTAATTACTGCTTATCATGCACTAAGCCTTGAGTCCCAGCCACCTTCTCCCCACCCCAAATATTACTTTCTTCTGTTATTCACTTCACCTCAGAGCTCTTAGGTCTATCAAAGATGATGACATCGACTTGCGCATTTATTTATTGTCTGTCTTCTCCACAGAATATGAGGTCCCATGAAGCCAGGAGCCTCCTCTGTCACATTCACCTTTACAACATCTCTGTTAAAAAGCAGCACCTGCCCTGTAGTTATTAGGATATAACACTTGGAGAAATGAACCCTGTCCTGGGCACTCACTTGATAGAAAACAACTTCAATGACTTACCTACATTTGCACAGGTGGGTGGAGGTTGGACCTGGCCTTTATTCAGTCCCTCATCTCCTTTAAGTCTTTCATCCGAAGCCCCCTTGTTAGCGAGACCCTCCCCAGCCAGTTGTAGAAAGCATACCAGCCATCATTTCATTTCATTCCTGGCTTTATTTCCTTTTTTAAACACTTATCCTGGCTGGTTTACCCCCACTCATCCTTTGTTCTTCTCTATAGAATGTAGGCTGCATGCAGAGGATTCTTTTTATCCTTTGCTTTCACTTCTGTATCTCCAGCAGCAACAAGAATGTGTAAGAAGGCACAAACAGGAAGAGACAGAAAGTAGTCTGGGGATCCCTGAAAAAGAACCCTACTGTCTTTCTCCTGTCTTGCAGAGACAGGAGACATCAGTGTGATAATCACTTGACTAGGGCGGAAGGTGATCTGCTACTATACTGTCTGATACTGTTGTCATGACAACAGTATTTATTGAGTAGTTGCTATATGCCAAACATACATGGAGCATCTCATTTAAAAATCCCTAGCATTCCTATGATATATAAGCTTGGTCCTGATCTCTGATAGTATAGAAATAAAGCCAGGAACAATGAGGACAGTTATATTAAGGTAACAAAGCATTTATTTAACAAAGCAAAAGTAAAGACTACTCAGGATAGAGAACAGTAGGACCCAGAAACCTGTCATCGTCTATGTGGTCCAGGACTACTGCTTTGTATTGCCTCTCCTCATTTTCCTCTCCATTTAGGCAATCTGTCAGATCATGATTGGTTTGTTTGAAATAGGCAAGACCCTCTTCTGGGCAGTAGCTGTAGCCAGCTAGGCTGGCTTGGCAATCTGAGTCATTTTCCCCCCTCACTTTCGAAGTAGCCATTTTTAAAAAATTGTTATTATAAAGGCAATGTACAGAAGGGTTACAGTTGCATAAATCAGGTAATAAGTACATTTCTTTTTGAACAGTGTTACCTCTTTCCTCCTTTTCTTCCTGACCCCTTTCCCCACAAGTTGTATAGTTCATTTTCAACATAGCTTCTAGTGAGTATCACTGCTGCATTTGTTCACCCTGTGTCCCATCTTTTCTGTGTTCCTCCTTACCCTCCCCCAAACAGATAAACTTGCATACAAGCCAAAAGATGCAAAAATCAAAAATGACAACAAAGGAGAGAAAAAAAGCAAAATAATAAAAAACCTCTCATTATCATTTCTTGGAGATCAATTTGATGAACATTATTTCATATGATAATATTCATATAGCTATTGAGCCTTTGTGATCCTCTCCTAAGAATATCCTCCTTTAATCTCACTGTGTGAATGTCTAGAGTCCTGTATAATTTATCATGTCTAAGTGTATTTTTTTCTTTTACCATCCAGTGTGCTTACTTGTAGATTTATTTATTTTTTTCCTATCATCACATTGTTTTTATTTTAGATTGTACTGGGGATTCCTATCCAAGGCAAGGTAATAAAAAAAGAAATTAACAGTATGTGTTCAGAAAGAAGAAAACAAAAAAGTCACTATTTAAAGATGACAAATTATCTTTATATTTATATCATTTAAAATATTTAAAATCTACTGGCTTACTTATAGATTTATAAGCACAATCTAGTTATAACAAATGAGGGAAACCATGCTTCTTTGGGTATGTCTTACTTCTATGAAGTAGCTATTGTTAATGTGATGATCTAATGGTGCTGAAGACTGAACTCAAAGCCTTGTTCATGCTGGACAAGTTCTAACCTACTAAGCTACAGGTCAACATATATGGTCATCTTCTGGCTGGCAACTGAGCTTACAGACTGTGAGTGACTGGTCCTAATCAGTAAGTTATAGAGGGGGGACAAGAATCCCAGATCTGACACAAATGTCAAGTCTTTCACCATTAAACTATAAACTTACTTCCACAGAGTCCCTTCAGCTGGAATTGGCAGAAATGTCTGTAGCCACTTAGACAACAACTCTTCTCCTGCCTCTGCAGGCAGCTCTCCTTTCCTGTGACTCAACTCTTCTCACGGAGAAACCAATTAAGACTGTCGGTCAGAACTGGTACGTGCAACCACGAAAACAGCTCATGGCTTGTGAAGCTACCGCCATCCACCCAGCTTGTTCTGGTCCTTCCCCTTTTCACCTTAAAGCACAGACCTCAAGAAAAGGAGGCAGCCTTTTCTTAACTGCAATAAGAGTCCTGAGGGTCCTTGTTCTTTCTCACAGAGGATCCACTTCCTGGCCTGCACCTAATCTGCAGATGCTCCAGGGAGAGACGGACAAACGTCTACTGTGCCAGTTCCCCCTCCACATGACTGACAGATTGCCTGCTGCACCTAGTCAAGTGCCTGTCACACTGATGTCAGGGCCAGGCAGGGTGTGAAGAAGACAGTGCCGGGGGGCTCTCTCACAGGTCTCCAGTCAACTTCCCATTTCTTCTTGCTCCTCCTTCTCTGCACTTTCCCAGTGCTTTCTGGTTTCTTTGGCCTCTTAGATACAGGGGTCTATTGTGGATCTTCACGGAAACACTGTAAAAGGATAAGAGAAATCATATTGATTGGGTACTTGTGTGTTACTGCTAAGCATTTCATTAAAATGACATCATTTCTCCTTGTCTCATTGCGCAAATTGGAGAACTCAGACTCAGGCAAGTTTGCCTGAAGCCACGAAGGCAGGGTTATGGTTCTGGTGTTAGGAGTCTTCACTCTTTGCCACTCTCCTGACTTGTACTCAGCCTGTGGGAACTGTGTCTGGAAGTCTGAGAGCTACACTTCTGCTCTTTCTTTTCACAAGAGCAAATATAGTCACTAATGCTATTATTATGTTGGTCATTGTGCTAGGTGGTGAGGACACAGCACTGAATGAAGCAGACAAAATTCCTGCCCTCATGCAGCCTACATTCTACATAGAATGAACAGACAAACAGGCAAAGTTTGTCATGACAGATGCTCAAGTATTGGGAGAGAGTAGAATTGTGAGAGGAAGGGAATGTGAGATGTCGGCTGTTGGAGTTTTCGACTGTTGGCCAGGGAAGGCTTCACAGAGACAATGATGTTTCCTGAAAGACCTCAAGATGGGGAGGAGAGAGAATGCTGTTGGTTCAAGTCCAGGTTCAACCACCTCTTGTACAATGCAGGTAAGTCAAGTTACTCTGTGACTCTGGTCCCCTCTGTTGACTGAGCACCTAAGACAAGGTCCATTTCTTGATTGTTTTTCCTGTAAAATCTTCTTTTCTAATTGCTACAAGGCAAGCACTGTTCTTGACATAGATGTTACAAAGATGAAGGTGACAGATAAGACCTCCAGCCTCATGAGACCTCATATTCTTGTGGACAAAACAACCAATAAATAAATGAGTGAATAAATGAGATCATTTGTTGGATTGTTTGTTTGTTTAGTCAGTCGTGGGGCCTGAACTCTGGGCCTGGACACTGTCCCTCAGCTCTTCAGCTCAAGGCTAGCACTCTACCACTTGAGCCACAGTACCACTTCTGGCTTTTTTCTGTTTATGTGGTGCCGAGGAATGGAACCCAGGGCCTCATGCATGCAAGGCAAGCACTCTACCACTGACCCACCTTCCCAACCCAAGATCATTTTTGACAGGACCAAGAGCTCTGATGTGAACTGAGTGCATGGAAGGCATTTCTTCCAGTGGGCCTGTCACAGATCCTAATGCCCTACACTTCTGACCCCACTGCTCACCAGCCTGTGACAAACATCTCCAGGTAGGCACTGACTTATCATCAGGCTATGTGGTCCTCATAGCAAGAGAAAATGCTCAACAGCTAACAAGTCCCAGCTTACAAAGGATATGCAGACTTGTGACTTCTGCAGAGACATTGTAACTGAGAGTAAAAACTGGTGAATTCACCAACCGCCCTGGGCAGGTGCATCAGGAATCTTGGAACTCTGAGAATATTCTCTTCCCAGGAGAGCAAGCTGCAGCTTGCAGGAGGCGTTAAGCTTACACTTACCACCCGCCTACCTTTGCAAACAAGTTATTAGCAGTTTTACATTTTCCCTGAAGGGAATCAGTGTTAATTCACCTTGGCACCTTTCTGGCACCAAGCCATCTAGTCCTGCTTACAGATCTTTGGCAAGGAGGGAGAGAGGAGGGAGAGGAAAGGAGGGAGGGAAAAGAGAGGGGAAGAAGGAAGGGAGAAAGGAAGGAAGGAGAGAGAATGGAAGGAAGGAAGGAAGGAAGGAAGGAAGGAAGGAGGGAGGGAGGGAGGGAGAGAGGGAAGAGAGAGAGGGAATGAGGGAGGGAAGGAAGGAGGAAGGGAAGGAGGGAGGGAAATGCTATAAAATAGACAGAAATTCACCTGAAGAACAGTGATGAGAAGTGAGTTCTCAGATCGTGTGTGTTCAAAGGCCTCCGTTACATTTCCTGGAATGTCTGCTCTTTTCCAGGTTGGAGGAAGTCCTGATGCGCTAACTCTTGGTGTACTAGCACAGGGGCCTCCGCTTTCTCCACTGTGCTAAGTGGCACCATTCTTTCTCTTTTTCCAGGGTTAATGGAAATAAAGTTTCACAAACACATCCCTGTGGAGATTTGCCACTCCAGCACTAACTGTGACTGGTTCTGCCTCATTCTAGAACTTTGTAATCAAGAAGACTGACGATATAAGCCTCCTTGTTCTCCAATATCAGTGTTCTTAGCAGATAAGGGCGATGTTTTTGACTCCTGTTTGCCTTATACCCTCCCTCCCTTTCTTCCTTCCTTCCTCCCTTCATTCCTTGCTTGCTTGCTTGCTTCCCTCCTTCCTTCCATGGTAAATGGAGGTTGAACCCAAGGCCTTGTGCTTGCTAGGGAAATGCTCCACCACTTGAGAAACTCCTCTTTTCTTGAATATCATCCAACTTAAAACTTGCTCAAGGAAGAGGAGTGATGGTTGTGGGGCTCCTCAGATGCACAGGAGCTTATATGTATGGTACACCTGTATTTCCCACCTCCACAGAGCACTGTAATTTTGTAGCAGCATCTTCTAAACCATAGAAATCCCTACACCTTTATGATCTCTCTGAAAATAGACATTGGGCAGGCATTGCAAACCCCCATATAAAATTAAAAATGAAACACAGCAGTTATCAATATTACCCACTGGATCCAGAATATTATTTAGGAAGACGTTTATCCCAGCACCCACCAAGTCCAAGTCTATCAGATAGAAAATGGACATGAGAGCCCATCATCCTTGCTGAATGGACCAGTGTATGCGATGTCAATGTTAAAGATGCAAACAATTGCTACTGTTTATCAGCTATTGACAGTGTGCCAGACATTGTGCAGAGTGGTAATACTCATTATCCCACTTAGCCTTACTATACTAGTTAAGTATTATTAACATTGTTTTATGGGTGCAGAAAAAGTCATACAGAGATGGAGAAAACTTGGCACAGAAGCAGAGAGAAAGGCTGAGAGAGGACAGGGAGGCAGATAGAGACATAGAAAGATGAAGAAGGAGAAGAAAAAGCAAAAGAAGAAAGAGAAGACGAGAAGGAGGAGATGGTGGCAGAGGAGGAGATAGAGGTAGAGGAGGAGAAGAGGAACGATTCGATGAAGTACAACATACTAGAAGTGAAAATTCAGGAACTAAACTATTTACACACCCTTTTGGTGGAGTGGTGGTAGTGGTGGTACTGGGATCAAACTCATGGCTCCATTGTTTTTTTTCAAGTCCTATTTTTGTTCCAAGAAATTTCTCTAACTATAGTACCTACAACAAATGAGTTCTCTAAAGTTTAGAGCCATTAGTTCTTGTTAAGAACTTATACTTCTTTTTATGATTCTTGGACCTGACATATATTCAGTAAATATTAGTAGTCAATGTCATACTTTTCTGCTTAACCATAAATAATTCTATGACATCCTGCAACACCAAAAATGTCAAATTTAAGAGAAATGATGCGTTGCTCTAAAATGGTTATTATTATTATTATTATTGTTAAGATACCTCACAGCCCTTTGAGAACAGGAACTCTACATCTATTTACTCTCCCTGCTTGC
This sequence comes from Dipodomys ordii, assembly GCF_000151885.1. NCBI lineage: Eukaryota > Metazoa > Chordata > Mammalia > Rodentia > Heteromyidae > Dipodomys > Dipodomys ordii. Next base: position 26,613,132 of record NW_012267224.1, read on the forward strand.
CTACTTAATACTGTCATTTGTTTATTCAGTTAATATTTGTTGAGCACTTTACATGTAATGGGCAACTTGCTGACACTCTGAGAATACAAAGTGAGCAAACACAAAGCAGTCTTTGCCCTCATGGTGCCTATATTCAAATGAATGACATCCTATTTCCTGTGTGCCTCCATCTCATTCTGTGTTTTTCTGTCCCTGTCCTGAGACTGAACCTGGGCACAGTCCTTGTTGCAAATTCACTTCATCTGGGCTGCAGTGGAAAGAGGAGGGAGAGAGAGTTTCTTCATCTCATTGGCTACTCTAAAACGTGGTCCTGGGGCTTGGGACTCAGCTCTGAGTGTCTGTGTCTGTACCTCCTCCTCTTCCTCTCAGTTCATTCACTGAAGTCCTTGCTCTCAGAGTGATGGAATCGAAGGCGAGGACTGAAGAGAGGTGAAGGAAGAGCCACTTTGAATGGGACTAGTGGTCTTATTGAAGGGTGAAGAGAGAAGTTGCCACCAGTGAGCTTGAAAGTGATACCATGTATCCATAACCATGGACTCCTCAACTTCCAGAGCTGTGAGAATCACATTTCTATTGCTTATAAGGGACCTGTTGGTGGTGGTAATTTATCACAGCTCTGAAGAGACTGAGACATCTCTTTTTCTGCAGGTGCACACATCCCATGCTCCTCCATGCTGGAGGATTAAGAAGACTGAATCTGTGATGTCATCTGTGCCTGGGTAGGCTGGCTGGCCTAACTCTCGAGTTCATGTCAGGAAACTCAGGTGCATCATGTATAAGTCACACTCTCAATTGTAGTGTCAACTCTCTGAGGGAATACATCGGTGTGTTTTTGATTCCTGACTTGATCCTTACTCTTTTGTCTAACTTTTCATTTGGTTCAGGAAAAAGACTGTTCACTGGGTTCTCAAATGCCTAAGGAACCTTTTTTGTACAGCTACATTATGTACACACAATAGACAATATTTAATACAGGGCTAATGTGTAACTTTATGTCCAACATCAGTCAAGTGTTGACTAATGTTCTAATAAAACAAATGACAAGAAAATCAACCTCCTCTAGAGAACACTTAACGATTTAATTTGCTGAGCCAGGAAGAGAAGTTAGAGCCTGGAAATCAAAGGCAAGTTTAACAACTCGAGTGGGTGTTTTCTGTTGCTTGTTTATACCAAATGATGAACATTACTCAACAGTTAATGGTGGACATTAAATTGTAATTATCCATTAATTACCATGTACATGTATAAATACATATTTGTTTTGTGTGTGAACACACAGCTTGAAGTCATTCTCAGTTCAACTTTTGTAACAGCCGGTAGATCTTTGGTGAGTTCAAAGGGCATCATTTTGTTTTGTTTTGTTTTAACTTTCCGAAACTCTTATGGGTGTCAACAAGATGATGGGATGGTCTAGAAAAATAGAAATTATCTCCAAACATTAAAGGGATAAGTTTTCTAATTGGTATAGTTAGAAGGTCAAAATTTTATATCCAATCCTCCATGTTTCCACAGATTCCCAACTTTCATATCTGTCTTTAAAGTCCAGCCACTCAAGCTAAATTTTTCTTTTTGACCACTGCTTTCACTCAGCTTAGGAGCATACCGTCCTATATCACTTTTATAAGTAGCAAGACTGAAACTACCTAAGCAAACAGCTACCTAGAAGATGTATATACATATGCATGCATGTATATATGTACACATATGTATGTGCATATATGTGTTATATACATATATGTATGTGTATGTATATGTGTATATATACAAACATATGTCTAACTAGACCATACTCACACACACACATTATGTAGATTGTCATAGGTACCCTTAAGCTGAGTATCAACTAGTCTTTGCCACACACAGCCAGAGCAACATACCATTTGGGCAGAGTACTGGCGGGAAGCCTACCCTCTTCCATCTCCTTCAAATACCATAGAAATACTATAAGTGCCTGGTTGTGTGGATTGAAGGAGTGTGTTATCTCAGAGCATGGAATCATTGACCTTTCTATTGAGATGGAGCACGAGCCTGGAAGTACCTTACAGAAAAGTTCTGAATAGATTTGTCCAACTTAGAGTTCCACATTTTCCTTTTACAAGAAAGAAGTGTTTTGTATGTTCAGACCTTTACCATGATGGCATATGTTACCAAGCAGGTATTTTTGAACAAATGAACACATTCCTTCTGTCTCCTGAAAGTAAAGGTGGCATTTTGACACATTAGAAAGTCTTTCTAAAGAAACTTGTATTTTAAAAAAAGCATTTTAGAAATGGTTTGAAATTATCATCTGTTGATACAAACAGTATAAATGTGACACATGTCAACACTTTTTAAAAAGTTGGAAACACAATTTTCTAACCTGTTTAAGGATTTCCTAAGCAATGAATTTTAGAGGGTTTTGAACCCATTTGTTGCAAATGCTAAAAGCAAAGTATACGATTACTTGGTAAGAACAACTAAGAGACATCAAAGAAGATTAAAAAATTTTCTAGCCAAATAGCAACAAAATTTGCATAGTTTGCAAATAAGACTGAAACTAGGTTATCATGATTTCCTAATTTCAGCCTAATGGTTTTTCTTGTTCTTTCTTTCCTCTCTGTGTGCCGCTCTTGTGTGTTTTTGCTTGGCAAGGGAAACTTTTCACTTCTGACTATCTTGGAAACTAAGATAGGAAGTATTTTGCTTTCACTTCGAAGCAGCTAGCACCAGCTTGTTAAACTGCTTTTGTCATAATGGGCTCAACAAAGATTTAGTGAGCTATTCCTTTGCAGAAACATGTCAGTTCTTGTGTCTGAAAGCAAAATATTTTCTAATATTTTTAGGAAATACAACTGCAAACATTGTGAGTATTGTTTTCTCTCTTATCTCCATTTTCTCCATTTTCTTTTTTGTCCTTATTTTATTATACAGACTACATTAGCAAAGTCATCCGTATCTGTAACTGATGAACTGATATGCATATATTGGTGCATGCTTAGAATTTCTTTCATTAAATCCATGTGGCCCCTTAGAAAACACAGTTTTGGGAGCATGTTGCCATATACCTGGCAGCTTCAAAAACTCCAATCAGTGGAAAGGAAGTTAAGACTCTCAAGAGTACCAGTCAACCCTCAGGCCTTACAGCTTTACATATATTGAGGTTAATTATATCTTGCAAACTGAATCTAACTGTATTTAGCCATCAGATTAAAAGCCAGAACCCAAGCTGCATCCCCAGCTACCACAGGCCTTGACTTAGCCCAGGGCAATCTCCCCTCCCCTCCATTAGTTTAGAGGGGCCAGGATGAAGGAGGGAGCTCTGATGGACTCTCTCACGGGCTGGCTGAGCTGACTTTAGGGACCAGAACCCTCCTTGCATAACCCTCCACGGTCCCACCCTGGCCCAGAATGCCCTTCAGTCACATTGCCCTCCTGCTACTGAGGCTGAAAGGCTTTCCCCGCAAAAAGATCCACAGAGGAATCATGAGTCATCAATGCCAACCTCCAAAGTTTTATAAATTAAAAGAAAGTTTATCTGGAAGCCCAAGGATTTTAATGGAGCTGTGAGAATTTGAAAAGTGCATGGGTCAGATTTCCTTTTGGATAACAGAACGTCTGCCATAAACAACTTTAAAAGAGGAAGCATTTATTGTGGTTCACAGCTTTTAAGGTTTCTGTTTTAATTGATTGGCCCCTCCCATTGGCTGCATGGTGAGGTAGTCAGTTGTGGTGGGAACATAGGCTTCACACGTGCAATGAAACCGTTCACTGTATGGTTGGGGTGGGAAAGAGAGAAGGAGGAAGGGATTGTAGTCCCACTATCATTTTGATGGGTATGTGCCAATGACCTAAAACCTTCCAAACGTTCTACCACCTCCCAATAAGGTAAAGCAGATATTTGGAAGGCCTTCTAGACTAGAGCGCCACAACTCCAAAATTGGGTTTCATGGTCTCATGGTCTTGGAACATGTCTGTGCAGTATCTGAACACAGCGGTTGTTGAGTAGCTAGGATTCCCCAGAGGCCTGAGTGAGCCTCCCCCCACCCCCACATCTATAAACATCTCCTCTGTTAATGAATTATATTTCCCAAATCACAGCTACCCCCTCCTCCAGGCCCTGATTCTCATTACCCTCAACCCTCACAGCTCTGATCTTTCTTCTTCTTCTTCCTTGATTCTTTCTCTAACCTCACAAGGATCTTAGGTGAAAATTAAATTGTTCTTGGTAACGATGGCAGGAGATTTAAAAGCTTGAAATGCTTTGACTTTGCCATTTTTTAGATTTCTTGAATTCCTTGGAGAGCATAGGTAAATGGAGCCAGGACCGGCCCCCGAGCTGAGCCTGGAAGTTTTGGAATCTGTCCTGAATATGTTGGATGCAATGCTGAGTCCTTTGCATGTATTATGTCATTGAATCCCCCAATAACCCGTGGTGGGGGGTGGCTGTCCCTGCCCTTGAGGTAAGCAAAGTAGTTCAAACCCATCAGGTAACAAGTCTGAGCTCTCTTCACAATCCTGTTCCATTGCTATCTCAACTAGAATATTTTTTGTGGACCATCCCTGTCCCTCCAGCCAATGTGACCTTGTTCAAAAGTAAGTTGTCTCAGGCCTCACTCCGTGTTCTGACAGCAAAAATTAAGTGACATTGACTAACTGAGAGATGTTTCCCTTATAAAACCCTTGCTCTGGGGACTTGGCCCTCCTTCTCACCAATGGTCTTTTGTGACCATGAGAGGAGACCTTCTACCTGTGCCTTGGTGGCTTTCCTCCTGGTCTCTGCATTAGCTGGCAGCCGTGCCTGAGGCCTCACTCAGCACCTCTGCCCTCCTGGGAGGGGGCTTCTACCTAGTTATTGGGAATGGGTGACTAGGGAAGAGCTCACATCTTCTTCTCTGGGTCTTCACAAGGTCATCTCTTTCTGATACACTGGACCTTCTAGGGGTTTGGAGACCTGCACAAGCCTCAGCAACACACACTGAGCTCTCCTGGAGAGTACATCGGGTATTTGCTTTGTCAGGGATCATGGCCTGCTTCATTTGCCATGGGCCTTTGGCATTGCAGAGCCTGTCCGTACCCTGTTATACCTCTTAAGAATCTTGAGGGCTTAGGTAAATTATTTCACCCTTCTAAGCCTCAGATTCCTCATCTGTCAAAAGAAGGCAATTGCTACCATAAACAAGAACAATCGTCTTTTGGGGAAGGGGTGTGTTAAGGATCAAATCAATCCAGGGCTATGTATGTGCTTGGCAAGCTTTCTACCTCTGAGTTACAGCCCCAACCTAACAATAGTCTTAATTGGGTCCACTTTATGTGCTAGCCACTGCCTGGAGTCAACTAAAATTTTTTTGGTGGTCATGGGGCTTGAACTCAGGGCGTGGGTGCTATCTCTGGGTTCTTTCACTCAAGGCGACCGCTTTGAGCCACAGCACCACTTCCAGTTTTCTGGTGGTTAATTGAAGATAAGAGTCTCATAAACTTTCCTGCCCATCTGGTTTTGAACCACGATCCTCAGATCTCAACCTCCTGAGTATATAGGATTAATTACAGGCATGAGCCACCAGTGCCTGGCCTCAATTGAATATTTATGACAGCCCTATGCGCTAGGAATATTTGCTATGCCCTGTTCACAGATTAATACAGCCAGACACATGCCTGGATGTGTCTGTACAGACACAGGATTTTGAGGTTGCATAATCTGGAGCCTAACTGCTTAACCACATGCTGCTGCTATTTTTCCCACTTCAAAGTGTTCATGTGAGGCATTTATCATCTTTCTGACAGCACTTACAATTAAGAACAAAATCAAAATATTAATACCATTATCCTTATTATTCAAATTACTTGCACAGATAAATACAAGAGACACAGCCCATGTCTTTAAGAAATCTGTAAGACAGAGGACTAGATGGGAGAAAAACCCTCCAAAAAATATAAACCAAGAACCAGGCACTGTGTCTCACTCCTTGTAATCCTAGCTCTTTGGGAGGCTGAGATCTGAGGATCATGGTTTGAAACCAGACTGGCAGGAAAGTCTGTGAGACTTTGATTACCAATAAAGTAGCAAAAAACCAGAAGCAGAGCTATGTTTCAAGTTGCAAAGTGCTAGCTGTGAGCAAATAAGCTAAGAAACAGTACTCAAGCCCTAGATAGTTGTGTAGGTAGCACCTGTTAAATGTATATGTGTTCATCTATATTAAAAAGATACTGACCTAGGGTTTCTCCTATTCCATCCTGTAATGTTTAGGAGAAACTCTAGGTCAGTATCTTTTTAATATAGATGAACACTTGGCACAGGCCTAAATTTCTTAATAGAGACCCAGAAACACAACAAATCAAAGAAAGGTTAGATAAATGGGATTGCATAAAATTGTAGAGCTTCTGCATGGCAAAGGACATAGCTAGCAAGATCAATAGAAAGCCCACGGATTGGGAGAAGATCTTTACTAGCCATACAATGGACAAGGGTCTC